>NC_092334.1:210510000-210828000 GCF_046630445.1 Rutidosis leptorrhynchoides
CATTTGGTTTGTCTGGTCAGCTGAAATTCACTGGATCGTAACTTGATTCCTTGTCTTTCACCGTTTTCGCTCTAGAATCTTCAATTTAGCTCCGTTTTACTTGATTCTTTTTGCATTACCTTCATAATTACTTAAGCTACAAAACCAACCGAAAAAGTGATAATCTTGCCAACAAAGTTTGAAACTTTATTGATTTAGGGCTTAATATCGGGGGTAAAAACGTGACTTTTTGGCCGATATCACTTGGGCAGTTTCAGAAATAGCTTACAAACAAATGAGAGCCACGTGACAGACTTGTCAGCTGGAGTACAAAAATCCATTAGACCAACAGATAAAAGAGTCTTGAAATGACTCAACGCACGTTTGCAAAAAATCGACCAAATTTTTTTTTACAGAATATCTGCGCGACGCGCAAATAACTTGCGTATCGCGATTTTACATGTGTTTTTGAAACAGTTGCTTGAACCAGCCCCACACACCAGCACCAGCTTATTTGCACGTCATGCAAATACTTTGTGCGTCGCTCTATAACACTATTTCTGGAGTCAGTAGCCAATCAACTGCTGAACCATTTCCAAATATTTCTAAGCGTTAGTTTTACGACCCGATACGCGTCAATAATGACCCAAACCTGTTCAAACACCTTTATCGCTTCAAATGGGTTCAAGTTTCAATTTCAAAAAAGTTAATCATAAAGCGGGTTCGAAGATTCGTTACAAGCAATGTGACAATTTCGTCCCAATTACATTTAACCAAAATACAATGAGCATGATCGTCAGAACCATCTACCCAAATGCAAGTCTCCAAAACACCAATTCCCACAAGCAAGTAAGCAAGCTCGCTAATCCACATTCTTACCCTTATACTTTAATATGCTATAATGTATAAAAGATTAAACAACGAGGGTAAGAAATACGCTTAGTGAGTGCAACAGTTACATGCGTACATATATAACCCACTTACTTTCACATTCATACACAAACCAAGCATACAAGTCTAGCATTTCAATCTAACAAATTATCGCAATACATCATGCTAGATAAACAAACACATAATACGGTTACGAGTAACAAAACATAGCAATATGGATCCATATTCACATAAACACGGGAATGGTACTCGCAACGACCGTTAGTGTATACGAACGCACGATGTAACAGTAACCCCAATAGGTGGTGTCGAATGCACAAACTAAAGTAACCAATGTAATTGGCCACATCCACCCGTAAGGCACATGTTATGGTGATACGAACACAAGATTTTTACCATAACACACTGTAAGTAACTAGAGGGGGGTGAATAGTTACTTAATGGTTTCTTAAAAGTTTTTCGAAATCTTTAACAATCAAAATGTAAGTTTAAGTGTGGAAGCGTTTGTGTTTGTTAATGTAAGTATGCAAAGAATGTAAGTGCACAAACACAAGGATTTATAGTGGTTCGGGTGAATGTTAACTAATCCACCTTAATCCACTCCCCGATTCACTAATCGGGAGTTAGCTTCACTAAGCATTTCTCCGAACCCGGTGGAGATCCATTTACATCAAATGATCTTGAATAAGCCACATCAACACTACTCCTAGATCACATTTGTCTTCACCTTGAACAAGCATCAATTTCCCAATGAGAATATGAACAACTTCCTATATCCCTTTAAGGAAGAAGGATCACTAGATAAGATGATGTTCTTATCACAAGATCAATTCTACTAAATCAACCTCTCATAGTTCTTTAATAGATCACACCAACCTTACTTAGTTCAAACTTGTCTTCGCTTTGGACAAGTAATAATTCTCAATGAAATTAATCAACTTCCTAGATCCCTTTAAGAAAATTGCATTACTAAGTAAGATGGTGTTTCCTATCACAAGAACTATTTAACTTCCTTGACCCCCTAAGGAAGTATCTCACAAAGTAAATTTAAAGATACAAATTATAAGCATGAAGTTTACTATGTAATTCTACTTAGTGTAAGTAGAATCTCTCTTTCTCTCTTAAAATCTCTCCATTGATATGTGCTTGAGGCTTGGGAGATCAGTTGATATGACTTTGAAAGATTGTTAGAAAGAGGTAGTCTTCAAGTTTGGCAAAGTGGTGTATTTATATTCCAAGAAAATCTTGACAGGAAAAACTGCAGCCGATCCACGGTCGACCATGGAGTAGACCACGGAGCCTTTTGTCAGCTTTTCCATATAACCGTTGGCGCTCTTTTTTCTTTAAACTTTTGGCTTCTTTACGCAATATAGAGCCTTCAAAAGATGCTAAATACACCTGGAAGTCCTTAACCTTCATCTTATACTTTGGAAGCTTTCATTAAAGTGGACATGAGCTTGTAAAAGAGGAAAGTCACATAGTCTTCTTTTGTGTCATTGATTTCCTAAAAAGGTAAATGCAGATTTTTATCCCTTGACAAACCACTAGCATCCAAACTTCATTACCCAAATCTTTAAACCCTTGTCTTCATCTTTGATGGAATTATCTTGTTTCATTGGTGCTTGTTACAAGTCAATTGGATTTGTTTGAATCTATTTGGGAATGCTTTGACTAGTTGCATTAATCATAAAGAGATAAACCATTACATTCTAAACCTCATATCCCATGTAACAACACTCCAATTTTAATTTCTCAAGTCTTCTCTATTTTTTCAACTTATGAGTGGAAGTATCTATCTTCATTGGTGGCTTGCAACATGCCAAAGATGACCATTTTAACACTAGTGAAGACTTCTTGAAAGTTACACTAAACCTCCAAGTTAATTATACTTAACCATGTAAGTATAGTTTTAAGGGTTAAGAAGAGACCATCTCTTTAGTTGGAACTTAACGGCCATCCTAATTATATTTTGATAAACTTTAGGATTAAAATGATATCTTGCAACACTTATGTGTTTAACCTTAATTGCAAGCTAAATTGTCATTAAGACGTCATTAGGTGTGATTAATCAAGATTAACATCTTTTAGTTCAAAACTCTTTAAAAAAAAAAAGAAGGAAACTATTCTAAGTATATTGAAAAACGTTTTGTAAATTATAGTTTTCCCGAAGTAGTCAAACATTTTTTGATTAAAAATTCGGACAGTGAAAACTGCGGTCGACCCACGGTTGAATGTGGAGTCGACCGTGCACCTTGTTTCTTAGAAGCAAAGTACAGGGCATCACATGGTCTGACCTGCTCTCGACCGTGGACCCAGCCGTGCTCATCCAGGATTCTACAAATGACTCTTTTGACTTTGTTATTGTGTGCATTGGTCGTTTGCTAGAGATTATGTAAGATCGTGAACTTGTGTTGTATTATATGTTGTTTAAGCACATAAGACTTGGTGTCATCATCAAAACAAAGTGGTTAACATTTGAATATTATCATTGGATCACTAACCAACATTCTTGAAACGACCCCAACCTGTTATTTAATGCAAAATCTTTTTTTTTTTTAAAAGACTGACCACCTTTGTCAGCACCTAGGCGTGGCGCGCTATCCCCAGCCGCGATGCGGCTCACAAGGGGAGCTGGAGATCTGCGGCGCGGCCCAAGGGGAGCTTCAAAAGTTCTGTCACCGAATTGCACTATAACCTGTGGTGCGACAAAGTCACCCGCGGCGCGGCCCAAGCTGTGTCCTGACACTGTTTTCAATTTTAATACATGAGTCCCAATTTTAGCATCCACGAAACATCAATTGACCCCATAAAATGTTTAGCAACATAAATACATAATTTAAGTTACTTTAGATCAACGACACGGGCACGACAACCCCGAGAACATAATGACCCGTTTCAACAAAACTCAAAAGACACTTTCAACCCAAAGCGTTTAAATTCTACATAAAGCCTAGCATGGTGATTGGGATTGTACTACCCAATCCTAAGTCCAATCTAAAAGCAAGTCTTCTAATGTAACCTACAATAGTCCACTAATCCCCGCACTTACCCTTGCCACCTCTTCCACGCAAATGTAACATCCTCAGACCGGGCATAGATGTAAGATGACCTTTTTGCCCTTAGTCATAATTGTATAGCTAATTATGTTTTTATTTTATTCGAATATTTTATGTTATTTTATTACTTGGTTAAGACTAGTTTGTGACAAGGGTCGCAGAACAGGTTTGTTTATTTAATTTGGACTCCGTTAGGGCAGTCAAATTAAGTACGAAAGTTATCAGATAACTGGTAAATACCCGTGTGTGATGGGGTATGGGATTTTAACCCTAATTAAGTGTATAGTGATGCCTTCCTTTCCTCATTTTCTCCATTCCTCTAGAAAATTCCAAACACCCTGTACTTTCACCATTTCATTTCTTCAAACTCTAATTTCTAATTTGTGTTCTAGAGCTCAAATCATTCATATCATCTTGTTCTCTACGATTTACTGAGTCTATTGAGGTAAGAATCAAAGTGTTTCAAGCTCTAATCTTTGAAAAAATGAAGATTTTGTGTTAACTTTGTTAAAAGTGCAATTATGAGTCAAAATGGTTAATTTTGATGTTGTTTGTGTCAAAATCTTGTGGGTTTATACTTATTGATGTTAAGTGTAGTTGATTTGGTCAGTTTTGAGGTAAGAAACGAGCTCTAGAGCAAGAATTGATGATTTTAGGTTGATACCCGTCAGTTTCTGATGTTGTTGCTCGATGAATACAACCGTACGGTTGCAGCCTGCAACCTCACGGGTACATTATGCAATCGTACGGGTACATTATGCAACCGTACGGATGCAGTGGTGTTTGTGCAACCAGGCCATGAGTGTGCAACCGTATGGATACATGATGTAACCGTACGGATGGACTTGCAACCGTACGGATGCATGTGCAACCGTACGGATGTAGATCAGAACAGTAGTTGTCGTTTAATTTGGATGTTTGCTAGCCGTTATGCTTCCCGCGTGACTTATGATAATTATGATGTAAATTTTGAAAATGCATAAGTGTTGAGTAGACTTTTTAGTGGCGCTTTTGATACTGATTTGCTGTATTGTGCTGTCCTGTGCTAACGGACAGAAACTAACTTAGTCTGTCGAATGTTCAGGTGGTAAGGATAAGGATAAGGAAGTAGCTCAGTGATAGATTATCTGAGCTAATTGTTGATAATCGGTGAGTGGGTCTATCTCCGGATAGAGTATTAAGTAGCTGACACGCTACTTGTTCAGACTCTTTATTATTATGTTTATGCTCAGTATGAATACCATGTGTAGATAGATATTGCCATGCTAGTTAGAACGATTGCATGACTGATTCTCTGTGATCTTATGTGCGCATTATTAGTTGGACACCAATCGAGGTGGCAAGGTTAGAAACCCACCGAGGCGGCAAGGTAGGGTTTTTGTGAGGTCGACTGTGGTAGCCTGGTTGGGTCATGATGTTACTGAATGTTCAGTATAGCATAGAAGGACGCATGTGTTGCGTCTAGACAGTTATGCAGTGGATTCAATAAAGTAGACTATCGGTAGATTGTATCCTGATTAACTAAGTTGTGTGCTCGTACAAGCAGCCGGTCCTCATATTGTCAGTTGTTGTTATATGCTAGTTCAGGACGTTAGCATATCTGTGACCCTTGCATGTTTAGTTGCTTATGCTTGATCTGTTAGATAGTATCCATTCACTTAGCAGTTGTGCTAATTCCCTTACATTTCCACCCATTGCAGGTTTGGGTACTGCTGGTTAGAAGGGTGTTACGGATGGGTTGAAGACATGTTTGACTATGAGCTTACTCTGATGTTTTCAATGTTAATGATGTTTTCACGTAACACCGTTGTTGTATAAAGTTGGTTTGTAAACATTAACTAAGGGTAATTTGGTAATTAAGTATTTACTTCCACCGTGTTTAAAAAAAATCAGGGTGTTACACTAATCTTTAAAATTATAAACAACGAGAGGGTAAGCTATAAAGCTTAGTGAAGATAAACATACTATATACATACATATGCATAAAATGAATAAGTATCACCAACACAAGTATTAAACACATACTGCATCCTTGTATAACTAAGCAAAGCTATACATAATGTACCAACATGCCAAAACCGCAAGATTAGCTATAACACAACAATATATATATATATATATATATATATATATATATATATATATATATATATACACACACACACACATAAACGAAAATATAGCCAATACCAAAAGGTTAACCCCTTAACCTTAAACATATGAAGGTTAGACGAACTACACATGCCTAAATGAATCTGAACTACACGAGATTCACTACCTTCCTCCCGACTACAATTGAGGATGGCCAAACTACACATGCCTTATGAATCTGAACTACACAAGATTCATAAGCGTACAACATGGACCTGATCAAACCCACGAAGTCCATTCTCCCATACGCATGTGGATTAAACTCGAGCAAGGGTCACTCTACACACACGCATCCATCCTGTAGCGACCCCGACAAATCGTCAAATGACGGCGTCATCTACGTATGGTCCCATTACATGGTCGTAAGTCTTTATAACAAAGTTTGACCGAAAAGTATGTCGCATTCATTTCATAAATAAGGGTGTTTCAAAGTTTACAAAAGTAGTTTCCATAACAAGTACATAACAATGTTTAAAGTTTGTATGAAACACGTGCGACACGATTAAAAGTAGTCAAAAAGACGCTCCACGTATGCAAGTATACTCGACATCCAATGCAAGTATTAAATAGTATGAGCGGAAGCATGTATCACCTAAGTTCAAGGACCTGAGAAAAACATAGAGAATCTGTCAACGAAAACGTTGGTGAAATCATAGGTTTAAACAAGTAAATGAGTAATAGTAAGTTGAACCACAAGATTTGCAACATCGATAAAGCCATAGTACATTCTAAAAGTTAATATTCACGAGCACCCAATTATCAAAGCTTAACGTTCCGTCCGTTGAATACCCCATCAATTAGTGCTAGAACAACACTGTTCCCGAAAATATATTTCATTCGTAAACGGTAGCGAACCGTTTGAATGAGGGTTTGTCAAACCCATATGGCCATATAACATAAGTTCTCGCTTACACCATCTGATGTAACTAATGATAATCGGATTGAGGATTTTCGTTCTAAACTCGTATGTAGAATGTTTGTTTTCCCGTTCTTGTGTTCACTTAGTTCAAAAGAATCGTTTATGTTTTCTCATCCCAAAAGCAAGTTCAAAAGAGTAAAAGTGGGACTATGATCTCACCTTTGATTGCAAGAGTGAAATAGTACTTCAACAAGTAAACGTGCAAAGAACAATGCTAGTCTCGACCTAAACAATTAGGTTGTATCAATAACGATAGTCACGAAGGGTCAAAGATGTTCAATTAGTCCTATGGCTCGATACGACTCGATTAATATAGCATGTGAAGCAAATTGTCAAGTTTCATGCAAGATACAAGTATAAAAGCATGTTAGGAAGATTGCATAATTAATTGGTTAAGTTTGACAAAAAGTCAAACTTGGTCGGGTCAAAGTCAACGAAAAAGTCAACATGTTCGGGTCGGGTCCCGGACAAATTTTCCATGCTAATTATTCATATACAAGTATATTAAAACAAGTTTCATGTGAATCGGAGGTCGGTAGCTAGTCAAACATTTCACGTTAAAAGGGATATGGAGGTCAGAATCTGTCCAGGCCATTCGGCGCGCCGCGCGGGGTAGGGGCGCGCCGCGCCACCATCTGTGCAGGTCTGTTTCTGTTTTTCCCAAGTATGCACGAGCCAAAACCTTTTCCAACCCAACTCTTGACCCGCAAACACTTATAATGCCTATTATATATCGTTGGATAGGTAATTTGACGAGGAATACAACTAAGCACATTTCATCAATCAAACTTCCACTTACAATAACCAAAAACCGTAATTAAACATTCATAATCAAAGTTTAAGTTCCAAAAACGCATTTTATGATTCGGGCAACCAATTTACATGTATGTTATGCCGTTTCGAAGGTAATCAAACACACATTGCAACAAAACACTTAACAACAATATCTCATAGCATTTGACGCATCAAAAGTTCATGTAAAGCTCATCAAACCCTAATCCAAAATCACAAATTCAACAATCTTGCATATGAAACTAATCCATGTCAACCTACATACCAATTTGAAGCTAGTGATGTTAGGAACACAATTAAAACATGAACTTTCATCATTCAACAACATATGAACACCTAAAACTCAAGATTAAGCAAGCATTCTTTCAATATGAACTAGTTACATCAAAATATCAAAAACGAGCATACAAATCACATAAACAAACTAGACCCGAGCCATAGACACTAATTAACAACCTTATAACTTAAAAATCTCAAGAACACAAGAATTAGTGATTTTAGAAAGTTACCCAAAATTGATGAAATCGGTATGGAAACGAAGAGGAGATCACGAGGAGTTCAAATATGCAATTTGTTTTGATCGAATCCTTCTTGAACGAATTTGGATGATGATTGAAGGTTTGAGGGTTTTGAGAGAAAAAGGTGAAGTATTATTTGGGAGGTGATAAAATGAATGGAGAGGAAAGAGTTGACTAGTTGACCTAGTCATCTCTTTCTCCATTTGGCAACTTTAGTCCCTCAACTTAGGAAACGGGTACGGGAATTACCTAAACGAGATAATTCAAACGCGTATTAACGAGATGTGTTATAAACATATAACGGAACTTAAATAGTTAAACGGAAAAGTAAATGGAGAAAGGCGGGATGTTACATTACCTACACCTTAAAAGAAATTTCGTCCCGAAATTTAAGTAGGCGTAGTAGTCGTTGTTTCTTCCTCGAGATCTTGCGTTTCCGAATTCACGAATAGATGAGGATACTTCCTTTGCATTTGATCTTGTCTTTCCCAAGTAAACTCGGGTCCCCTTTTGGCGTTCCAACGGACTTTAACAATCGGGATTCGGCTTTGTTTCAATGTCTTGACGGAGGTGTCCACAATTTCAACCGGTTCCTCCACGAAATGAAGTTTGTCATCAATGGTAAGCTCCTCGAGAGGAATGACGATATCGGGTTCGGCAAGACACTTTTTCAAGTTGGATACATGGAAAGTAGGATGAACGGAGTTCAATTGAGGCGGAAGATCTAAACGATAAGCAACGGTTCCAATACGCTCCAAGATTTCGAAAGGACCAATATACCGCGGATTTAGCTTCCCGCGTTTCCCAAAACGGATTACACCTTTCCAAGGTGCGACTTTTAACATTACCCGGTCACCGGCTTGAAATTCAAGATCGTTGTGTCGTTTGTCGGTATAGCTCTTTTGACGACTTCGGGCCGTCCTAAGCCTATCTCGAATTTGAATGATTTTCTCGGTGGTTTCGTGAATGAGTTCGGGTCCGGTGATTTGCACGTCGCCTACCTCGGCCCAACAAAGAGGTGAACGACATTTGCGGCCATATAGCGCTTCAAAAGGTGCGGCTTTAATACTCGCGTGATAACTATTGTTATAAGAGAACTCGGCGAGAGGTAAGTGCTTGTCCCAAGCTTTTCCGAAATCAACCACGCAAGCTCGTAACATGTCTTCTAAGGTTTGAATTGTACGTTCGCTTTGTCCATCGGTTTGAGGATGATATGCGGTGCTCATGTCTAAACGCGTTCCCAACGCTTCTTGCAATGTACGCCAAAATCTAGAAACGAAACGACCATCTCGGTCGGAGATAATCGATAAAGGTACACCGTGTCGGGCTACAATCTCCTTAATGTATAGTCGTGCAAGTTTCTCCATTTTGTCGGTCTCTTTCATGGCGAGAAAGTGCGCGGATTTGGTGAGGCGATCGACAATGACCCAAATAGTATCATAACCGCCTGACGTTTTTGGTAGTTTGGTGATAAAATCCATCGTGATCCTTTCCCACTTCCATTGCGGGATCTCGGGTTGTTGAAGTAACCCGGACGGTCTTTGGTGTTCGGCTTTGACTTTGGAACATGTCAAACACTTGGAAACATAAGTAGCTACGTCCCTTTTGATGTTCGGCCACCAATATAGTTGTTTAAGGTCGTGGTACATCTTATTGGCACCGGGGTGAATCGAGTATCGTGACTTATGGGCTTCATCTAAAATGAGGCTTCGTAGGTCCCCATAACTAGGCACCCAAATCCTTCCGGCGTAATATCGGAGTCCGGTCTCCCTAATTTCGAATCGAGAGACGAGAATGTTCAAGAGCTCGTGTGAAAGGTTTTCATCCTTGAGAGCCTCATCTTGGGCTACCCGAATTTGGCTATTAAGGTTTGTGTGGATGGTGATGTTTAAGGCTCGGACACGAAGAGGCACCGCTCTTTCTTTTCGACTTAAAGCATCGGCTACTACATTTGCCTTCCCGGGATGGTAACGAAGCTCGCAATCGTAATCGTTTAAGGTTTCAATCCACCTTCGTTGTCTCATGTTTAGTTGCTTTTGATCGAAAATGTGTTGGAGGCTTTTGTGGTCGGTAAAGATAGTACTCTTGGTTCCATAAAGATAGTGTCTCCACATTTTAAGTGCAAAGACAACGGCTCCGAGTTCGAGATCATGTGTCGTATAGTTTCGTTCATGAATTTTGAGTTGTCGAGAAGCATAAGCAATGACTTTCGTTCGTTGCATCAATACACACCCAAAACCATGTTTCGAGGCATCACAATATACAACAAAGTCATCATTGCCTTCGGGAAGTGACAAGATAGGAGCGGTGGTTAGCTTCGTTTTCAAGATTTGGAATGCGGATTCATGTTCGGTCGCCCAAATGAATTTCTTTCCCTTGTGAGTCAATGCGGTTAGAGGACGTGCAACCAAAGAGAAGTTTTCGATGAATCTACGATAGTACCCGGCGAGACCCAAAAATTGACGAATGTGAGTAGGAGTAGTAGGAGTCTCCCATTTGCTAATGGCTTCGATTTTCGTTGGATCGACTTTAATACCTTGGTCACTTACAACATGACCAAGAAATTGAACTTCCTTTAACCAAAATTCACACTTGGAGAATTTGGCATAGAGTTGTTCTTGTCTTAAAAGTTCAAGCACGAGTCGGAGATGTTCTTTGTGTTCCTCTTCGTGTTTAGAATAGATCAAAATATCATCGATGAACACGATAACGAATTTGTCGAGGTAAGGTTTGCACACGCGGTTCATGAGATCCATGAACACCGCCGGTGCGTTAGTGAGACCGAAAGGCATGACAAGGAACTCATAACTACCATAACGAGTCCGGAAAGCGGTTTTGGAGACATCTTCCCCCTTAACCCTTAGTTGATGATAACCCGAACGGAGATCGATTTTTGAATATACACGAGAACCTTGTAGTTGATCAAAGAGGTCATCGATGCGAGGAAGAGGATATCGGTTCTTAACCGTCAATTTGTTTAGTTCACGATAATCAATGCACATTCGTAGGGATCCGTCTTTCTTTTTAACAAACAAAATCGGAGCGCCCCAAGGTGAATGGCTAGGTTGGATGAAACCACGATCAAGTAGTTCTTGGATTTGACTTTGTAATTCTTGTAATTCGGATGGAGCGAGTCTATACGGTGCACGCGCTACGGGTGCGGCTCCTGGAATAAGATCGATTTGAAATTCAACCGGTCGATGAGGTGGAAGACCCGGTAATTCGTCGGGAAATACATCGGAAAAGTCACTAACAATTGGCACATCTTCGATACGCTTTTCGTCGGCCTCGACTTTCTTAACGTGAGCAAGAATCGCGAAACAACCCTTGCGAAGTAGCTTTCGAACTTTAAGGCACGAAACGAAATTGAGTCCGGTGCAATTTTTGTCGCCATAGACAATCAATGGTTCACCATTCTCGATAGGAATTCGAATTGCGTGAAGATCGCAAAGAATGTGAGATTTATTTTTGACCATCCAATTCATACCGATTATTACATCAAAACTCCCTAATTCCATGGGTATCAAGTCAATTTCAAATTCTTTACCCAAAATGTTCAAAGTACACCCCCGGTAATATTTGTCGGCACTTAAGAGTTTTCCGTCGGCCACTTCGATGGAATAAGTAGTATCTAAAGGGTGTGGTGGAGTGCAAAGGGTAGGAGCTAAAGTCTTGGACACAAAACATTTATCGGCACCCGAATCGAATAAGCAAGTAACATAAGAGTTGTTGAGAAGAAACGTACCCGTGACTAGTTCGTTGTCATCTCGGGCTTCCTCGGTGTTGATGTTAAAGGCTCGGCCTCGGTTGTTGGGGTTGGTTTTCTTTTTCGGGCATTCGTTCTTATAATGGCCCGTTTGGCCACACTCGTAACAAGTGACCGTTTTTGGAGGATTGGGCCCCTTTCGAGCGACGGGGGCGGTGCTTGTGCAATTGTTGGCCCTATGACCAACTCCTTGGCAACGGTGACAAATTAGCTTGTTACATTCGCCGTAATGATGTTTGTGGCACTTGTTGCACAAAGGTAAGTTTCCGACATAACCCTTCTTGCCGTCGTTGTTGAAGGGCTTTTTGGTGAAGGTGTTGTTGTTGTAGTTAGTTGATGGAGTGGCTTCCCATTTCCTTTTGTTGCCACCCGACTTGTCCTCGGCCTTAGGAGCCGGCACTACGACTTCGTCAACCGTTTCGATTAATTGACGAGCCATGTTCATAGCGGCTTGATGAGTAGCGGGTTTGGATGACATCACCCCTTGTTTGATGCTTTTTGGAAGACCGAGCATGTAAAGCTCAATCCTTTGAGATTCGGGGTTAACAAGGTTAGGACACATTAAGGATAGTTCGGCGAAGCGTTGATTATAAGCCTTAAGATCGTTTCCGACCGCTTTCAAAGCTCTTAGTTCTTCCTCGAGCTTTCGGGTTTCTTCGCGCGGAAAGTATTCGACAATCATCTTTTCCTTCAAATCGGCCCAAGAGAGGGCATGAGCTTCATCGGTACCCACCGATTGAACATAGGTGTTCCACCAAGTGAGAGCAACACCGGAGAACGTGTGGGTGGAGTATTTGACCTTGTCTTGATCCCGACAACCGCTTATGCTAAAGACGGCCTCGGTTTGTTCAAACCAACGAGTAAGCACAACCGGTCCACCGGTTCCATCATAAGTGTGAGGTTTGCACCCCATGAAAGCTTTGTAGGAGCATCCTTCGTTTGAGTTACCGGCCCCATTGTTGTTGTTGTTGTTGTTGTGGTTGTTGTTATTGTTATTGTTGTTGGAAGAGTGACCGGCCATGGCCGCATCTACGGCGGTAGCTATCATCCGTTCGAGAGCTTGTTCGGGGGTTTCATTGCGGCGTACACGACGAGGAGCCATTGTTCCTTCAAAACAAAAGAATACCGTTGGTTAGTATTCTAAATAATACTAACCGCGATATGGAATAAAGATAAAGAGAAAATTATCCTTGACCCGCCTTAAATTCTTTATGTCATAATGTCGGTATGTTCATATGAGTCACCGTAATATAATTTCCGGGAATTATATTACCCTAATTCATATGTGCATTCGACATTACATCATATAGTCAAGGTGGCGTGTCAATTAAATTATACAACGCAAGATTTAGATAGGATAAGAGTAGATATGAGTAAGAGAGTTCGAGTATAAATGCACAAATAGTCAAGTAATTCCTACGTCAAGTCTATATGCCGGTTGTAGTCTAGACTCACCAATGTACCCTATGACTCGGGGTTGACACCAATGAACTCTAAATCCCTACAACCAAAGCTCTGATACCACTTGTAGCGACCCCGACAAATCGTCAAATGACGGCGTCATCTACGTATGGTCCCATTACATGGTCGTAAGTCTTTATAACAAAGTTTGACCGAAAAGTATGTCGCATTCATTTCATAAATAAGGGTGTTTCAAAGTTTACAAAAGTAGTTTCCATAACAAGTACATAACAATGTTTAAAGTTTGTATGAAACACGTGCGACACGATTAAAAGTGGTCAAAAAGACGCTCCACGTATGCAAGTATACTCGACATCCAATGCAAGTATCAAATAGTATGAGCGGAAGCATGTATCACCTAAGTTCAAGGACCTGAGAAAAACATAGAGAATCTGTCAACGAAAACGTTGGTGAAATCATAGGTTTAAACAAGTAAATGAGTAATAGTAAGTTGAACCACAAGATTTGCAACATCGATAAAGCCATAGTACATTCTAAAAGTTAATATTCACGAGCACCCAATTATCAAAGCTTAACGTTCCGTCCGTTGAATACCCCATCAATTAGTGCTAGAACAACACTGTTCCCGAAAATATATTTCATTCGTAAACGGTAGCGAACCGTTTGAATGAGGGTTTGTCAAACCCATATGGCCATATAACATAAGTTCTCGCTTACACCATCTGATGTAACTAATGATAATCGGATTGAGGATTTTCGTTCTAAACTCGTATGTAGAATGTTTGTTTTCCCGTTCTTGTGTTCACTTAGTTCAAAAGAATCGTTTATGTTTTCTCATCCCAAAAGCAAGTTCAAAAGAGTAAAAGTGGGACTATGATCTCACCTTTGATTGCAAGAGTGAAATAGTACTTCAACAAGTAAACGTGCAAAGAACAATGCTAGTCTCGACCTAAACAATTAGGTTGTATCAATAACGATAGTCACGAAGGGTCAAAGATGTTCAATTAGTCCTATGGCTCGATACGACTCGATTAATATAGCATGTGAAGCAAATTGTCAAGTTTCATGCAAGATACAAGTATAAAAGCATGTTAGGAAGATTGCATAATTAATTGGTTAAGTTTGACAAAAAGTCAAAC
Organism: Rutidosis leptorrhynchoides; assembly: GCF_046630445.1. Lineage (NCBI taxonomy): Eukaryota > Viridiplantae > Streptophyta > Magnoliopsida > Asterales > Asteraceae > Rutidosis > Rutidosis leptorrhynchoides. The sequence goes on from NC_092334.1 coordinate 210,524,634, forward strand.
TTGGTCGGGTCAAAGTCAACGAAAAAGTCAACATGTTCGGGTCGGGTCCCGGACAAATTTTCCATGCTAATTATTCATATACAAGTATATTAAAACAAGTTTCATGTGAATCGGAGGTCGGTAGCTAGTCAAACATTTCACGTTAAAAGGGACATGGAGGTCAGAATCTGTCCAGGCCATTCGGCGCGCTGCGCGGGGTCGGGGCGCGCCGCGCCACCATCTGTGCAGGTCTGTTTCTGTTTTTCCCAAGTATGCACGAGCCAAAACCTTTTCCAACCCAACTCTTGACCCGCAAACACTTATAATGCCTATTATATATCGTTGGAAAGGTAATTTGACGAGGAATACAACTAAGCACATTTCATCAATCAAACTTCCACTTACAATAACCAAAAACCGTAATTAAACATTCATAATCAAAGTTTAAGTTCCAAAAACGCATTTTATGATTCGGGCAACCAATTTACATGTATGTTATGCCGTTTCGAAGGTAATCAAACACACATTGCAACAAAACACTTAACAACAATATCTCATAGCATTTGACGCATCAAAAGTTCATGTAAAGCTCATCAAACCCTAATCCAAAATCACAAATTCAACAATCTTGCATATGAAACTAATCCATGTCAACCTACATACCAATTTGAAGCTAGTGATGTTAGGAACACAATTAAAACATGAACTTTCATCATTCAACAACATATGAACACCTAAAACTCAAGATTAAGCAAGCATTCTTTCAATATGAACTAGTTACATCAAAATATCAAAAACGAGCATACAAATCACATAAACAAACTAGACCCGAGCCATAGACACTAATTAACAACCTTATAACTTAAAAATCTCAAGAACACAAGAATTAGTGATTTTAGAAAGTTACCCAAAATTGATGAAATCGGTATGGAAACGAAGAGGAGATCACGAGGAGTTCAAATATGCAATTTGTTTTGATCGAATCCTTCTTGAACGAATTTGGATGATGATTGAAGGTTTGAGGGTTTTGAGAGAAAAAGGTGAAGTATTATTTGGGAGGTGATAAAATGAATGGAGAGGAAAGAGTTGACTAGTTGACCTAGTCATCTCTTTCTCCATTTGGCAACTTTAGTCCCTCAACTTAGGAAACGGGTACGGGAATTACCTAAACGAGATAATTCAAACGCGTATTAACGAGATGTGTTATAAACATATAACGGAACTTAAATAGTTAAACGGAAAAGTAAATGGAGAAAGGCGGGATGTTACACATCCTACCCATACATACTCATATAATATATTTACACTCACCTTGTCGCCTTGATGAATGCAAACCAAATAATCCACAACCGCCAATGGAAAGTACCTATTCCGTTTATCACATAACAAACAACATAATTAGGGTGGATTACAAACTACCCCAAAATGACATTTAGTGCAATTTCGACACAATTGCACTTCCAAGCACAAACAACACCCAAACTAACCAATAATCACTCAAGGCTAGTGAAAATGGTGCAATAACATCAATTAACCAAAACATAAGTATTAAATACTTGTCTTCCCCAATTTGACCCATAAACCATAATTTTGACCTATTTCAAATTTTTTGTCTTCTAAATACACCCAAATGGGTTCCAACACTTCCATAATTACTAACACTAGTGGTTGCACCCACTTTACAAGCCCTACACATGGCCAAGTTGGTTTCCAACTCAAAACCCACCAACAACAATATAAAACCCGATTACTAGCTCCTAACTTCCATTAAAGAGCTAGGTGGGTTTTCTCAAGAACCTTTAAGCTCAAACCCTAACATGAACACCAAATCAAAAAATTGAAACTCAGAGTTAGAACTTACCACAACAACCACAACGTAGCCGTGAATGAGCTGAACAAATTTAACTCTTCAGCTTTCACCCGAATCAACCTTCTTCTTTCCTAAATGCAACTTTCTCACTCTAAAACCTTGTTTCTATCACTAGGGTTTGAAAAGAGTGTTTGTGTGAAAAAGAAGGGATAAAATGAAGATAAGATTGAGGTGGAATCAATTTTGTGGCTAGAAATCCGGCTCCCATGTGAATTAACCAAAATGCTCTCATTTAAACCCTTTTAAAAAATGCATTTTAGCATCAGCCCATGCCTTGAGGCGCGACGCGGTTCTTACGGCCCGCGATGCGGCTGGACGTGTAAAATGGGGTCAAAACTTTTCAATTATTCACCCTTCAGCTCCCATATTAAGGTGCGGCTTCTTCCTGAAGATGAAATGAGGTGTTACAACTCTCCCCCACTTAAATTGGATCGCGTCCTAGCGATCTAAACCTCATCGCGAACAAGGAAAGTACGCCTTCCTCAATTTTTTGAGTTCTTACACAACCCTGGACCCTTCTATGCAGCCATTGCATCCTATAAGTCCCACTTCTTTGGAACGTAATGTTCTATCCACACAACGATCCTTCATGATTCCTTGGCACACTCTAATTTACGACTTAGAGTATTCTCGCTAACTGTCAACTAATTTTGGTCTTCCACACCACTCACACGATGGTGGAACTTCCCACACTCTCTCCAACAACTCCAATCGACACGAAATATTACTCGATTCCCAACTCGTCCATCACTACCATGCGGAACTTCGCCTTGACCGTCCATTAAGGATGATCTCGTCACTTTTTGTGCATACAAATCCTAAATACTCTAGAGAACTCATTCTCAATGTGCTCAACACCCACCTGCCTCTACATGAGACAATCAAAGTCGACACCCTACGTCCCTAGTTCGCTCACCAAACGGGAAGACTTTTGACAAATCACTCGAACACGCCTACCAAACCGAGGCAACACCGTACCCTCCGGGTACATACTCCCCCACTTAGGGTTTCAACAATATACTATCACCGCCAAGATGATAACATCCCGTGGAATTTCAATATTCTTCAATACATATGACCAGTCTCAACGTTGGTCATACACAACATTTCTCCGCGAACTTACTACAAGGTACTCGAACCTCGACCTTTCAAAGTAGTCAAATCATTAATGCCCGCTAAAAACCACAAAAATTATAGGTGTGTCTTTGGATTTCTCACCAGTACCCAAGTACAAAGTAACCACACCATCAGAGTGAAGCATTCCACTAGCAGGTATAAGGAGGCACCTAACGCAGTGTTATGCAACTGCCATCACTATCACTGAGTCTCAAGAACTTGACCCTTACGGGGTGTACTTCCGGTGTCACACGTCATCCAATGAATCGAAGTCGCACACTCCAATGAACCTCATGCCTAAATGCCCACAAGTTCCTAGATACACCCGCCTAGTCACAATCCACCAAGGCCGCACAGCTAGCCTAGTAACCTTCCACTCATCACTATGGAGATGCTCGGATACACCAAGACTTACATCTTTCCGCACACCGTCACAACCGTTAACACGGTCACCTTCACATGTCAAAGCTAGTCAACAACCATGACTCTACTCGCACATGCACGTGGTCGACGAAAGCGCCTCCCAAAATGGTGTAGCGACCCGACAAAATCGTCATTGACGGCACCGTCTACTTAGGTCCCGTTACGTGGTCATAAGTCTTTAAAATGACGTTTGACCAAAAATATGTCGCATTCATTTCAAATGTAAAGATGTTTCAAGTTTACAAAAGTAGTTCATCGACTAGTTATATTACAACGTTTAACGAACAAATGAAACCTATGCGACACAATTTAAAAGTAAGTCAAAAGACGCTCCATGTATGCATGTATGCTTGACTCCAAGCAAGTAATCAAAGTGTGCGGAAGCATGTATTAAGTAGCCAAGTATGAACCTGAGAAACATATAGAAAACTGTCAACAAAAAACGTTGGTGAAATCATAGGTTTAGAAAGTGAGTACGTAAGTAAGTAAGTTGAACCACAAGTTTAGTAGAAGCCGATTATTCTAATCGTTTGAATTCCATAAATTTTGTTGTTTACCGAGCACCCAATTATTAAAGCTTAACTGTATCATTTACCTCAGCATAAAAGTGTTAGAACATACACCGTAACAGAATATATTTCATTCGCTTAACGGTAGCGAACCGTCCGAATGAGGGTTAGTCAAACCCGTATGGATCCACACAACATAGTCTCGCTTACACCATCAGGTGTAACAAATGATAACTGAATAGAGGGTTTTCGTTCAAACTCGTCTGTATCTTTGTATTCGTATTTGTGTTCAAAGAATAAAAGTATGAAAAGTATATATACATATGAAATGTATATAAGTATGTAATGCATATGTTTCTCAGCCCACGATTTAAAAGTATAAAAGTTGTTGAAAAGGTGGGACTACGATCTCACCTCGAGTGCAAGAGTATAAAAGTACTTCACAAGTAAACGTGTGCAAGAACAAATGCTAGTCTTGACCTAAACAATATGTTGTATCAATAACGGTAGACACGATTGGTCAAAGATGTTCAATTAGTCCTATGGCTCGTTACAACTCGATTAATATAGCATGTGAATCAAATTGTCAAGTTTCATGCAAGAATCCAGTATACAAGAAGATTAGAACGGTTTAAACAAGTATTGGTTAAGTTTGGACAAAAATCAACTTTGGTCAAGTCAAAGTCAATGAAAAAGTCAACACATTCGGGTCGGGTCCCGAACTTTTTTTCTGAGGTTTTTAATCATATATAAGCATGTTGGCCAAGTTTCATGTTAATCGGAGGTGCGCAGCATAGTTAGAATTAAACGAAAAAGTGAAAATTTGGACCTCGGGGTTTGGAGCGCCGCTCAAGGGTTTGGAGCGCCGCTCCATGTATCTGTTCAGCAATTCTGGCAGTTTTAACACTTAATGCACGAATTTAACTTCAAACAATCATAATTAATGAACCGTAAACATTCAAAACACGTATCTTATATCATTGGAAAGGTAATTTAACAAGGAATACAACTAAACACTTTTCATCAAACAAAAACCTCATTTACAATAACCGAATTCTCGTCAAGTGATCATTAAAAGTTTGTTTTCAAAGTTTCAAGTTCGTAAAACGCATTTCATGATTCGGGAAACCAATTTACACATACGATATGCCATTTCAAAGGTAATAAAACATACAACACAACTAAACACTTACAGATAACGTCTCATAGCATTCAATGCATTAAAAGTTCGTTTTAATATCTATCAAACCCTAGTCAAGTATCACAAATCATTAATCATGTTAATGTAAGGTTTTCATGTCATCCAACATACCAAATCGAAGCATATGAAGCTAGTAACACAATTAACACATGAACTTTAACATCTAACAACATTTAAGCAACCAAACTCAAAATCAAACACACCCATTTCAAGTTTAAGCTAGTTACACCAAAATGATAAGAACAAGCATATAAATCACATATTCATGTTAGACTTGAGCTATAGACACTAATTAACACACTTTTAAGTTTAAAAGATCAAGAACAAGAAATCTAGTGTTTTTAGAAAGTTACCCAAATGAGATGAAATTTGTATCAAAACGTAGAGGATGAAGAGAGGATTACGAATATGTAGTCGGATTTGTTGTGAGCTTCCTAGATCCGAATTAGATGATGAATGAGTGATTTGGTGAGATGAGAGCAAAAAGAGAAGTAAGAAAAAGAGAAGGAGGAGATTGAATGAATGAGTGGTGGTGGTGAAGTGGTTGACTAGTTGACCTAGTTATCACTTTGACCACTAGTCACAATTAGTCCCTCAAGTTTGTAGTTGGGTGCGCGAATTAGCCGAACGAATATTTTAAATACATGAGAGTAAACGGGAGATGTTATAATTTAATAACGAAAATATTAAGAACGTTAGCTAACGAATGATACGAATCTAGATACGAAAGATATTATTAAAATAAAAAGACGGGCATTAAAATAATTTAACGGAAAAATGCGGGACGTTACATTACCCACACCTTAAAAGAAATTTCGTCCCGAAATTTAGTTGGAATTAATAGTCGATGTCTCTTCCTCGAGACAATGCGTTGTAAATTCTACGGATGAGTGAAGGTACGTTCTTGGGCACTCCAACGAACTTTGACAGCCGAGATTTTACGTTGTCTTAAGGTTTAGTTTTACGATCCATAATTTTAACAGGTTCTCCCATGAAGTGAAGTTTGTCATCAATAGTTTGCTCATCTTAAAAGGAATAACAAGTTCCTATTCCGCAGGACACTTTCAAAGTTTGATACATGAAATGTAGGATAAACGGGAACCTAACTGAGTCAGAGGATCTAAACGGTATGTAGCGGGCCCAATACGCCCCAAGACTTCAAAAGGATCAATATTCTCGAAATGGATTACACCTTTCCAAGGTGCGATTTCTCATTATTACGCGGTCGTGCTTCTCAGACTTGAACGATCTTAACGGATATTTTTTGAGTGAGTTTGGATCCGGCGATTTTCTTGTCACCTACTTCGGTCTAACGAAAAGGAGAATGACATTGCGGTCATATAAAGCTTCGAAAAGTGCGGCGTTAATACACGAGTGGTAACTAATGTGGTAAGAGGGAAACAACTAAAGTCAACAATACATGTTTGTAACAAGTCTTTCCAAGATTTGAATCGTACGTTTGCTTGGTCCGTTGGTGTGTGGATGATACGCGGTACTCATGTTTAAACGTGTTCCTAAGGCTTATTGTAATACTAGGAGTTAAACGAGTATTGTGATCCAAGATAATTGACAATGGTACACCGTGTTGGAATAGAATTCTTTAAGATGTGTCTGAAAAAGTTAGTTAGGGCTCGAAAACGTTTGTTGAAACAAGTTTCTTATCGGCTACTAAAAACGTTCGTCAGGGCTATTCACCCTCGTGGTGAATAATAGTAATGCGTGAAGAGTCTCTCTCCCCATTGAGAATTTAGATAAAAGGTTTCCTTACTCGGAAGTACGAGCACAAAAAAGATAGGAGTGAAATGAGAATTTAGAATAGGATGAGTTTACATCTTGATGTAGCCATATCGCACATCTTGTGACCAAATGTTGAGACTTGGTGGGAATGAGATAGTACACGTAGTTGTATAGTTTGGAGTTGAGTAATAGTTTGCCGTAAATCAGAAGCATAAGGACGATAAGTCGAATAAGAAAGGGGTATCCTTGGATTGTGTGTTATCTTGGGTCCCAGTAATATCAGACGAAAATAGTGAAATAACAGAGTTATGTATCGTAGTACGTGTTGATGAGAAGATTGATCAGATCCATAATTAAGTATTCAAATTCTTCGTGTAAAGTAACGAATTTCAGTTTCCTTGATTTCGAGTCGAGAGAGTATGCCTTTTAGGTGTTCACGTAGAAATATCTCCATATTTGAGTTCCATCTTGCGCTACACAAATTTAGCTAGTAAGGTTGGTGTGGATCATTACGTTCGAGGTTCGGATACGGAGAGATTTAAGGATGAGCGATACGGAAAAAGTCGAAAATGAGACTCCGGTAACAACCGGCGAGATCCAAAATTTTACGAATACAAGTCGGAGTCGTAAGGGTTTCCCTATTACGTAGGGCTTTGATCTTTGTGGGATTTATTTTAATACTTTGACCACTAACAATATGGTTTAGGAATTGGACTTCGTTTAACCAAAATTCTCACTTGGAGGATTCGGCATAGAGTTGCTCTTTTCTCAAGAGTTCGAGCGTAGGACGGAGATGTTGTTTGTTTTCTTCTTCGTTTGAATTGAATAGGTTAAGATATCACCTATGAATACGATAACGGGTTTGTCTAGATGAGTTTGTATACGCGGTTCAGGAGGTCCATGAATACGGACGGAGCCTTAGATAAACAGAATGGTCACTAAAAGAAATTCATAACTATCGTAACGAGTTCGGAAAATGGTTTTGGAGACCTCTTTTCCCTTAACCCTCGATTGATGATAACCGGAATGGAGGTCAATTTGGAATACATACAAGATCCTTGTAATGGATCAAGAGGTCGTTGACACGGGAAAGAGGATATCGGTTCTTAACTGTAAATTATTTAGTTCACGATAATCTATACATAATTGTAGGGAAACATTTCTTCTTAATGAATAGGTTTTGGGCTCCCTAGTTCTATAGGTATCAAGTCAGTTTCAAATTCCTTACTCCAAAAGTTTAACGTACACCCTCCGATAAAATTTTTATTGGCACGCTATAGTTTTCCGTGGGTCACTTGAATGGCATAAGTAGTGTCTAGGGGAAGTGGTGGAGTGCAAAGAGTACGAGTCAAAGCCTTGGTTATAAAACGTCTAACGGTACCCGAATCGAATAAACGTGAAATATAAGGGTTGTTGAGAAGAAACGTACCCGTGACTAGTTGTCATCTTGGTCTTCCTCAGTGTTAATGTTGAAAGCTTGGCCGCGTGCATTGGGGTTGGCTTTCTTCTCTGGGCACGCATTCTTAAAATGACCCAGTTGGCCACATTCGAAACAAACACTCGTTCGGTCTGCATTGGGCGCCTTTTGGGTGACGGGGGCTACACTTCTACAATCATTGGCCATGTGACCACTTCCTTGGCACCGGTGAAAAATTAGCTTGCCACATTCCCCATAATGACGGTTGCGGCATTTATTACAAAATGGCTTGCTACATTCACCATAATAATGTTTGTGGCACTTGTTGCAAGATGGTAGACTTCTGGCATAGCCTTTCTTGTCGTCGGAGGTGAAAGGTTTTTTGGCGGGGTTGTTGTTGTTTGCTGATTGGGGGGCTTCCCATTTTCTTTTGTTGCCACCTGACTTATCATCGGCTTTAGGTGCCGGCACTTCAATTTCGTCTACCGTTTCGATCAATTGGCGGGCCATCTTTAAAGCTTCTTGGTGGTCAACGGGTTTGGATGACATTACCCCGTGTTTGATGCTCTTAGGGAGACCATCCATGTAAAGTTCAAGTCTTAGGGACTTGGGAGTCACGAGGTTTGGGCACATCAAGGCTAGCTCGGAAAGTAGTTGATTATAGGCCTTTAGGTCATTCCTGACCGCTTTTAAAGTTCTTAGCTCGTGTTCAAGCTTGCAGGTCTCTTCGCGCGGAATATATTCAGTGATCATCTTTTTCTTAGTCGGCCCAAGAGAGAGTGTGGGCTTCATCGGTACCCACCGATTGCACATACGTATTTCACCATGTGAGAGCGATACCGGCAATAGTGTGAGTGGAGTATTTGACCTTGTCTTGGTCCCGACAACTGCTTATGCTAAAGACGGCTCCCGTTTGCTCAAATCATCGGGTGAGCACAACCGGTCCTCCGGTCCCATCGAAAATGTGAGGCTTGCACCCCATGAAGCTCTTGTAGGAGCACCCTTCGCTTGAATCGGCTCCTTGATTGTTGTTGTTGTTGTTGTTGTGGTTGTTGTTATTGTTGTTGGAGGAGTGATCGACCATAGCCGCATCTACGGCGGTGGCTATCATGCATTGAAGAGCTTGTTCGGAAGTCTCATTACGTGTGCCGTGGCGAGGAGGCATTGTTCCTTCAAGGCACAAGAATATCGTTGATTAGTATTCTCAATAATACTAATCGTGATATTGAATAAAGATAGAGAGATAATTTTCCTTTACTCGTCTTAAATTCTTTATGTCATAATGTCGGAACGTCCATATGAGTCACCATAATATAATCCCGGCAATTATATTACCCTAATTCATATGTGCATTCGACATTATTTCATAAAGTCAAGGTGACGTGTCAATCAAATTTGACAACGCTAGATTTAGATGGACTAAGAGTTAGACATGAATAGAAGAGTTCGAGTATAAATGCACAAGTAGTCAAGTAATTCCTACTTCAAGTCTATATGCCGGTTGTAGTCTAGACTCACTAATGTACCCTATGACTCGGGGTCAACACCAATAAACTCTAAATCCCTACAACCAACGCTCTGATACCATCTGTAGCGACCTGACAAAATCGTCATTGACGACACCGTCTACTTAGGTCCCGTTACGTGGTCATAAGTCTTTAAAATGACATTTGACCAAAAATATGTCGCATTCATTTCAAATGTAAAGATGTTTCAAGTTTACAAAAGTAGTTCAACGACTAGTTACATTACAACTTTTAACGTACAAATGAAACCTATGCGACACAATTTAAAAGTAAGTCGAAAGGCGCTCCATGTATGCATGTATGCTTGACTCCAAGCAAGTAATCAAAGTGTGCGGAAGCATGTATCAAGTAGCCAAATATGAACCTGAGAAACATATAGAAAACTGTCAACGAAAAATGTTGGTGAAATCATAGGTTTAGTAAGTGAGTACGTATGTAAGTAAGTTGAACCACAAGTTTAGTATAAGCCGATTATTCCAATCGTTTGAATTCCATAAATTTTGTTGTTTACCGAGCACCCAATTATCAAAGCTTAACTGTATCATTTACCTCAGGATAAAAGTGTTAGAACAAACACCGTAACAAAATATATTTCATTCGCTTAACGGTAGCGAACCGTCCGAATGAGGGTTAGTCAAACCCGTATGGATCCACACAACATAGTCTCGCTTACAACATCAGGTGTAACTAATGATAACTGAATTGAGGGTTTTCGTTCAAACTCGTATGTATCTTTGTATTCGTATTTGTGTTCAAAGAATAAAAGTATGAAAAGTATATATACATATGAAATGTATATAAGTATGTAATGCATATGTTTCTCAGCCCACGATTTAAAAGTATAAAAGTTGTTGAAAAGGTGGGACTATGATCTCACCTCGAGTGCAAGAGTATAAAAGTACTTCACAAGTAAACGTGTGCAAGAACGAATGATAGTCTTGACCTAAACAATAGGTTGTATCAATAACGGTAAACATGATTGGTCAAAGTTGTTCAATTAGTCCTATGGCTCGTTACGACTCGATTAATATAGCATGTGAATCAAATTGTCAAGTTTCATGCAAGAATCAAGTATACAAGAAGATTAGAATGGTTTAAACAAGTATTGGTTAAGTTTGGACAAAAGTCAACTTTGGTCAAGTCAAAGTCAACGAAAAAGTCAACACGTTCGGGTCGGGTCCCGAACTATTTTTCTGAGGTTTTTAATCATATATAAGCATGTTGGCCAAGTTTCATGTTAATCGGAGGTGCGTAGCATAGTTAGAATTAAACGAAAAAGTGAAAATTTGGACAGCCGGGTTTGGAGCGCCGCTCAAGGGTTTGGAGCGCCGCTCCATGTATCTGTTAAGCAATTCTGACAGTTTTAACAATTAATGCACCAATCCAACTTCATACAATCATAATTAATGAACCGTAAACATTCAAAACACGTATCTTATATCGTTGGAAATGTAATTTAACAAGGAATACAACTAAACACTTTTCATCAAACAAAAACCTCATTTACAATAACCAAATTCTCGTCAAGTGATCATTAAAAGTTCGTTTTCAAAGTTTCAAGTTCGTAAAACGCATTTCATGATTCGGGAAACCAATTTATACACACGATATACCGTTTCGAAGGTAATTAAACATACAACATAACTAAACACTTACAGATAACGTCTCATAGATTCAATGCATTAAAAGTTCGTTTTAAAATCTATCAAACCCTAGTCAAGAATCACAAATCATTAATCATGTTAATGTAAGGTTTTCATGTCATCCAACATACCATATCGAAGCATATGAAGCTAGTAACACAATTAACACATGAACTTTAACATCTAACAACATTTAAGCAACCAAAAATCAAAATCAAACACACTCATTTCAAGTTTAAGCTAGTTACATCAAAATGACAAGAACAAGCATATAAATCACATATTCATGTTAGACTTGAGACATAGACACTAATTAACACACTTTTAAGTTTAAAAGATCAAGAACAAGAAATCTAGTGTTTTTAGAAAGTTACCCAAATGAGATGAAATTTGTATCAAAACGTAGAGGATGAAGAGAGGATCACTAATATGTAGTCGGATTTGTTGTGAGCTTCCTAGATCTGAATTAGATGATGAATGAGTGATTTGGTGAGTTGAGAGCAAAAAGAGAAGTAAGAAAAGGAGAAGGAGGAGATTGAATGAATGAGTGGTGGTGGTGAAGTGGTTGACTAGTTGACCTAGTCACCACTTTGGTCACTAGTCACAATTAGTCCCTCAAGTTTGTAGTCGGGTGCGCGAATTAGCCGAACGAATATTTTAAATACGCGAGAGTAAACGGGAGATGTTATAATTCAATAACGAAAATATTAAGAACGTTAGCTAACGGAGGATACGAATCTAGATACGAAAGATATTATTAAAATAAAAAGACGGGCGTTAAAATAATTTAACAGAAAAATGCGGAATGTTACAAATGGCACTACCAAGCATACACACACAAAAAGTGGTCGAAAAAGAGTGAACAACACTCACCACATAACTCACTCGCAAAAGTGGTCGACGAAGAGTGAACAACACTCGCCACACGTACGTCAAACTGCAATCGTGGTCAACGTAGAGTGAAGTCTCACAGGATCACTCACCAGACTACATCAAGTGGCCAACGAAGAGCGAATCCTTACACCAGGATGTCACTCACCGCCTGACACACAACGAGGATCAAATCACGACACTCTAGATAAGAAGATCACACGTCATGTACCCTTACATGGTGATAAAACACCCGGTACACACTAACCCAATAACACGTGCACACAAGGGAACGGTACTTGCATAATGACCGATGGTACTCGCACAATGACCTAAAGTGTACATACGCCTTGTAACACTAATGCCTAGGTGGTATCGAACTCGCGAACTTAAACCCACCTAACACGCCCACGCACACATGATGATATGGTATCGAACGCCCGAACTTTAAACCCATATCACATGCCAACACGATCTGGTATTGAACATGTGAACTTTCTCTTTCGGCCTCGATTACTCAACGAGTAGTGTAACATCGCGCCCTGTATACACTATAGTGAATCCGGGCGGATATCACTAACCGTACCACCGCAAACAAATAAATCCTTATGCATATACACATAATCATTCTACTCACTAGGACACTATAACATCCAATGTCCTACGAGTCTCACTCAAGTGAGTTTAACGACCCTAATACCCCCAAATGCCTAAGCAACAAAATACTTACACCATAGAGTCGCGGCATCACACATTAACCACACACTCTACCGAGTGCAACACAAAACCACAAACGTAAGCCGACCGCTAGCTACAACTTATCTCCAACAGAGAATTAAGTTAACTAAGGCTTACATACACACCGCATGCTATAACGAAATGTACAACATACGAATATTACACTGAAAGTACCTGAAGGTCTTCTTGCGACGCCCGTCCTTGCTAGCTCGAGACACTCCGCCATGCGATGCCCTTCATCACGGCAATAGAAACATACAACGTCATTACTTTTCAATTTCGGGCACTCCCAAAATTTGTGACCCCTTTCACAATAATTAAAACATCTAGACGTACAAGAACCCGACGTCCCTTTCCTCATACTACTCGTACTCCCAACTGCACTTTTAGCTCTCTTGCTTGGTGTGCCATACGAGTTAACCATTCTCTTACTCAAAACATTAACAACTGTTGTCGAAGCATACAGCTCAAAACCCTTATCCACGACGAATAGCTCGGCAAACGAGTCTACTTATCCAAGACTTATCTTTACCCGCAAATCATCATTCAAAGTCTTATAGAAATCCTCTATCAACAACCTATCTTTATTAGTATACTCGGGGCAAAACCAAGCCTTAGACAAAAAGGTAGCCCTAAGAGTATTTAGGTCCATAGAACCTTGTCTCAACTCCCGTATCTCATCACACATCCTTGTTAAGTCGGCTTGCGTTTGAAATTCTTCAAAGAATTTCTTCTTAAAATCATCCTACAACAACCTCATGAATGGTTCTTCACCAACAATATCAATCTTACCATCCAACCAATTCTTCGCATCACCCCGAACTAGTAGCGAGTCTCGTTTTCTTGTCCGGAGATTATTCACTTGTACAAAAACACCCTTCGACATTTGAGATCCAACTGGTACTCACTAACGGATAGGGATCTTCGTAGTACATGAGAGGTTTAGTCACTCTAAAGTTCTTGTAAGTAAACTCCTTTTCACCATCACCTCGAGGTTCGAACTCTTCTCGAAGCGCACCCATTTGCTCCGTAACTACGAATTCAATCCTATCCATCATCTCATGATTGTCACTTCGTTCTCCATTTAAAGTCCCGTTTCTTGTCGTCATTCTAAAGAATGCAAATCGATCAAATAACGAAACGCAAATAAACCACACATAAAACCGCCCCCATCTTGCTTAACACCCGTCGTACATCACTTGTTAGACACGATTTTCACACGTAACAATGGTAGCTAGTCATTATTATGTGTACACGTCGTCTTAACTCATTAGTACAACGACTATCTTGCTCGATAATATACACAAACACAAATACAAACTCTACGCGATATAAACACACACAAGAATAATATCACGATACAAGACACAATCCTAGTTAGTTTACTTACACGCTAACGCACTAACTAAATCCCCGTCCGACCCGTACTCCTACAAGTCTAAGTCTAGGAACCTGTCTCCAGTCGCCTAAATCCCTTAGACCATGCTCTGACACCACTTGAAACGACCCTAACCCGTTATTTGATGCAAAACCTTTTTATTTTAAAAAAAGGCTGACCACCTTTGTCAGCACCTAGGCGCGTTACGCCATCCCCATTCGCGGTGTGGCTCACAAGGGAAGCTGGAGATCACACCTTTGTCTTCCAAATACACCCAAATGGGTTCCAAAACTTTCATAATCAATAACACTAGTGATTACACCCACTTTACAAGCCCTACACATGGCCAAGTTGGTTTCCAACTCAAAACCCACCTACAACAATATAAAACCCGATTACTAGCTCCTAACTTCCATTAAAGAGTTAGGTGGGTTTTTTCAAGAACCTTTAAGCTCAAACCCTAACATGAACACCAAATCAAATAATTGAAACTCGGAGTTAGAACTTATCACAACAACCACAACATAGCCGTGAACGAGGTAAATGACTTTAACTCTTGAGCTTTCACCCGAATCGACCTTCTTCTTTCCCAAATGCAACTTTCTCACTCTAAAACCTTGTTTCTATCACTAGGGTTTGAAGAGAGTGTTTGTGTGAAAAAGATAGGATAAAATGAAGATAATATTGAGGTGGAATCAGTTTTGTGGCTAGAAAATCAGCTTCCATGTGAATTGACCAAAATGCCCTCATTTAAACCCTTTTAAAAATGCATTTCAGCATCAGCCCATGCCTTGAGGTGCGGCGTGGCTCTTACGGCCCGTGGCGCAACTGTAAGTGTAAAACGAGGTCAGAACTTTGCAATTATTCACCCTTCAGCTCCCATATTGAGGCACTTCGCGGCCTCATCTCCCGCAGCGCGGCTTCTTCCTGAAAATGAAAATGAGCTGTTACAAGTCACTCCCTTTTCGATGATGACAAACCTATGTAAGGGTACTTAAGCGTACAATAAAACACAGGTGTCATAACCCTAACTTTTTCTACTAGGTTATTTAATCTAACCTTTCAAAATTAGATTTTTTTTTCTTGACTAGTATATTTAATAAAATACGTCTTGATTTATTTTTGGGTTTGTATAACTCTAGTCTTACATTTAAGTCTTGATTGATCGAGGATTGTTATACATATACACAATTCTTAGAAACCCTAGTTTACCACCATAAATCCTAAGACTTGAAAAAAACTACACACTTGTATACTTGTGAAATTAAGTATATAACATGATCAAGTATTATTGATTAAGTAATCATCCTTAATCCACCTAGTTAGTAAAATACTACAACATTAGTCATTAACTAAGTCTTACTCAAGATTATAACACCTAATTATATACTTACATCTAAACTTAAAACTAATCTAAGATTAACCAAAAGACTACATGTAATTAACATTACTTAATTAGCACTAATTACATGCAAATATAACAAACACTTGTCATTTCCATGCATAATTAACTAAGTAAAGATTGATTAGTCATCTTCTCTTTTCTTCTCCTTATGACGAATTACATACACATGTCACTTCCATGCATGATTAGCTAGTAAGTGTGCTTAGTCATTTAACCTCTTTTTCTTCTCCATGTTACATGCCATCATCATCATTCCCATAAGATCAAATTGGTAACTCTTGAACTCACTTACTAATCTTAATCATTCACTAAATCCTCTCTACGTTACAGTCATTTCTTTCTTCTTTGTTTATCTTCATCAACTCATACATCATCATTACTCAAGGTATAATTACCAAGAACACTTCTTTTATTTCTTACCAAGTTACTTTCAAGATAAATTGGTGTAAAAGCTTAATCTAGAGTGTTAAAAACACTCAATGATGATTACATGGCTAACTCTAATCTTGATCATAAGTAACTAAAAATATGTTTTACATATGTTTAACGACCTAAAATAAACTTAAAATGAAAAGGGATATAGCTTAAATGTATTAAGATTACTAGTTAGTTCTTAACTTACAAAGAAACCAAATCAGTCTTCATTTGGTGGAATTTTTAGAAAATACTTACACTCACTTTTGCTACTGAAATTTTGTAGATTCTAAAACTTTTATGAGTCCTAGACCTTCTTTAAAAATCCCATGATTTATAAAGTAGTTTAAGTATTTTTTTTGTATTTTTACTTTTTATAGGTACTGATTTGGACAGAATCTGTCCAACACACATGTATCACCAAAAATGAGGTACCAACGTTTAGATATGAAGACTTAGGAGATTTTCATTATAAAATAGACTAAAAATAGAACATGTTAGGCTTTGGAATCATATAAAAAGCTTAAGAAATGATTAGGATATGGTCTTGTACATTTAAATAATGGGTTTTAAACTTGTTGAAACTGTCACCACTTAGAATATAAAGAAAACGTACACAACTTATGTTTTCTGAGCAAAACGAATTTTTTAACTAAAATATAACTATATTGGAGTAAGACTTCAAAAGGATAAGTCTAAAAAATTAATTTACTATTTTTAGTGATATTAAACTTTAAACTAGTCAAAACAGTCCACTTGTAGTAAAATAATTCTATAAAATTCACTTTTATGATATAAATTACAAATCTTATATTTTTAGACCTCCAACACATATACCATCACATATAAAATAAGAATTACCTTATATCACTACTTTTTAAATAAGAAATCAACTTCTAAAAATACTTGTAAAATCAGTCCACATAGAAACCTTAACTTGTAAACCGAGAAATCGTCTTTTAAAAGCCGAGTACACTATGTTACATTTGAACATAAATCAAATAATTAGTATTACTAATATTAGTAATAACATACCTCTGACCTTAACTTATGTATTTTGGTCCCGAGCTCGAAGTACATCAAAGTACTTAAACCATAAATCCAAGCTTTATACCGCATAACATCACATGTGAGTATCATAGTCCCATTTTACTTGCTTTTAGCAAACTTACTATTTTGGGATGAGAAACATGCTTCTTTTATGTTTTACATTATGGCATAAGTGCTTAAAACTATATTCTATTGTGTTGAGTTTGTGACTTAGCTTAAACCCCGATTCTGATATCGTTAATTACTTGTTTATGGTAAACGCGAATAATGTGGATAGATCTATTTGAGGGTGACTCCTCACATCCGGCATAGTCTTCAGGCTAGCGAATGCATAACCTTCAACTTTGTAGCTCTAGCTAAGTGAGACTACATGATTTCGGGTTCTTGATTGTTAAGTTCGATATCGAGAGCTCATGTTTATTTATAATATATTTACAACTGTTTATACTTGAAAATCTTATGGTCCATACATTTATATACATTAAACCTATGATCTCACCAACATTATTGTTGACATTTTTAAGCATGTGTTTTCTCAGGTCCTTAAGCAGGAGTCCGCATACATTCAGGTTGGCTTTTGGGATGTCGTCAGGATGTCGGGACGTCGTTTTAAAAATAAATCATCATGCACTATGTTTAAGTGTTGTACTTTGTTATGTTATGGTTGTAATTGTTGTACTTTACTTTTAAGTCCCGACATGTAACTCAAAACTTGTACTTGTGTATTGAAATAAAAACGTTTCCGCTGTCGTCTTTAGAAACTGTTAACTATAACTGGGACACCTATCACGTCACATTTCGGGATCGAAATGGGGTCGTGACAGACATGGTATCAGAGCCCACGTTATAGGGAACCAGGACTGCATTAGTGTGTCTAAGATTCTAGGATGCATTAGTGAGTCGGGTCTATAACGGAGTCATTTTCGTCTTTCACGTATTTTAGTCTTTTGTTGTCATTTTGCTTATCGAAACTTCTATATGTTAACTTGTATGTTTTTGTGTGATGACTTAAGATGGCCGCCTCACAAAGCTCTATGTCTTCCAACTACTATCCCTACCCGATAGTGAACTCAAGCTCAACTGGTGATGATAGCTCCGATGAAGACGCGAATGTTTACCAGTCATTTTGGAGACGTTGGGGTTGGGTTAGAACCATGATTTCCTCTTGGGTACATGAGGAAGGTACACCTTATCATGAGGTGCACGTTCCACCATCCCAGGGAGGTGTTGATGTCTTGACTGGCCAAACTGTTAGGGACACTCTTTTTACCGTTATTTCCCGAATTTGCCGTCTTGATAACCGTATTTCTAGGGTATTTCATGCTGTTCAAACGTTGTATGATTCCGATAAGCAAGAGGCATTAGAGGCTTCTATCAATGGGCTTAGGGATGACTATGATAACCTTTATGCTAGGGTAGAGCTCATTAGGCAGTGGATGGAGCGATATGCAGGTAATGTTGATAGAATTGAGCGTAACATGATTGATTTTGATTCGAGGTTGGGTGCTATGGAGGCGATGCGTTTAGCAGACTTGCAAATGTTCGCTCAAGATCGCCAATGGAGATCTTAGATTGCTTTGGGAGATTGTAGTGATCCCTACTAGTGTCGTACAACATTAGTAAATTTTGACTATCTATCACCTAATCGAATATATATAGGAATAGTAGTAGTGACTTAACTTGTACTAGCAAATTATCTAAGTGAACTGTAATGGGTAGATATTACCCAAGTTTTGTAATTATAAAATGCTAATGGAAAAGGCTTTTATTATTATGAAGTTTAGTTCATTTCCTTAATTGTGCCATTATGTACAATCACTACTATTTATTTTGTATATATTACTCTAAGTAGTTGATGTCTCTTTTTGATTATCATGAAGGATAATGCAAACACGAAGGACTTTTACTCACGCTCAAGTTGACGAGATGATTAGTCAAAGGGTTAATGAGGATTTAGCTGCTGCTGAGGCACGGAGAGTGCAAGCTAATGCGAGTCAAGCTGGAGGTTCAAGTGGAAATAATGTTCCACAAAGATGTACCTACAAGGAGTTCTCCAACTGCAAACCTCAAACTTTCACTGGAATAGAAGGACCGGTTGGTTTGATGAGGTAGTTTAAGAGGCTCAAGTCAGTCTTTCGAATAAGCAACTGTGCAAATACGGATAGAGTAAAGTTTGCTACTTGTACTCTTCAAGATGGTGCCCTGACATGGTGGAACAATTATGCTCAGCCTGCAGGAATGGACGCGTCGTATGCAATGCCATGGGAAGAATTCAAACAAGCAATGATCAGTGAGTATTGTCCAAGAAACGAAATTCAGAAACTAGAAATGGAATTGTGGAATTTGAAAATTCAGGGGAATGACATTACGGGATATACAAAACGATTCCTAGAACTTGCCCTATTGTGTCCGGAGTTAGTTACTACTGTAGCAAAGAAGATCGAAAGGTATGTGTGGGGACTTTCGAAAGAAATCCAAGGTAATGTAACGTCATCTAAACCAGAAACACTTCAAAGTGCTATTCGAATGGCACACAACCTAATGGATCAGATTACACATCATGAAAACCCAAAAGCAACAACAGATACAAAAACTCAAGGCGGTAAGCGTAAGTGGAACGAGAACCAAGGAAATAGTTCTCACCAGAAGAAACAAGATACCACCAAGTTTGAGAATGCTAATGCCAAGAAGAATTATAATGGCAAGAAACCTTATTGCAATCGATGTTATAAGCATCATTATGGAGCTTGTACTATTGTTTGTGATAGGTGCAAAAAGGTGGGGCATATGTCCAAAGATTGTACAGTCAATCTCGCACAGCCAACTGGAAACAAACCTAAAACTTGTTATGGATGTGGACAAGTGGGACACATGAAGAATCAGTGTCCGAATGCCAAGAAGGATGGAAATGCAAAAGGTAGAGCATTTAATATCTCGGCAAAAGGAGCTCGTGAAAATCCTGATTTAGTCACGGGTACATTTCTTCTAAACAACTGCATTGCTTATGTACTATTTGATAGTGGTGCTGATAGAAGTTTTATTTCTAAGGACTTTAGTACCGTAATTAACGTACCTCCAACTTCTTTAGATACTAAGTATATCATAGAATTGGCTAATGGCAAAACTTTGAAAGTAGATAAGATCTTTCAAGGTTCTGCTCTAACGTTAGCTGATAAACTATTTGAAGTCGATCTTATGCCTGTTGAGTTAGGTAGTTTTGATGTTATTATTGGTATGGATTGGTTATCTAAGAACCATGCGAACATTGCATGCACGGAGAAATCCATTCGTATTCCTCTCGCGAATGGTGAAACTTTGGTAGTTCAAGGAGAAAAGAGTGGCGCGAAACTCAACATCATTTCTTGCATGAAGGCTCGAAAATATTTAAGAAAAGGATGTCAAGCCATCCTCGCGCACATAAAGGCGATGGAGTCAGAGAAGAAGCGACTTGAGGATGTACCGGTAGTAAAGGATTTTCCTGGAGTTTTTCCTGAAGATTTACCTGGTCTTCCTCCACATAGGCAAGTTGAATTTCAAATTGACTTAATTCCGGGAGCTGCACCTGTTGCTCGACCACCATATCGATTAGCACCTTCAGAATTGCAAGATTTGTCGAACCAATTACAAGAACTATTGGATAAGGGATTTATTCGACCTAGTTCATCGCCCTGGGGTGCTCCTATCTTGTTCGTAAAGAAGAAAGATAGATCTATGAGGTTGTGCATAGATTATCGAGAGTTGAATAAATTGACGATTAAGAATCGGTATCCACTACCGAGAATCGATGATTTGTTTGATCAACTACAAGGATCTAGTGTATATTCGAAGATTGATTTGAGATCTGGTTATCATCAGTTAAGAGTCAAGGAGGATGATATTCCTAAGACAGCTTTTAGGACGCGATATGGCCATTACGAATTCTTAGTCATGTCATTTGGTTTGACTAATGCACCTGCGGTATTCATGGATCTCATGAACCGTGTGTGTAAGCCGTATTTGGACAAGTTTGTTATCGTATTCATTGACGATATTTTGATCTACTCTAAAAGTAAAGAAGAACATGAAGAACACTTGAAGATAATTCTTGGATTGCTAGAGAAAGAGCAATTATACGCCAAGTTTTCAAAGTGTGATTTTTGGTCGCAGTCGGTACAATTTTTGGGTCACGTGGTTAGTAGCCAAGGTATTCATGTTGATCCTGCCAAGATCGAGGCTATTGGCAACTGGGAAGTTCCTAAGACTCCAACTCAAGTGAGACAATTTTTAGGTCTTGCTGGATATTACCGAAGGTTTATCCAAGATTTTTCAAAGATTGCGCGACCTTTAACTACACTGACTCACAAAGGAAAGAAGTTTGAATGGTTAAAGGAACAAGAGTCTGCATTTCAACAATTGAAGCATAAACTAACTACTATACCCATATTATCTTTACCTGAGGGAAATGAAGATTTTGTGGTTTATTGTGACGCCTCGCGTCAAGGACTTGGATGTGTTTTGATGCAGCGACATAAGGTCATTGCTTATGCATCACGACAGCAGAAGGTGCACGAACAGAACTATACAACTCATGATTTAGAATTGGGAGCTATTGTCTTTGCCCTTAAAATGTGGAGACATTATTTGTATGGAACTAAATGCACTATATTTACGGATCACAAGAGTCTTCAACATATTTTTGATCAGAAACAATTAAATATGCGACAACGGCGTTGGGTTGAATTGTTGAATGATTATGACTGTGAAATCCGTTAACATCCTGGGAAGGCTAACGTGGTTGCCGATGCGTTGAGTCGAAAGGAAAAGATTAAACCTCTTCGAGTTAGAGCACTGAATATAACTATTCGTGTAAATCTTGTTTCGCAAATCCGAGATGCTCAGTTAGAAGCTGTGAAGGAGGAACATTGGAAGGATGAGGCGATTAAAGGATTGATTAAGCAAATTGAAGTAAAGGGTGATGGGACCTGATACTTTGCAGGACGTCTATGGGTACCAAAGTATGGTGAATTAAGAAAACTTGTGTTAGATGAAGCGCACAAGACGGGATACTCAATTCACCCTGGAACTAGGAAAATGTATCACGATATCAAGGAATTTTATTGGTGGCCTAACATGAAAGCTGACGTTGCCACTTATGTGAGCCAATGTCTGACTTGTGCGAAAGACAAAGTGGAGAATCAAAAACCGTCAGGGTTGTTACAACAACCGGAAATCCCACAGTGGAAATGGGAACGAATAACCATGGATTTTATAACGAAGCTACCAAGAATCGTGAGTGGTTACGACACTATTTGGGTGATTGTCGATCGTCTCACTAAGTCTGCACATTTCCTACCTATGAAAGAGACGGATAGGATGGAGAAATTGGCACAATTATATTTGAAAGAAGTTATTTCAAGACACGGAGTGCCTGTCTCTATTATATCCGACCGTGATAGTCGATTCACGTCAAGATTTTGGCAATATTTACAAGAAGCTTTAGGAACTCGTGTGGACATGAGTACCTCCTACCATCCGCAAACTGACGGACAAAGTGAAAGGACCATCCAAACCCTAGAAGATATGCTACGGGCATGTGTTATTGATTTTGGTAATGGATGGGATAAATATCTACCATTAGCAGAATTTTCATATAACAACAGTTATCACGCGAGTATTAAAGCCGCACCATTTGAAGCTCTCTATGGTAGAAAATGTATATCACCTCTATGTTGGAGTCAAGTGGGTGATAGACAACTCACTGGTCCAGAAATCATACATGAGACTACAGAGAAAATCTTTCAGATTCAAGAGAGATTGAAGACTGCCATGAGCCGACAAAAGAGCTATGCTGATGTTCGAAGAAAATCCTTAGAATTTCAGGTAGGAGATAAAGTCATGCTTAAAGTGTCTCCCTGGAAGGGTGTGATTCGATTTGGGAAATGAGGAAAACTAAGCCCGAGATATGTTGGACCTTTCGAGATAATTGAAAGGATTGGTCCTGTGGTGTATCGTTTGAAACTACCTCAAGAATTGAGTGGTATCCATGATGCTTTTCATATCTCAAACTTAAAGAAGTGTTTGTCCAATGACACTCTCGTTATTCCATTGGAAGAGATTCGTATAGACAATAAACTTCATTTTATCGAGGAACCAGCTGAGATCATGGATCGCGAAGTTAAGTGCTTAAAGAATAGTAGTATTCCGATTGTCAAAGTTCGTTGGAATGCTCGTAGAGGACCAGAGTTTACTTGGGAACGGGAGGACCACATGAGGCAGAAGTATCCACATCTTTTCACCGATATCACACAAACGTCAAGTACCACCTAAATTTCGAGGACGAAATTTTTATTAACGGGTGGGTAATGTCATAACCCTAACTTTTTCTACTAGGTTATTTAATCTAACCTTTCAAAATTAGAATTTTTTTTTCTTGACTAGTATATTTAATAAAATACGTCTTGATTTATTTTAGGGTTTGTATAACCCTGGTCTTACATTTAAGTCTTGATTGATCGAGGATTGTTATACATATACACAATTCCTAAAAACCCTAGTTTACCACCATAAATCCTAAGACTTGAAAAAAAACTACACACTTGTATACTTGTGAAATTAAGTATATAACATGATCAAGTATTATTGATTAAGTAATCATCCTTAATCCACCTAGTTAGTAAAATACTACAACATTAGTCATTAACTAAGTCTTACTCAAGATTATAACACCTAATTATATACTTACATCTAAACTTAAAACTAATCTAAGATTAACCAAAAGACTACATGTAATTAACATTACTTAATTAGCACTAATTACATGCAAATATAACAAACACTTGTCATTTCCATGCATAATTAACTAAGTAAAGATTGATTAGTCATCTTCTCTTTTCTTCTTCTTATGCCACATTACATACACATGTCACTTCCATGCATGATTAGCTAGTAAGTGTGCTTAGTCATTTAACCTCTTTTTCTTCTCCATGTTACATGCCATCATCATCATTCCCATAAGATCAAATTGGTAACTCTTGAACTCACTTACTAATCTTAATCATTCACTAAATCCTCTCTAAGTTACAGCCATTTCTTTATTCTTTGTTCATCTTCATCAACTCATACATCATCATTACTCAAGGTATAATTACCAAGAACACTTCTTTTATTTCTTACCAAGTTACTTTCAAGAGAAATGGGTGTAAAAGCTTAATCTAGAGTGTTAAAAACACTCAATGATGATTACATGGCTAACTCTAATCTTGATCATAAGTAACTAAAAATATGTTTTACATATGTTTAAAGACCTAAAATAAACTTAAAATGAAAAGGGATATAGCTAAAATGTATTAAGATTACTAGTTAGTTCTTAACTTACAAAGAAACCAAATCAGTCTTCATTTGGTGGAATTTTTAGAAAATACTTACACTCACTTTTGCTACTGGAATTTTTTAGATTCTAAAACTTTTATGAGTCCTATACCTTCTGTAAAAATCCCATGATTTATAAAGTAGTTTAAGTATTTCTTTTGTATTTTTACTTTTTATGGGTACTGATTTGGACAGAATCTGTCCAACACACATGTATCACCAAAAATGAGGTACCAAAGTTTAGATATGAAAACTTAGGAGATTTTCATTATAAAATAGACTAAAAATAGAACATATTAGGCTTTGGAATCATATAAAAAGCTTAAGAAATGATTAGGATATGGTCTTGTACATTTAAATAATGGGTTTTAAACTTGTTGAAACTATCACCACTTAGAATATAAAGAAAACGTACACAACTTATGTTTTCTGAGCAAAACGAATTTTTGAACTAAAATATAACTATATTGGAGTAAGACTTCAAAAGGATAAGTCTAAATAAATTAATTTACTATTTTTAGTGATATTAAACTTTAAACTAGTCAAAACAGTCCACTTGTAGTAAAATAATTCTATAAAATTCATTTTTATGATATAAATTACAAATCTTATATTTTTAGACCTCCAACACATATAACTTCACATATAAAATAAGAATTACCTTATATCACTACTTTTTAAATAAGAAATCAACTTCTAAAACTACTTGTAAAATCAGTCCACATAGAAACCTTAACTTGTAAACCGAGAAACCGTCTTTTAAAAGCCGAGTACACTATGTTACATTTGAACATAAATCAAATCATTAGTATTACTAATATTAGTAATAACACACCTCTTACCTTAACTTATGTATTTAGGTCCCGAGCTCGAAGTACATCAAAGTACTTAAACCACAAATCCAAGCTTTATACCGCGTAACATCACCTGTGAGTATCATAGTCCCATTTTACTTGCTTTTAGAAAACTTACTATTTTGGGATGAGAAACATGCTTCTTTTATGTTTTACATTATGGACATAAGTTCTTAAAACTATATTCTATTGTGTTGAGTTTGTGACTTAGCTTAAACCCCGATTCTGATATCGTTAATTACTTGTTTATGGTAAACGCGAATAATGTGGATAGATCTATTTGAGGGTGACTCCTCACATCCGGCATAGTCTTCAGGCTAGCGAATGCATAACCTTCCACTTTGTAGCTCTAGCTAAGTGAGACAACATGATTTCGGGTTCTTGATTGTTAAGTTCGATATCGGGAGCTCATGTTTATTTAGAATATATTTACAACTGTTTATACTTGAAAATCTTATGGTCCATACATTTATATACATTAAACCTATGATCTCACCAACATTATTGTTGACGTTTTTAAGCATGTGTTTTCTCAGGTCCTTAAGCAGGAGTCCGCATACATTCAGGTTGGCTTTTGGGATGTCGTCAGGATGTCGGGACGTCGTTTTAAAAATAAATCATCATGCACTATGTTTAAGTGTTGTACTTTGTTATGTTATGGTTGTAATTGTTGTACTTTACTTTTAAGTCCCGACATGTAACTCAAAACTTGTACTTGTGTGTTGAAGTAAAAACGTTTCCGCTGTCGTCTTTAGAAATCGTTAACTATAACTGGGACACCTATCACGTCACATTTCGGGATCGAAATGGGGTCATGACAACAGGTGTTAACATCACTTACCATACACTTTCTCCCCCTTTTGTCGATAGCTCCCCCTGGAACTAAGCGCGCCCTAGAGTAATGCTCCCACTTGAACCGTACATAGCAGAAGATAGTATGGCTCCCCCTTGAAACATACACAGTCATAAGATCAAGTAAGGAGTGATATGAACTCAACGAGCTTAATTGAGGAAAGTGTGTTTCATCCATAAGCCTTGAGCACATGATCTTTCAATCGCTATATACTCGATTTTGGTAGTAGAGAGAAAGCTACATGTGTTTGTTCCTTTAAGATCCAAGAGGTTATGCATAAACAAACTAATGCACATACACTACTCTTCTAAATAGTAGCAATCCACCATCATCTGAATCTCCAAGGCACATGATATCCATGATTCATAGAGCCCTTTAGATTTCTCGAAAGATCCTTTTAACGGCTCGAAAGTGTGACATATTTGGACTTTCCTTTACATGGATGATGAGCATAACAGTGCGTTTGAAGTCTCACATGCATTGTTAGAAATATATGCATACATAGACCTTAAGAATAATTTTCATTGTGGCAAGCATATATAATATCAAAACAAGTAATCGTGCATAATAAACTCAATTAGAATTCACATTACAAGTATCAATCATGCATGACAAGCAAGTAATCATGATAATCAAAGAAAGGCATGTTATATGCCATGAATATTGATGTGCATATCCTAAATAACTAGATCAGGTTGGCATTTAACTTGCAAATTAATATCAAAATATAATATACGTTAAATCACTATTTATTTAGTTGTCTTTTCAAATATAGCCCCACGGTGCACTTAAATGATATAACGTAACAAGCAATCACATAACTCATCGTAAGCAGGTTAATATCAAATTACTTATCAGGCACTCAATAATTATGATCTAAGACAATTATCATCATGTTAAAATACTATTAGATCATGAGTATAAAATCATCCCAGCAAAATTTTCAATGTGTTAATAAATCATAAGCATGTAAGCACATAAGCATTATGAAAAATATATGGCATGTCAGATGTCGCAAATATTAAGCATAATACCCTCACAAATAAAATTCAATTAGCAAATTAATGGTCCTTAGGTGTGTAGGGTAACATCTTTTAAGTTGATTTCAAGCAACATAGGTTTCAGAGAGATAACTCAAGTTATCAAGCATGATAATCATATGAGCATACATGTAGATTTGCACATACAAATATAACAAGTACATGTTGCACACATAATCATACTAGTAATAAAAGCATATATGGTACATGATATCACTAAAAAATTCACACTTTTACCTCCGATATTAAGCCCAAAAACCATAAAGGTTCAAACTTTATCGCCAAAAGTGGCAAGTATTTGCTTCATTTTGTAGGTTCAGTAATTATGAAGGCAATGCAAAAAAGAATCGAAGAAAATGAACTTAAAACGAAGATTCTGGAACTAAAATGACAAAATATCAGAAGACAAAATGGCCTGCCTTACTATGGTGGATGGCCTGCCTAATTGGAAATGGGTGGCACAAAAAAGGGCTTATTAAATGGGCTGCTAGCCCAGTGGACGACCCAACAGCAAATTGGACGGCCCTATTAGACGGCCTGCCATCAAATCAAATGGCCTGCAGGCAATTGGACGGCCTGCAAAAAACGGCCGGCCAGTCCAGGAGCCCTATAAATAGGAGCCATTTTGCTCCATTTCAACACACACTCATTTTTTACTTTTCAATTTATTTTTCAGTTATAGTTTTAGTTAGTAGTTATCTATTAGTTTTTACGGAGGAAATTCCGGAGTTGTAGCAATCTCGGGCGAATCTGTAATCACTTTTCAGGTTTTAATCTAAACAATTTTTTTTATATTTAAATATGTGTTATTATTATCCATGTTTGAATATGCGTTATGATATTACCTTGATAGCTTAGAGTATTCATATGTTGCCATGATAGAAACCTAGGCTAGAGTAGTTATGACTTCTTAGTGCGTTTACTATTGTTACGTTGAACCTCTGACTATAGTAAGGCTCGTATACTAGTATCTCAGGGATTGACCATCCTAGGTTGTGAGTGAGACTTGTCCACCCATTTGGAATAAGCTACTTCATAGGACTAAGACCCTCGTTTATTCTGTACCTGAAGCATCTATAAACTCGGTATGGCCGATGTTCCAGAGAGGCCCGACCACATGGGACATGAAACATAGGAATTGAGACATGAATGACCTAGTATGCCTGATAACTGACCCAAGGAGACCTCTTAGGGCCTGTTATGATCTACTTAGCTGTACCTGATTGTATGTTCCATCTCCCATTGCATGTTCTTATGTGATTGTTGCTTTAGGACTGGTCTTACTATATATTGAGTATAACTGGTAGATTTCTATCTGGATCATTGTCAGTGTAGCACTGTAACACTGTATAATATGTAGTGTAGTAGGATCCTTATAGAATGATGATAAGTCAGTTAGTTTATACTGTTATTGCTAACTTAGCCCGGTAGGTCCCCTCCTATTGTAACTGTGTCCATTCGACAAGGCATGTCGTTATTCTGTTTCCTAACAGATAACTAGGGTTAGAATTTGAGCTCGACTTCTGACACGACCTAGTGCTTAACTAAGGATAACCCCCTGAGTTTAGACACATTCCGATTGCACAACCCTAGTGTGTAGAAAATCAAGGCGGACCAATCATTTTAACTACCGAAGATACCCCAGAAATTGATTCACACATTATCAAATTAGTCAAAACCTTCTGTCAATTTCAAGGACTTTCGAATGATAATGCTAACTCTCACCTGATTAAGTTCATCAGTCTAGTCAACTCCTATAAGCAAGGGATAACTGATTCAAGTATTTTAAAACTCTATCTTTTTCAATATTTTTATCTGCACACGCTTTATTGTGGTTTGATGGACTCGATTCCAACTCGATCCATTTATGGGAAGAATTAGCAACAAAGTTCCTGGAAAAGTTCTATCCACCTTCTCTTCAAACCAGACTAAAGAATGAAATTGTTAATTTCCACCAACAATGATGAACTATGAAGCTCAGCATGGAAAAGATTTAAGGAGATGCTTAGGAGATGTCCAAGTTATTCAATAGGTCAACCGATCTACTTTGCACATTTTACAATGGTTTAACCCAAAACAATAGATCCACTCTCGACATGGCTTCGCAAGGAAACTTCATGCTGTGCACAGCAACAGAAGCTTGGGATCTCCTAGAAATGATTGAAACACGGGTGGAAGACTGGAGTAATGAAGCTGCATACCAGATATTTCTACACAAGCTTTAAAGTTGCTAGAATCAAGGTTAGAAGATCTTAATGTAACATCCCGCCTTTTTCCGTTTACTTTCCGTTTATTTATTTAAAGTCCGTTATATGATTATAACATCTTCCATTAAAACGCGTTTTAAAATATCTCGTTTAGGTAATTCACGCACCCGCTTTAAACTTGAGGGACCAATGTTGCCAAATGACCAAAGTTTTGACTAGGTCAAAGTGGTCAACCTCACCTCCTCCATTCATTCACTCTTTCTCTCTTTTGATTCTTCAACCTTTTTCTCTCAAACACCAAAAACAAAGAATCATCATCTATTTCCGATCTAGCAAATGTTTCACAAAACAAATTACATATTTGGAATCCGTACATCTTCCTCTTCGATTCCATACCAATTTCATCGCATTTGGGTAACTTTCTAAAAACACTAGATTTTGTGTTCTTGATAATTTTGACTTATAAAAGTGTTAATTAGTGTCTATGGCTCAAGTCTAACATGAATATGTGATTTATATGCTCGATCTTGTTATTTTAAGTAACTAGCATGAACTTGAAAGTTGGTGTGTTTGATTTTGTGATTTGGTTGCTTAAATGTTAAAAGTTCATGTATTAAGTGTGTTACTAGCATCACTAGCTTCATTTTGATGTGTAGGTTGATTAAGGAAACTCCATTAACATGATTATTGTTTTGGTGATTTGGGTTAGGGTTTGATAGGCTTGATTATGAACTCTGATGCATTAAATGCTATGAAATGTTGTTGATAAGTGTTTAGTTGCAATGTGTGTTTAATTTCCTTCGAAACGGTATATCATACATGCAATTTGGTTCTCCGAATCATGAAACGTATTTAATGGACTTGAATGTAATAAATGGTGAGTATTTAATGCGATTTTGGTTGTTGTAAATGTTAAATTGATTGATGAAATGTGTTTAGTTGTTTTCCTTGTCAAAATACCTTTCCGATGATAAAAGATACATGTTTTGATTGTTTGCGGATCATAAATTGTGATAGTTTGAAGAATGGTTTGTGCACTTGTGTAATTTCAGCAAGCAGGACCTGTGCACTGATTTGGACGCCGTCCAAAATCTTAGACGCAGTCCAGAACTTCACATCTGGACGCCGTCCAGCCAATCTGGACGCCATCCAGCCATTCTGGACGCCGTCCAGATGAACTACCAGGTTCTGATTTGGTTGGCCGTTTACCATTTAATTCTAACTATGCTACGCACCTCCGATTCACATGTAACTTGTTCTAACATGCATATATATGATTAAATACCTCAGAAAAATAGCTCGGGACCCGATCCGAATGTGTTGACTTTTTTGTTGACTTTGACTTGACCAAAGTTGACCTTTATCCAAACTTAACCAAATACTTATGCAATCGTTCCAACGTGCTTTTATCTTTGTATCTTGCATGAAACTTGACAATTTGACTCACATGCTAAAATAATCGAGTCATAACGAGCCATAGGACTAATTGAACACTTTGACTGACCGTGGTTACCGATATTGATACAACCTAATTGTTTAGGTCAAGACTAGCATTCGTGCTTGCACACGTTATTTTGTGAAGTAAATTTTACTATCCGTGCAACCAAGGTGAGATCATAGTCTCACCTTTTCAACAACTTTTACTTTTAAACTATGGGATGAGAAACATATACGTATCATACTTTTATGCTTTGAACACAAGTACGAAAACAAACATTCCACAGCGAGTTAGAACAAAAAGCCTCAATTCAATTATCATTAGTTACACTTGCAGGGTGTAAACGTGAACTTATATTATGTGATCACATTGGGCTTGACGAGCCCTCATTTGGAAGGTTCGCTACCGTTAGCGAATGAAATATATTTTCGAGTATAGTGTATGTTGTAACACTACGTAACAGGGTACAAAACAGTTAAGTCTTGATAATTGGGTGCTTGCGAACATACTTTTGGAATACAAATGATTTGGATAATTAACTATATTAAATATTGTGGTTCAAAAACAACGTTACTATTACACCTATGATTTCACCAACGTTTTTTGTTGACAGTTTTCTGTATGTTTTCTCAGGTCCTTGAACACTAGGTGATACATGCTTCCGCACATTATTTTTTATACTTGCTTAGATGTCAAGTATACATGCATACGTGGAGCGTCTTTTGACTTAACTTAATTTGTGTCGCATAGGTTTCAATTGTACTTAAAACGTTGTAACATGTTTAGACGTTGAACTACTTTGTAAACTTTGAAACATCTTTATAATTGAAATGAATGCGACATATTTTGGTCAAACGTTGTTTTAAATACTTATGACCACGTAACGGGACCTAAGTAGATGGCGCCATCAATGAATATTTTGTCGGGTCGCTACAGATGGTATCCGAGCGTTGGTTGTAGGGATTTAGAGTTCATTGGTGTCAATCCCGAGTCATAGGGTACATTAGTGAGTCTAGACTACAACTGGCATATAGACTTGAAGTAGGAATTACTCGACTACTTGTGCATTTATACTCGAAATCTTCTATTCATATCTAACTTTTATTCCATCTTAATCTCACGTTGTTTAATTTGATTGACACGCCACCTTGACTTAGTGAAATAATGTCGAATGCACATATGAATTAGGGTAATATAATTTTCGGGATTATATTACGGTGACTCATATGAACGTTCCGACATTATGACATAAAGAATTTAAGGCGAGTCAAGGAAAATTTTCTCTTTATCCTCATTCCATATCACGGTTAGTATTATTGAGAATACTAATCAACGATATTCTGTGTTTTGAAGGAACAATTCCTCCTCGTCGTGTACCACGTCATGAAACACCCGAACAAGCTCTACAAAGAATGATAGCCACCGCCATGGATGCGGCCATGGCCGGTCACTCATCCAACAATAATAACAACAACAACAACCACAACAACAACAACAACAACAACAATGGAGCTGGTAATTCAAACGAGGGATGCTCCTATAAAGCTTTCATGGGGTGAAAACCTCACACTTTAGATGGAACTGGGGGACCGGTTGTGCTTACCTGATGGTTTGAGCAAACAGAAGCCGTCTTTAGCATAAGCGGTTGTCGGGACCAAGACAAGGTCAAGTACTTCACTCACACATTCGCCAGTGTCGCGCTCACTTGGTGGAACACCTATGTACAATCGGTGGGTACCGATGAAGCCCACGCCCTCTCTTGGGCCGATTTAAGGGAAAAGATGATCATCGAATATTTTCCTCGTGAAGAAACCCAAAGTCTCGAACAAGAGCTAAGAACTTTAAAAACAGTCGGAAACGATCTCAAGGCCTATAATCAACGATTTTCCGAACTAGCCTTGATGTGCCCAAACCTTGTGAACCCCGAATCTTTAAGGGTTGAACTTTACATGGACAGTCTTCCAAAGAGCATCAAACACGGGGTAATGTCATTTAAACCCACTAATCATTAAGAAGCTTTGAATATGGCCAGCAAATTAATAGAAACGGTGAATGAACTCGTAGTACCGGCACCTAAAGCCGAGGATAAGTCGGGTAACAACAAAAGGAAATGGGAAGCCCCCCAATCAAGCAACAACAACTTTGCCAAGAAGCCTTTCACCTCAGACGATAAGAACGGTTATGTCGTGAATAAACCATTTTGCAACATGTGCCACAAACATCATTATGGTAAATTTGGCAAGCCATTTTACAACAAATGTCAAAGGAGTGGCCATGTAGCCAACGATTGTAGAAACACCGCTCACGTTGCTCAAAAGGGACACAATGCACCAAGACTGGGTGTTTGTTTTGAATGTGGCCAACCGGGTCATTATAGGAGTGCGTGCCCAAAGAAGAAAGCTAACCCCAATGCTCGCGGCCGATCTTTCAACATCAACACCGAGGAAGCCTGAGATGATAATTAACTAGTCACGGGTACGTTTCTTCTCAACAATTCTTATGTCTCTTGTTTATTCGATTCAGGTGCCGACAAGAGTTTTGTATCCAAGACTTTGACTCATTCTTTTAGCACTCCACCACTCCCACTAGATACTACTTACACCATTGAGGTGGCCAACGAAAAACTATTGAGTGCCGACAAATTTTATCGGGGGTGTACGTTAAACTTAATGGGTAAAGAGTTTGAAATTGACTTGATACCTGTGGAACTAGGGAGCTTTGATGTAATAATTAGTATGGATTGGTTAACCAAAATGAAATCTCACATTCTTTGCGATCTTAAAGCGATTTAAATTCTTATCGAGAATGGTGAACTCTTGATTGTCTATGGCGATAAGAGTTGCACCGGACTCAACCTCGTCTCGTGCCTTAAAGTTGAAAAATACCTTCGTAAAGGTTGTTTTGTGATTCTAGCCCATGTTAAGAAAGTCGAGATCGACGAGAAGCATATCGAAGATGTACCAATTGTTAGTGAATTTTCCGATGTATTTCCCGACGAATTGCCGGGTCTTCCACCTCATCGACCGGTAGAATTCCAAATCGATCTTATTTCGGGAGCCGCACCCATAGTACGTGCACCGTATAGACTTGCTTCATCTGAGATGCAAGAATTACAAAGTCAAATCCAAGAACTACTTGACCATGGTTTTATCCAACCTAGCCATTCACCATGGGGCGCTCCGATTTTGTTCGTTAAGAAGAAAGATGGATCCCTACGAATGTGCATTGATTATCATGAACTAAATAAATTGACCGTTAAGAACCGATATCCTCTTCCACGCATCGATGACCTCTTTGATCAACTACAAGAATCTCGTGTATATTCGGAAATCGATCTCCGCTCGGGTTATCATCAATTAAGGGTTAAGGGGGAAGATGTCTCCAAAGTCGCTTTCCGGACTCGTTATGGTAGTTATGAATTTCTTGTAATGCCATTAAGTCTCACTAACGCACCGGCGGTGTTCATGGATCTTATGAACCGCGTTTGCAAACCATACCTCAACAAATTCATTATCTTGTTCATCGATGATATTTTGGTCTATTCTAAAAGCGAAGAAGAGCACGAACAACATCTCTGACTTGTGCTTGAACTCTTGAGACAAGAACGACTCTATGCCAAATTCTTCAAGTGTGAATTTTGGTTGAAGGAAGTTCAATTTCTTGGTCATGTTGTAAGTGATCAAGGTATTAAAGTCGATCCCACAAAAATCGAAGCCATTAGCAAATGGGAGACCCCTACTACTCCTACCCACATTCGTCAATTCTTGGGTCTCGTCGGGTACTATCATAGATTCATCGAAAATTTCTCTTTGGTTGCACGTCCTCTAACTGCGTTAACTCACAAGGGAAAGAAATTCATTTGGGTGACCGAGCAAGAATTCGCATTTCAAATCTTGAAGACAAAGCTAACCACCGCTCCTATCTTGTCACTTCTCGAAGGCAATGATGATTTTGTTATATATTGGGATGCCTCAAAACATAGATTTGGGTGTGTATTGATGCAACAAAAGAAAGTCATTGTTTATGCATCTCGACAACTAAAAATTCATTAACGGAACTACACGACCCATGATCTCGAACTCGGAGCCATTTTCTTTGCACTCAAAATGTTGAGACATTATCTTTATGGGACCAAAAGTACCATCTTCACCGATCACAAAATCCTTCAACACATCTTCGATCAAAAGCAACTAAACATGAGGCAACGATGGTGGATTGAAACTTTGAACGATTCCGATTGTGAGCTTCGTTACCATCCAGGAAAGGTAAATGTAGTAGCCGATGCCTTAAGTCGAAAAGAAAGAACGGTGCCTCTTCGTGTCCGAGCTTTAAACATCACCATTCACACCAACCTCAATAGTCAAATTCGTGTAGCCTAAGACGAGGCTCTCAAGGATGAAAATATCTCTCTCGAACACTTGAACGTCCTCACCTCTCGATTCAAAGCTAAGGAGACCGGACTTCGATATTTTGCCGGAAGAATTTGGGTGCCTAGTTATGGGGACTTGCGAATCCTTATTCTGGACGAAACCCATAAGTCAAGGTATTCAATTCACCTCGGTGCCAATAAGATGTACCACGACCTCAAGGAACAATATTGGTGGCTAAACAATAAAAGGGACGGCGCTACTTATGTTGGAAAATGCCTAACTTGCTCCAAAGTCAAAGCCGAACATCAAAGACCGTCCGGAATACTTCAACAACCCGAAATCCCGCAATGGAAGTGGGAAAGGATAACGATGGATTTTATCACCAAACTACCAAAGACAGTGGGTGGTTATGATACTATTTGGGTTATTGTTAACCGTCTCACCAAATCTGCGCACTTCCTAGCCATGAAGGAAACCGACAACATGGAAAAACTTGCACAACTTTACATTAAAGAGATCGTAGCCCGTCACGGGGTGCCTTTATCGATTATTTCCGACCGAGATGGCCGTTTTGTTTCTAGATTTTGGCGTACTTTACAAGAAGCATTGGGAACGCATTTAGACATGAGCGCCGCATATCATCCACAAACCGATGGACAAAGAGAATGCACAATTCAAACCTTGGAAGACATGCTACGAGCTTGTGTTATCGATTTCGGAAAAGCTTGGGACAAGCACTTGCCTCTCCCCGAATTCTCTTACAACAATAGTTACCACGCGAGTATCAACGCCGCACCTTTCGAAGTTTTGTATGGCCGAAAATGTTGTTCTCCTCTTTGTTGGGCCGAAGTAGGCGACACACAAATCACCGGATACGAACTCATTCATGAAACAACCGAGACGATCGTTCAAATCCGAGATAGGCTTCTGATTGCCCGAAGTCGTCAAAAGAGCTATACCGACAAAAGACGCAACGACCTCGAATTTCAAGTCGGCGACTGCGTAATGTTAAAAGTCGCGCCTTGGAAAAGTGTAATCCATTTGGGGAAGCACGGGAAGCTAAATCCGCGGTATATTGGTCCTTTTGAAATCTTGGAGCGTGTTGGAACCGTTGCTTATCGTTTAGATCTTCAGCCTCAACTGAGCTCCATTCATCCTACTTTCCATGTGTCAAATTTAAAGAAGTTTTTTGCCAAACCCGAACTCGTAATTCCTCTCGAAGAGCTTACTATTGATGATAAACTTCATTTTGTGGAGGAACCGGTTGAAATTGTGGACACCTCCATCAAGACGCTAAAACAAAGTAGAATCCCGATCGTTAAGGTCCGTTGGAATGCCAAAAGGGGACCCGAGTTTACTTGGGAAAGGCAAGATCAAATGCAAAGGAAATACCGTCATTTATTCGTGGATTCGGAAACGCAAGATCTCGAGGAAGAAACAACGACTACTACGCCTACTTAAATTTCGGGACTAAATTTCTTTTAAGGAGTAGGTAATGTAACATCCCACCTTTTTCCGTTTACTCTCCGCTTATTTATTTCAAGTCCGTTAAAACGCATTTTAAAATATGTCGTTTAGGTAATTCACTCACCCGCTTTAAACTTGAGGGACCAATGTTGCCAAATGACCAAAGTTTTGACTAGGTCAAAGTGGCCAACCTCACCTCCTCAATTCATTCACTCTTTCTCTCTTTTGATACTTCAACCTTTTTCTCTCAAACACCAAAAACAAAGAATCATCATCTATTTTCGATCTAGCAAGTGTTTCACAAAACAAATTACATATTTGGAATCCATGCATCTTCCTCTTTGATTCCATACCGATTTCATCGCATTTGGGTAAATTTTTAAAAACACTAGATTTTATGTTCTTGATAATTTTGACTTATAAAAGTGTTAATTAGTGTCTATGGCTCAAGTCTAACATGAATATGTGATTTATATGCCCGATCTTGTTATTTTAAGTAACTAGCATGAACTTGAAAGTTGGTGTGTTTGATTTTGTGATTTGGTTGCTTAAATGTTGTTAAATTTAAAAGTTCATGTATTAAATGTGTTACTAGCATCACTAGCTTCATTTTGATGTGTAGGTTGATTAAGGAAACTCCATTAACATGATTATTGTTTTGGTGATTTGGGTTAGGATTTGATAGGCTTGATTATGAACTCTGATGCATTGAATGCTATGAAATGTTGTTGATAAGTGTTTAGTTACAATGTGTGTTTAATTACCTTCGAAACGGCATATCATACATGTAATTTGGTTGTCCGAATCATGAAACGCATTTAATGGACTTGAATGTAATAAATGGTGAGCATTTAATGCAATTTTGGTTGTTATAAATATTAAATTGATTGATGAAATGTGTTTAGTTGTTTTCCTTGTCAAAATACCTTTCCGATGATATAAGATACATATTTTCATTGTTTGCGGATCATAAATTGTGATTGTTTGAAGTTTGGTTCGTGCACTTGTGTAATTTCAGCAAGCAAGACCTATGCACTGATTTGGACGCCATCCAAAATCTTGGACGCCATCCAGGCCTTCACATCTGGACGCCGTCCAGTCAATTTATACGCCATCCAGATGAACTACCAGATTCTGATTTGGTTGGCCGTTTACCATTTAATTCTAACTATGTTACGCACCTCCAATTCACATGTAACTTGTTCTAACATGCTTATATATGATTAAAAACCTCAAAAAAATAGTTCGGGACCCGACCCGAACGTGTTGACTTTTTCGTTGACTTTGACTTGACCAAAGTTGACCTTTATCCAAACTTAGTCAAATACTTATGCAATCGTTCCAACGTGCTTTTATCTTTGTATCTTGCATGAAATTTGACAATTTGACTCACATGCTAAAATAATCGAGTCATAACGAGCCATAGGACTAATTGAATACTTTGATCGAACGTGGTTACCGATATTGATACAACCTAATTGTTTAGGTCAAGACTAGCATTCGTGCTTGCGCACGTTACTTTGTGAAGTACATTTTACTATCCGTGCAACCAAGGTGAGATCATAGTCCCACCTTCTCAACAACTTTTACTTTTAAACTATGGGATGAGAAACATATACGTATCATACTTTTATGCTTTGAACACAAGTACGAAAACAAACATTCCACAGCGAGTTAGAACAAAAAGACTCAATTAAATTATCATTAGTTACACTTGTAGAGTGTAAATGAGAACTTATGTTATGTGATCACATTGGGCTTGACGAGCCCTCATTCGGACGGTTTGCTACCTTTAGCGGATGAAATATATTTTCGAGTATAGCGTAACAGGGTACAAAACAGTTAAGTCTTGATAATTGGGTGCTCGCGAACATACTTTTGGAATACAAACGATTTGGATAATCAACTATATTAAATCTTGTGGTTCAAAAACAACGTTACTATTACACGTATGATTTCACCAACATTTTTCGTTGACAGTTTTCTATATGTTTTCTCAGGTCCTTGAACGCTAGGTGATACATGCTTCCTTACATTATTTTTGATACTTGCTTGGATGTCGAGTATACATGCATACGTGGAGCGTCTTTTTGACTTAACTTAATTTGTTTCGCATAGGTTTCAATTGTACTTAAAACGTTGTAACATGTTTAGACGTTGATCTACTTTGGAAACTTTGAAACATCTTTATAATTGAAATGAATACGACATATTTTGGTCAAACGTTGTTTTAAAGACTTATGACCACGTAGCGGGACATAAGTAGACGGCGTCGTCAATGACGATTTTGTCGGGTCGCTACAGAAGGTATCCGAGTGTTGGTTGTAGGGATTTAGAGTTCAATGGTGTCAACCCCGAGTCATAGGGTACATTAGTGAGTCTAGACTACAACCGACATATAGACTTGAAGTAGGAATTACTTGACTACTTGTTCATTTATACTCGAACTCTTCTATTCATATCTAACTTTTATTCCATCTTAATCTCACGTTGTTTAATTTGATTGACACGCCACCTTGACTTACTGAAATAATGTCGAATGCACATATGAATTAGGGTAATATAATTTTTGGGATTATATTACGGTAACTCATATGATTGTTCGACATTATGAAATAAAGAATTAAAGTGAGTCAAGGAAAATTTTCTCTTTATCCTCATTCCATATAACGGTTTGTATTATTGAGAATACTAATCAACGATATTCTTGTGTTTTGAAGGAACAATGCCTCTTCGCCGTGTACCACGTCATGAAACACTCGAACAAGCTCTACAACAAATGATAGCCACCGCTGTGGATGCGGCAATGGCTGGTCACTCATCCAACAACAATAACAACAATAACCACCACAACAACAACAACAACAATAATGGAGTCGGTAATTCAAACGAGGGATGCTCCTATAAAGCTTTCATGGGGTGCAAACCTCACACTTTCGACGGAACCGGGGGACCGGTTGTGCTCACCCGATGGTTTGAGCAAACGGAAGCCGTCGTTAGCATAAGCGGTTGTCGGAACCAAGACAAGGTCAAGTACTCCACTCACACTTTCGCCGGTGTCGCGCTCACTTAGTGGAACACCTATGTACAATCGGTGGGTACCGATGAAGCCCACGCCCTCTCTTGGGCCGATTTAAGGGAAACGATGATCATCGAATATTTTCCTCGTGAAGAAACCCGAAGGCTCGAACAAGAGCTAAGAACTTTAAAAGCGGTCGGAAACGATCTCAAGGCCTATAATCAACGATTTTCCGAATTATCCTTGATGTGCCCAAACCTTGTGAACTCTGAATCTTTAAGGGTTGACCTTTACATGGACGGTCTTCCAAAGAGCATCAAACACGGGGTAATGTCATCCAAACCCACTAATCATCAAGAAGCTTTGAATATGGCCCGCAAATTGCTAGAAACGGTGGTCGAAATTGTAGTACCGGCACCTAAAGCCGAGGATAAGTCGGGTAACAACAAAAGGAAATGGGAAGCCCCCCAATCAAGCAACAACAACTTTGCCAAGAAGCCTTTCACCTCCGATGACAAGAAAGGTTATGTCGGGAATAAACCATTTTGCAACAAGTGCCACAAACATCATTATGGTGAATGTGGCAAGCCATTTTGCAACAAATGTCAAAGGAGTGGCCATGTAGCCAATGATTGTAGAAACACCGCTCCCGTTGCTCAAAAAGGACCCAATGCACCAAGACCAGGTGTTTGTTTTGAATGTGGCCAACCGAGTCATTATAGGAATGCGTGCCTAAAGAAGAAAGCTAACCCCAATGCACGCAGCCGAGCTTTTAACGTCTACACCGAGGAAGCGCGAGATGACAATGAACTAGTCACGGGTACGTTTCTTCTTAACAATTCTTATGTCTCTTGTTTATTCGAATCGGGTGCCGACAAGAGTTTTGTATCCAAGACTTTGACTCATTCTTTTAGCACTCCACCACTCCCACTAGATACTACTTACACCATTAGGGGTGTCCAACGGAAAACTATTGAGTGCCGAAAAATTTTATCGGGGGTGTACGTTAAACTTAATGGGTAAAGAGTTTGAAATTGACTTGGTACCTGTGGAACTAGGGAGCTTCGATGTAATAATTGGTATGGATTGGTTAACCAAAACAAAATCTCACATTCTTTGCGATCTTAAAGCGATTCAAATTCCTATCGAGAATGGTGAACCCTTCATTGTCTATGGCGATAAGAGTTGCACCGGACTCAACCTCGTCTCGTGCCTTAAAGTTGAAACATACCTTCGTAAAGGTTGTTTCATGATTCTAGCCCATGTTAAGAAATTCGAGATCAATGAGAAGCATATCGATGATGTGCCAATTGTTAGTGACTTTTCTGATGTATTTCCAGACGAATTACCAGGTCTTCCACCTCATCGACCGGTAGAATTCCAAATCGATCTTATTCCGAGAGCCGCACCCGTAGCACGTGTACCATATAGACATGCTCTATCCGAAATGCAAGAATTACAAAGTTAAATC
Source organism: Rutidosis leptorrhynchoides (assembly GCF_046630445.1). Classification (NCBI taxonomy): domain Eukaryota; kingdom Viridiplantae; phylum Streptophyta; class Magnoliopsida; order Asterales; family Asteraceae; genus Rutidosis; species Rutidosis leptorrhynchoides. The sequence goes on from NC_092334.1 coordinate 210,565,976, forward strand.
CAAGAACTACTTGACCGTAGTTTTATCCAACCTAGCCATTCACCATGGGGCGCTCCGATTTTGTTTGTTAAGAAGAAAGATGGATCCCTATGAATGTGCATTGATTATCGTGAACTAAATAAATTGACGGTTAAGAACCGATATCCTCTTCTATGCATCGATGACCTCTTTGATCAACTACAAGGATCTCGTGTTTATTCAAAAATCGATCTCCGCTCGGGTTATCATCAATTAAGGGTTAAGGGGTAAGATGTCTCCAAAACCGTTTTCCGGACTCGTAATGGTAGTTATGAATTTCTTGTAATGCCATTTGGTCTCACTAACGCACCGGCGGTGTTCATGGATCTTATGAACCGCGTGTGCAAACCATACCTCGACAAATTCGTTATCGTGTTCATCGATGATATTTTGGTCTATTCTAAAAGCGAAGAAGAGCACGAACAACATCTCCGACTTATGCTTGAACTCTTGAGAAAAGAATGAATCTATGCCAAATTCTCCAAGTGTGAATTTTGGTTGAAGGAAGTTCAATTTCTTGGTAATGTTGTAAGTGATCATGGTATTAAAGTCGATCCCGCAAAAATTGAGCCATTAGCAAATGGGAGACCCCTACTACTCCTACCCACATTCGTCAATTATTGGGTCTCGCCGGGTACTATCGTAGATTCATCGAAAATTTCTCTTTGGTTGCACGTCCTCTAACAGTGTTAACTCACAAGGGAAAGAAATTCATTTGGGCGACCGAGCAAGAATCCGCGTTTCAAATCTTGAAGACAAAGCTAACCACCGCTCCTATCTTGTCACTTCCCGAAGGCAATGATGATTTTGTTGTATATTGCGATGCCTCGAAACATGGATTTGTGTGTGTATTGTTGCAACGAAAGAAAGTCATTGCTTATGCATCTCGACAACTAAAAATTCATGAACGGAACTACACGACCCATGATCTCGAACTCGGAGCCATTGTCTTTGCACTCAAAATGTGGAGACATTATCTTTATGGGACCAAAAGTACCATCTTCACCGATCACAAAAGCCTTCAACACATCTTCGATCAAAAGCAACTAAACATGAGGTAATGACGGTGGATTGAAACTTTGAACGATTACGATTGTGAGCTTCGTTACCATCCGGGAAAGGCAAACGTAGTAGTCGATGCCTTAAGTCGAAAAGAAAGAACGGTGCCTCTTCGTGTCCGAGCTTTAAACATCACCATCCACACCAACCTCATTAGTCAAATTCGTGTAGCCCAAAACGAGGCTCTCAAGGATGAAAACATCTCTCTCAAACACTTGAACATCCTCACCTCTCGATTCGAAGCTAAGGAGACCGAACTTCGATATTTTGCCAGAAGAATTCGGGTGCCTAGTTATGGGGACTTGCGAAGCCTTATTCTAGACAAAGCCCATAAGTCAAGGTATTCGATTCACCCTGATGCCAATAAGATATACTACGACCTCAAGGAACAATATTAGTGGTCAAACATTAAAAGGGAGGTCGCTACTTATGTTGGAAAATGCCTAAATTGCTCCAAAGTCAAAGCCGAACATCAAAGACCGTCCGGACTACTTCAACAACCTGAAATCCGGAAATAGAAGTGGAAAAGGATAACGATATATTTTATCACCAAACTACCAAAGACAGTGGGCGGTTATGATACTATTTGGGTTATTGTTGACTGTCTCACCAAATCTGCGCACTTCCTAGCCATGAAGGAAACCGACAAAATGGAAAAACTTACACAACTTTACATTAAAGAGATCGTAGCCCGTCACGGGGTGCCTTTATCGATTATTTCCGACCGAGATGGCCGTTTTGTTTCTAGATATTGGCGTACTTTACAAGAAGCGTTGGGAACGCGTTTAGACATGAGCACTGCATATCATCCACAAACCGACGGACAAAGCGAACGCACAATTCAAACCTTGGAAGACATGTTACGAGCTTGTGTTATCGATCTCGGAAAATCTTGGGACAAGCACTTGCCTCTCCCCGAATTCTCTTACAACAATAGTTACCACGCGAGTATCAACGCCGCACCTTTCGAAGCTTTGTATGGCCGAAAATGTCGTTCTCCTCTTTGTTGGGCCGAAGTAGGCGACACACAAATCACCGAACCCAAACTCATTCATGAAACAATCGAGAAGATCGTTCAAATCCGAGATAGGCTTAGGACGGCCCGAAGTCGTAAAAAGAGCTATACCGACAAAAGACGCAACGACCTCAAATTTCAGGTCGGCCACCGCGTAATGTTAAAAGTCGTGCCTTGGAAAGGTGTAATCTGTTTCGGGAAGCGCGAGAAGCTAAATCCGCGGTATATTGGTCCTTTCAAAATCTTGGAGCGTGTTGGAACCGTTGCTTATCGTTTAGATCTTCCGCCTCAACTGAGCTCCGTTCATCCTACTTTCCATGTGTCAAATTTAAAGAAGTGTTTTGGAGAACTCGAACTCGTCATTCCTCTCGAAGAGCTTACTATTGATGACAAACTTCATTTTGTGGAGGAACCGGTTGAAATTGTGGACACCTCCGTCAAGACGCTAAAACAAAGTAGAATCCCGATCGTTAAGGTCCATTAGAATGCCAAAAGGGGACCCGAGTTTACTTGGGAAAGGCAAGATCAAATGCAAAGGAAATACCCTCATTTATTCGTGGATTCGAAAACGCAAGATCTCGAGGAAGAAACAACGACTACTACGCCTACTTAAATTTCGGGACGAAATTTCTTTTATGGAGTAGGTAATGTAACATCCCGCCTTTTTTCGTTTACTTTTCGTTTATTTATTTAAAGTCCGTTAAATGATTATAACATCTTCCGTTAAAACGCGTTTTAAAATATCTCGTTTAGGTAATTCACGCACCCGCTTTAAACTTGAGGGACCAATGTTTCCAAATGACCAAAGTTTTGACTAGGTCAAAGTGGTCAACCTCACCTCCTCCATTCATTCACTCTTTCTCTCTTTTGATACTTCAACCTTTTTCTCTCAAACACCAAAAACAAAGAATCATCATCTATTTCCGATCTAGCAAGTGTTTCACAAAACAAATTACATATTTGGAATCCTTGCATATTCCTCTTTGATTCCATACCGATTTCATCGCATTTGGGTAACTTTCTAAAAACACTAGATTTTGTGTTCTTGATAATTTTAACTTATAAAAGTGTTAATTAGTGTCTATGGCTCTAGTCTAACATGAATATGTGATTTATATGCCCGATCTTGTTATTTTAAGGAACTAGCATGAACTTGAAAGTTGGTGTGTTTGATTTTGTGATTTAGTTGCTTAAATGTTAAAAGTTCATGTATTAAATATGTTACTAGCATCACTAGCTTCATTTTGATGTGTAGGTTGATTAAGGAAACTCCATTAACATGATTATTGTTTTGGTGATTTGGGTTAGGGTTTGATAGTCTTGATTATAAACTCTGATGCATTGAATGCTATGAAATGTTGTTGATAAGTGTTTAGTTGAAATGTGTGTTTAATTACCTTCGAAACGGCATATCATACATGTAATTTGGTTGTCCGAATCATGAAACGCATTTAATGGACTTGAATGTAATAAATGTTGAGCATTTAATGCGATTTTGGTTGTTATAAATGTTAAATTGATTGATGTAATGTGTTTAGTTGTTTTCCTTGTCAAAATACCTTTCCGATGATATAAGATACATGTTTTCATTGTTTGCGGATCATAAATTGTGATTGTTTGAAGTTTGGTTCGTGCACTTGTGTAATTTCAGCAAGCAGGACCTGTGCACTGATTTGGACGCCATCCAAAATTTTGGACGCCGTCCAGGCCTTCACATCTGGACGCCGTCCAGCCAATCTAGACGCCGTCCAGATGAACTACCAGGTTCTGATTTGGTTGGCCGTTTACCATTTAATTCTAACTATGCTACGCACCTTCGATTCACATGTAACTTGTTGTAACATGCTTATATATGATTAAAAACCTCAGAAAAATAGTTCGGGACCCGACCCGAACATGTTGACTTTTTCGTTGACTTTGACTTGACCAAGGTTGACCTTTATCCAAACTTAGCCAAATACTTATGCAATCGTTCCTACGTGCTTTTATCTTTGTATCTTCCATGAAACTTGACAATTTGACTCACATTCTAAAATAATCGAGTCATAACGAGCCATAGGACTAATTAAACACTTTGATCGACCGTGGTTACCGATATTGATACAACCTAATTGTTTAGGTCAAGACTAGCATTCGTGCTTGCACACGTTAATTTGTGAAGTACATTTTACTATCCGTGCAACCAAGGTGAGATCATAGTCCCACCTTTTCAACAACTTTTACTTTTAAATTGTGGGATGAGAAACATATACGTATCATACTTTTATGCTTTGAACACAAGTACGAAAACAAACATTCCACAGCGAGTTAGAACAAAAAGCCTCAATTCAATTATCATTAGTTACACTTGCAGGGTGTAAACGTGAACTTATGTTATGTGATCACATTGGGCTTGACGAGCCCTCATTCGGACGGTTTGCTACCGTTAGCGGATGAAATATATTTTCGAGTATAGTGTATGTTCTAACACTATGTAACAGGGTACAAAACAGTTAAGTCATGATAATTGTGTGCTCGTGAACAAACTTTTGGAATACAAATGATTTGGATAATCAACTATATTAAATCTTGTGGTTCAAAGACAACATTACTATTACACTTATGATTTCACCAACGTTTTTCGTTGACAGTTTTCTATATGTTTTCTCAGGTCCTTAAATGCTAGGTGATACATGCTTCCGCATATTATTTTTGATACTTGCTTGGATGTCGAGTATACATGCATACGTGGAGCGTCTTTTGACTTAACTTAATTTGTGTCGCATAGGTTTCAATTGTACTTAAAATGTTGTAACATGTTTAGACATTGAACTACGTTGTTTTAAAGACTTATGACCACGTAATCGGACCTAAGTAGATGGCGCCATCAATGACGATTTTGTCGGGTCGCTACAGATGGTATCAGAGCGTTGGTTGTGGGGATTTAGAGTTCATTGGTGTTAACCCCGATTCATAGGGTACATTAGTGAGTCTAGACTACAACCGGCATATAGACTTGAAGTAGGAATTACTTGACTACTTGTGCATTTATACTCGAACTCTTCTATTCATATCTAACTTTTATTCCATATTAATCTTACGTTGTTTAATTTGATTGACACGCCACCTTGACTTAGTGAAATAATGTCGAATGCACATATGAATTAGGGTAATATAATTTCCGGGAGTATATTACGGTGACTCATATGAACGTTCCGACATTATGACATAAAGAATTTAAGGCGAGTCAAGGAAAATTTTCTCTTTATCCTCATTCCATATCACGGTTTGTATTATTGAGAATACTAATCAACGATATTCTTGTGTTTTCAAGGAACAATGCCTCCTCGCCGTGTACCACGTCATGAAACACCCGAACAAGCTCTACAACGAATGATAGCCACCGCCGTGGATGCAGCCATGGCTGGTCACTCATCCAACAACAATAACAACAACAATAACCACAAAAACAACAACAACAATGGAGCTGGTAATTCAAATGAGGGATGCTCCTATAAAGCTTTCATGGGGTGCAAACCTCACACTTTCGATGGAACCGGGGGACCAGTTGTGCTCACCCGATAGTTTGAGCAAATGGAAGCCGTCTTTAGCATAAGTGGTTGTCGGGACCAAGACAAGGTCAAGTACTCCACTCACACTTTCACCGGTGTCGCACTCACTTGGTGGAACACCTATGTACAATCGGTGGGTACCGATGAAGCCCACGCCCTCTCTTGGGCCGATTTAAGGGAAAAGATGATCATCGAATATTTTCCTCGTGAAGAAACCCGAAGGCTCGAACAAGAGCTAAGAACTTTAAAAGCGGTCGGAAACGATCTGAAGGCCTATAATCAATGATTTTCCGAACTAGCCTTGATATGCCTAAACCTTGTGAACCCTGAATCTTTAAGGGTTAAACTTTACATGGACGGTCTTCCAAAGAGCATCAAACACGGGGTAATGTCATCCAAACCCACTAATCATCAAGAAGCTTTGAATATGGCCCGCAAATTGATAGAAATGGTGGACGAAATCGTAGTACCGGCACATAAAGTTGAGGATAAGTCGCGTAACAATACAAGGAAATGGGAAGCCCGCCAATAAAACAACAACAACTTTGCCAAGAAGCCTTTCACCTCCGATGACAAGAAAGGTTATGTCGGGAATAAACCATTTTGCAACAAGTGCCACAAACATCATTATGGTGAATGTGGCAAGCCATTTTGCAACAAATGTCAAAGGAGTGGCCATGTGGCCAACGATTGTACAAACACCACTCCCGTTGCTCAAAAGGGACCCAATGCACCAAGACCGCGTATTTGTTTTGAATGTAGCCAACCGGGTCATTATAGGAATGCGTGCCTAAAGAAGAAAGCTAACCCCAATGCCCGCGGCCGAGCTTTCAACATCAACACCGAGGAAGCCCGAGATGACAATGAACTAGTCACGGGTATGTTTCTTCTCAACAATTCTTATGTCTCTTGTTTATTCGATTCGGGTGCCGACAAGAGTTTTGTATCCAAGACTTTGACTCATTCTTTTAGCACTCCACCACTCCCACTAGATACTACTTACACCATTGAGGTGGCCAACAGAAAACTATTGAGTGCTGACAAATTTATCGGGGGTGTACGTTAAACTTAATGGGTAAATAGTTTGAAATTGACTTGATACTTGTGGAACTAGGGAGCTTTGATGTAATAATAATATGTATGGATTGGTTAACTAAAACGAAATCTCATATTCTTTGCGATCTCAAAGAGATTCAAATTCCTATCGAGAATGGTGAACCCTTGATTGTCTATAGCGATAAGAGTTGCACCGGACTCAACCTCGTCTCGTGCCTTAAAGTTGAAAAATACCTTCGTAAAGGTTGTTTCCCGATTCTAGTCCATGTTAAGAAAGTCGGGATCGACGAGAAGCATATCGATGATGTGCCAATTGTTAGTGACTTTTTCGATGTATTTCCCGACGAATTGCCAGGTCTTCCACCTCATCGACCGGTAGAATTCCAAATCGATCTTATTTCGAGAGCCGCACCCGTAGCACGTTTACCGTATAGACTTGCTCCATCCGAGATGCAAGAATTGCAAAGTCAAATCTAAGAACTACTTGACCGTAGTTTTATCCAACCTAGCCATTCACCATGGGGCGCTCCGATTTTGTTGGTTAAGAAGAAAGATGGATCCCTACGAATGTGCATTAATTATCGTGAACTAAATAAATTAACGGTTAAGAACCGATATCCTCTTCCACGCATCGATGACCTCTTTGATCAACTACAAAGATCTCGTGTATATTTGAAAATCGATCTCCGCTCGGGTTATCATCAATTAAGGGTTAAGGGGGGAGATGTCTCCAAAACCGCTTTCCGGACTCGTTATGGTTATGAATTTTTGTGATGCCATTTGGTCTCACTAACGCACCGGCGGTGTTCATGGATCTTATGAACTGCGTGTGCAAACCATACCTCGACAAATTCGTTATCTTGTTCATCGATGATATTTTGGTCTATTCTAAAAGCGAAGAAGAGCACGAACAACATCTTCGACTTGTGCTTGAACTCTTGAGACAAGAACGACTCTATGCCAAATTCTCAAAGTGTGAATTTTGGTTGAAGGAAGTTCAATTTATTGGTCATGTTGTAAGTGATCAAGGTATTAAAGTCGATCCCGCAAAAATCGAAGCCATTAGCAAATGGGAGACCCCTACTACTCCTACGCACATTCGTCAATTCTTGGGTCTTGCCGGGTACTATCGAAGATTCATCGAAAATTTCTCTTTGGTTACACGTCCTCTAACCGCGTTAACTCACAAGGGAAAGAAAATCATTTGGGCGACCGAGCAAGAATCCGCGTTTCAAATCTTGAAGACAAAGCTAACCACCGCTCCTATCTTGTCACTTCCCGAAGGCAATGATGATTTTGTTATATATTGCGATGCCTCGAAACATGGATTTGGGTGTGTATTGATGCAATGAAAGAAAGTCATTGCTTATGCATCTCGACAACTAAAAATTCATGAACGGAACTACACGACTCAATCTCGAACTCGGAGCCGTTGTCTTTGCACTCAAAATGTGGAGACATTATCTTTATGGGACCAAAAGTACCATCTTCACCGATCACAAAAGCCTTCAACACATCTTCGATCAAAAGCACTAAACATGAGGCAACGACGGTGGATTAAAACTTTGAATGATTACGATTGTGAGCTTCGTTACCATTCGGGAAAAGGAATCCCATTACCTCTATTAAGGAGAAGACCAAATGAAGAAATAGATGTCATTCAGGTAAATCAGGAACCGCAATAAATGGAAGACTGTGAGGAAACTCCTGAGCCATCATACGAAACAAAGGAAGAAGTTTCAAAAAACGAGGCATTAAGAAGGAAAATTTCAAGAATGAAAGAACAGATAGCTGCAGTTACCGCTCTCCAAGAACCTGAAGAATCTGAGTATCAAGAAGGGTATGATCCGTTAGATAGGGAGGAAATTACCAGGATGAAATCATCTATCAAGGAACCGCGTGAATTAGAACTCAGGGAATTACCTAAGAACCTGGAATATGCATTCTTAGAAGGAGATTCGCAACTACTAGTCATCATCTCTAAGAAACTTATGCCTAAGGAAAAGGCGGAGTTAATAAAAGTATTAAAGTCACACAAGAGAGCGATTGCTTGCAAGATTTCCGATATCAAAGGAATCAGTCCAAATTACTGCAGTCACAAGATCTTCATGGAAGATGACTTTAAGCCATCAGTTCGGATACCAACTCGGGAAATCACCGGTTGGAGGGTTTGCATAGATTATCATAAATTAAACGATGCAACCCGGAAAGATCATTTTCCACTTCCGTTCATTGATCAAATGTTGGAACAATTATTGGGAAACGAATTCTATTGTTTCCACAATGGTTTTTCTGGCTATTTTCAAATTCCCCTCGATCCTAAGGACTAAGAAAAAAACAACATTCACCTGTCCTTACAGAACGTTCGCCAACCGACGTATGCCCTTCGGGCTATGTAATGCGCCAACAACATTTCAGAGGTGTAAGGTAGCAATATTCAATGACATGATCGAACGTTGCATGGAAGTCTTCATGGATGACTTCTATATTTTTGAAAGTACCTTCGATTCGTGCCTTTCCAACTTGGACAAAATGCTCGCCCGGTGTGAAGAATCAAACCTAGTATTAAACTGGGAGAAATGTATTTTTATGGTAAAAGAAGGAATAGTTTTAGGACACAAGATATCTAAATCAGGAATAGAGGTTGATAAAGCCAAAGTAGAAACCATAGCCAAGTTACCGGAGCCGACTACAGCCAAAGCAGTTCGAAGTTTTCTTAGAAACGTCGTATTCTACCACTGGTTCATCAAGGACTTTTCAAAGGTCACTCGACCAATCACTCACCTCCTTGGAAAGGATGTTCCGTTCAACTTCACCGAAGAGTGCACTTAAGCGTTCAGTTATCTGAAAGAGCAGCTCACACACGCACCCATCATTATTGCTCCAGATTGGAGTTTACCTTTCGAAATCATGTGTGATGCTAGAGATTTTGCCATTGGAGCCGTCCTCGGTCAACGAAAAGATAAACATTTTCATCTGATATATTATGCTAGTAAAACCTTGACTGGAGCTCAAGAGAACTATACAACCACAAAAAAGGAATTACTTGCCGTAGTATTCGCCTACACAGACCATTCAGTCTATACAGACTGAATGGTTCTATCCAAGACTACAGTCTATACAGACCATTCAGCACTTAAATATCTGTTCAATAAGCAAGACGCAAAATCGATACTTCTACAATGGATCCTGCTTTTACAAGAATTGATATCGAGATTAAAGATAAGAAAGAAGCAAAGAACGTCGGAGCAAATCATCTTAGTCGATTGGAAAATCCATCGATGGGACCACTTGTAGAACAAGATATCAGAGACAAATTTCCGGAAGAACAACTTATGAGCTTAGGAAAAGCCAAAGTAGGATCACAATTTACTGATACCCCTTGGTACACAGACATAGCCAACTTTATAATGGCTGGAGTAGTTCAAAAAGGAAATTCTTCAGAGATGTGAAATCTTACTACTAAGATGATCTGTACTTGTTTAAAGTTTGCCCGGACCAAGTAATTAGGCAGTGTGTAGATGAAAAGCAAGCTATCGGGATTCTTCATCAATGTCATCACGGGTCAACTGGAGGTCATAATGGAGCTAATTTACTACTACGATTCGGGCTTTTACTGGCCATATATATTTAAATATGCGCAAGAGCTTGTGAAGAGATGTGACGCATGTCAACGTCAAGGGATGATTTCCGCAAGGATTGAAATGCCACGCACTAACATCCAAGCTTGCGAGATTTTTGATATATGGGGCTTAGACTTTATGGGACCATTCCCTAAGTCTAATGGCAAAGAATACATCCTAGTATCAGTAGATTACGTATCACGATGGGTAGTAGCACAAGACTTCCCAACAAATGATTCCAAAGTCGTCATCAATTTTCTGAAGAGACTATTCAGCATATTTGGAGCTCCCCGCGCTATTATCAGTGATAGAGGCACACACTTCTGTAACACTAAGTTCATGAAGGAGATGCAACAGTACGGAGTTACCCACAAGTTTTCCACTGCATACCATCCGCAGACTAACGGACAAGCTGAAGTCACGAACAGAGTGTTAAAGAGAATATTGGAACGCATCGTCAGTAATCATGGGAGTAGATGGGCTGAGAAGCTGGACAATGCTTTATGGGCATTTTGCACTGCTTACAAAAATCCTCTTGGCACTATACCATACCGGATGGTCTAGGGCAAAGCTTGTCACCTTTCGCTGGAGTTAGAGTACAAAGCTCTTTGGGCGCTGAAGACCTACAACCTTGATCCTTCTGAAACTAGCAGACATAGAAAAATGCAGTTAAATGAATTAACCGAATTGAGAGATCAAGCGTACGAGAAGTCATATATCTACAAGGAGAAGACGAAGCTTTTACACGATACAAACTTAATTCCGATAAAGTTCGCTCCTGGAGATGAAGTTCTACTCTTCAATTCGAGACTAAAGAAGTCTTCTAGTAAGTTCAAATCTAGATGGAGTGGACCATTTAAAGTGTAACATATCTTTCCACATGGAGCCGTAGAATTAGAAGGACCTACTGGGAGCTTCAAAGTAAATGGCCACCTTTTAAAGGCTTATATGGAAGATTACCCGAGGGAGGAAGATTCTTTGGCCTTTAATCCACCTTAAATTCAAACCAACCAGGTATTATAAAAGTCGAGCTTGAAAGACTTTTTAAACAAAGCGCTCTTGGGAGGCACCCCAAACCTATCCTAGTTAGTATTTTCTTTCTCTATTTTATTTATTTTATTTCTATATTTATTTTCATTGATGATTTATTACCTGCTTACTTACCCTAAGTGTTTATCTTATGTAAGAAATTACTTAGTTCTGACAAAGTTGTTGACAATGATAAATAGATGAGTATAGGTTCTACTTGAAATGCCCCATCCTAATCCATCCGGACGAAGTCCATATCGATTATAAACGATTCACAACAGTTGATTACATCGCGAGGTACTTGACCTCTATATGATACATTTTACAAACATTGCATTCATTTTTGAAAATACAATCTTTCATTACATCGAAAGTTGACGGCATGCATACCATTTTATAATATATCTAACTATAATTGACTTAATAATAATCTTGATGAACTCGATGACTCGAATGCAACATCTTTTGAAATATGTTATGAATGAATCCAAGTAATATGTCTAATATGAGCAAATGCACAGCGGGAGATTTCTTTCATACCTGAGAATAAACATGCTTAAAAGTGTTAACCAAAAGATTGGTGAGTTCATTAGTTTAACATAAATAATCATTTTCATCATTTTAATAGATCACAAGATTTTCATTTCTCATAAATATACGTCCCATGCATAGAGACAAAAATAGTCATTCATATGGATTGAACATCTGGTAACCCATGTTAACTTTAATGCATAGAATATCCCCAAATAGAACTCTCGTCTGTATAATAATAATCTCGAAGTACTAAAGCATTCGTACCCCAAATGGGACTTGTCAAGGTCCATAGATCTATCTTTAGGATTCGCGTAAATCAGGGGCCATTTTCCTAAATTCTTAGGTTACCAGACTTGAAAGGCGATATTCGGTTTAATAATCCAACCATAGAATGTAGTTTTAAGTACTTGTGTCTATTTCGTAAAACATTTATAAAAGCAGCGCATGTATTCTCAGTCCCAAAAATATATATTGCAAAAGCATTTAAAAAGGGAGCAAATGAAACTCACATACTGTATTTTGTAGTAAAAATACATATGACGTTATTTAATAAGTGTAGGGTTGACCTCAGATTCACGAACCTATATCAATACTATATAGATTAACACATATACTGGTAATCAACAAATTTATATATTATGTCTTAAATTATATATCTATCTATATTTAAAATAGTTAATATTTATATAGTTTTGTATATATATACATATGATTAATATTATATTAAAAATGAATAATTTGTTACTTGTAATTATTTATATATAATAATTCTAATATATATAATTATATGAAATATTATGATAGGTGTAATAAATATACTCTTAGAAAATACTTATTTGTTATAATAATTTTGTTAATATGAAAGTAATAATGAATATAATAATATTAGTACTAATAATAATCTAATTGATAATTTTATAAATTTTGATAAAATTGATAATCATAATAATAATAGTAATAATGATAATTATAATAGCTATAAAAATAATGAGTTTTCTAATAATAATAATAATAATAATAATAATAATAATAATAATAATAATAATAATAATAATAATAATAATAATAATAATAATAATAATAATAATAATAATAATAATAATAATAATTGAAATAAAAATAAAGTGTATACCCTTTGAAAGCTTTTTCTAAAAAGAATGTCCTAGACGAGGCTCGAACCCAAGACCTCTCGTTCCCCAACTCCCTTCCCAAACCAATGAACCGTTCGTTAGTTACTCAATTAACTAGCAAGTTAAATTTATTTACCCTTCATTTCGTAACCTCATCATCATTAATAAAGCACCACCTTTACTGAATATCATAACCGCAAATTTATTTTCATTTGATTATGTCATAATCTTCATTCGTTTATGTCATCCCAATATGATCCCTCCATTCTTCTTTTAATTCATTATCATTATCATTATCATAATCTAATCATAATCATAATAATATTAATAATAATAATCAATACTAAACTTAATAATAATAATACATACCGATGGCCCCAAAAATTAAATAAATCTGTTTGCTATTGGGCCGTAGTCCACAGCCCACTTAAATTTTTGTTTAACAAATAGCCCACTCCATTATATTTTTAGAAACGAACAGACGTTGATGAAATACTCTTGGTTTCGTTCAAATCATAGAAGAGGAGTAGCAGTGGCAACCATGGTTGAAGATTGTGGCAATTTTGGTTTGTTTATCGGACAGAAAAGCAGAATAGTAGCAGGTGTATTCGAGAGTAATTTTTTTATGGAGTCTTGTTGGGTTTCGACAGGAAAAAAAAATTTAAAAAAAATTATGTAACAACAACTGCAAGAATTAGTAACAAATAGCAGTTAACGTGATTGCAGGACCGTGTGTTTCATTGATCTGTAGCAAAAATAGAACCAGGAAATGAACATCTCAAAGATGGTGGGTGTTCGTTGGTGGTTGTAACTGTGTGGGTTTAGTGTTTGTTCGAGCAACAGGAAACAATCATGGTAGCATTCTTGTCTTTCTCGAGTATTAGAACTCAACAGAAACAGCGGTAGACCACCATCACTCATCATCTTTGAATTTTTATCATCACCTCTTCATCGTCTATTATCTACTGAAACCGAAATAAAGGTAAGCTGCAACATTAATATTTTGTTGGGTTTTTGATGGTTGATTTTAGGTTTCATCAAATGAAACAGTAAAACAAACACTGTAGCATAAGAAGGAACATGACAGCGAGCAAGGTGATGATTTGGTGATTTCTTGGTTCGTTTACAATGAAAGTCAGAAACAGCAAAAAGAGAGTTGTAGAAGGTGATGTAAGGTGGTAATGTGTAGTTCACAAAGAACAAGGAAAACATGGTGGATCAATAGAGGAGTTGGCCGGCGGTTGTAGGTGGATGAGAGTGTCACCGGATGAGGGTTGAAGGTGACAAGAGATATGGGTTTTCTTCATACAATAATACTCAAATGTATATATATATATATATATATATATATATATATATATATATATATATATATATATATATATATATATATATATATAAGAAATAGAGAATAGTGTGTGAGGTAATCATAACCAATTCCGTGAATTAATCAAAAGCAATTGAGGTTTGATTAGTAAGAGAAAAAAAAAAAGAAAAAAAATAAATATAAGTGTTTGGTTTTTACTCATGTTTCCATGGATGTCCAGATATATATCTCGACATGTATATGTGTAGGGTATATATATATTTAATTAAAAATAGTAGATAGTGAAAGGCATCATTCTAATTGCATGTGAGTATGAGATATTATATCATAATCATATAAGAAATTAAAAAGCAAATAGTATTCGCAATAGTTAAGCAGCCGGTAATCTTGTAGTTTTCTAGTCGACATCTAGTGTATATACGGATATTATTTCAGGCTCCGTTGATTAATGTATGGTGGATATAAAAACATCCTCTGAAAAATCCCATATTTTTAAATTAAATGTCTTTATTTATTTCAGTCAATATGGCATAAAATTCGATCATTAACTTATTAAATAAAAATTACATCAACTGTCCCGCTCGATTTTTGGGTAAAATATAAAAAGTGCTAAAATTTAATGACTAGATCCTAAATACATTTTTAGTAAGCCTAAAATTTATAGAACTCATTTTCGGATCACCGTTTATTTTAAAATCATATAAGTTTGAATTAATACTTCTCTAAATAATAATCGAAACGTCCAACGAGTATTACAATCATTTAATATTTATTTTTAATATACTTTATTTATATATAGAGATATATTTTAAATAATAATTATTATAATATTCTATTTTTATTTTATTAATTTTTAATAACCACAACATATAATACTTCAAATTATATTTCGAATTATTATTTATATATACATACACACATATCTATTTACAAATAGTTGATCGTGAATCGTCGGGAATAGTCAAAGTCAAATGAATTCATGTAAACTGTTCCACAAATTGAGACTCAATTAAATAGACTTTGCTTATCATGTCGAAACCATATAAGAATGAAGTTTAAATTTGGTCGGAAATTTACGGGTCGTCACAGTACCTATCCGTTAAAGAAATTTCGTCCCGAAATTTGATTGGATGGTCATGACTGACAATAAGTATGTTTTCATGACGCATACGAGCTAAAAATTAGAGTTTTATCATCATCGAGTAATATAGACAAAACAATTTGATTTTGTGAAGAGTACGAGTGAAGCTACCACAAAACATTTGAGATAGAGATTTAACTTTTGACGTAGTCATGGTGGATTTTTCGGAATTCAAGGGATTAAAGAAAATCTTCGAAATCTAAAAGATTTGATTCTTCGGCTAGTAAGGAAATTAAGATCTCTGTAATTAAATACGGTGATCTGCCTCGATTACTCTGTCTGATATTTCCATTATAAATTAAACTCTTCCGTTCCATTATTCTCACCATTCCTATACTTTCTTTCTTAGTTCGTATATCCAAAAGATTGTGAAAATGCTTAATCCAGTTCAAATCCTTGATATTTTCCTAATTATCATTTCTGTCATCCTTCTTTTCAATCTTCCACCAGAAAAATCTGTTTACTTTTACTATTACCTTGGGGTGATACTATTCTTAATTCTACCGTGTCTTTATATTGCTATTTGTATTAATATCCGCGGTTTGTAACCCCCATGTTGTTATTGGGCTTTATATTTTCTCTTATATTTTGGAGCTCTTTGCCTTTTTTATTATCCTCCCGATCTTTAGTAAAGCGAGTATCGATCCAGAATTCGTAAGTATGGAACTTCGAATGAACTTAATATTCTAAACAAGAAAGAACGAAGTCGCATGATTTGATTTGTCAAATTTACCAGAATCACTGAGAATAGAACTATCAAGAATATACTTTCTTGATATGTTCAGAAGTTAAGCAGAATGAAAGAGTTATGTAACATGGCACATGATGACGTTATGTTCTGTGAATCATCACGTCCCATTAGAAACTCAGCATGACTTACTGTAATATAATCACGTTGATAAAGTATCATTATATTATATTAACTCATGTTTCAGCTCCCAACACTACTTCAAAAGTATTCCTAATTCAAACTCGAATTTTAAAGAAATTTAGAAACTAAAGTAGTTTCCTTTATGATATAATATAGATAGTACGAAGAGATAAATAATTTCGGATGAGAATATTTATGAAAATATCTTCAGAAATATCGAAGATATTTATGATGATATTTTGGAATTTCCAAGTTCGAATATTGATGAATAAAAATTTTCCGCAAGATTTTAACATGACTTCGGAGCAAGATATTCTCTAAAGATTTCAACGGATCCAGAATTACCTGGATTCTTTGAATATAGGGTATGGTCCTTGTATTTGTCCTTGGTTTCCTTCGTGGTTAGCTCAATCCGTTTTCCAGTTCCAACTTTTCTGAGCTTTTCCAACATACTATTCTTTATTATCAAACTTCCGACGATTAATGTCGTTTACGGTTGCCCACAGTTTCTGCTGCTTCATTCAGCTTTTTCAAAGTTCAATGTATTGATTCGTAGGCTGAGTGCTTTTCAAAATTTCAGAATTGAAGATCGTGATTCTAGGAGATAATTGTTATATGTACACATATAACTATTGATGTAGAAAGGCTACGCGATTTGAAATACTGATTGCTGATTTCTTAGTAACTGGTATGGCAATTCTCATTATAAGATGCGGATAGGGTTTCGATAAGGATAATGATTTTTTGAAAAGTCAAAGGTCAATGAAATGGTTGGTAAGTTTACTGATAATGTGATGAGATATAATCGGTTTCCCAATAACAATGACGAAAGGTAGGCTTATATTTCAAAGTTATAATAAGTTTAATCCGAATGAAAGTCAAAGTTGATTTGCTGGATCTGTGACAAAATTTTCTAATTTGAAAGGAATTATCAAGTTATTTTGGGTAATAATAATACTAAAGGAATTAGCACAGATACATGTTAAACGTTTACTCAGGTTCCGAGAGTTTTCAAGTGCATAACTATATGCATCAATCTTTTCTTTCGTAGATGAAGTGCGGTTGGTTCATCCTCTCGATTGAGGTATTTTCAAGAATCATGAAAGGTTTGAATGCAGACTGTAATCGACAAGATACAAAGGAGGTTTAAGATGAAATCAATTGGCAAACTTGAAGAAATGTTTAGTTTCATATGTTATAATCAATATTTTAATTCATTTTTATTATCCAATGTTATTAGTCCACAGTCGATAGTCCACGGGTAACAGTCCAATAATTCATATATAGTTTAATATATAATATTCGAATTAATTAATACGTATCGTGACCCGTGTACATGTCTCAGACTCGATCACAACTCAAACTATATATATTATTGTAGAATCAACCTCAACCCTATATAGCTAACTCCAGTATTACTGCATATAGAGTGTCTATGGTTATTCCAAATAATATATATAGATGCGTCGATATGATATGTCAAAACCTTGTATACGTGTCCCGATATTTAAAGTGCGTAAAATAAATAACAGAAATTAAATGACGATAAATAAAATTGCGAGAATATAAATTGCGATAAATAAAATGTAATAAGGAATTAACTGTTAGCTATGAACAGTTAGCTAGGATTTTATTAGCGTGGATTCTTAACAGAATTTCTCATAGTTAATTCGTTTGTTTCTAACAAATTTTATTTTGTCCAATGTTTTCTTCATTATGCCACTTGCTGGATTCTGATAGGTCAAAATCCAAATATAAAATTGTATGAAAATGGTTATTCTGCGGTGAACAAATACGTATATCTGTGGATGTAAGTAGGATAGTAAATGATTGTTGAATCAGATTCGAATAATGTACAGTGTAACTTATTAATGTAAAATTTAAATATTCCTCGGGTATTACCTACCCGTTAAAATATTTTCACCATTAATAGTTTGTACAAAAGAATTTTTAATTACAATCTTTATGAAAATATACTTTCGTATATATATTTTCTTCAGATGTAATATAGATTTAATGAGTTAATATGATATTAATCTCATTTGGTTTACCGGTAGAACAAGAATATATAATCTCTAAAACATTAGAGATTACATAATCGCCATGTCGAACGAAGATAAATGATGTAGAACGTCATGTAGAACGATGATTATACTCGAGGTACATAATGAGATGTTGAGGCATGTGATGTTGAAACTTGATTTGTTGATGGTACTATTGATGCCGGTGATGTTGCTGAAGCTGGTAAGTTTTGCACCATGTTTTCTAAATTGATTACTTCAGTGCGAAGCTCGTTGAATTCTTCCATTATTCCGGGATGATTGTTAGTCGGAACGAACGGATGAATAAGGTTTAGAATATCTTGATAGAATATAATCGTGGTGAGATACTCTGGAAATGAGAGAGAAAATGGTATTACAAACAGGTTCACCGGTAAGTGCCTCAGGTTCTTCGACTAGATGGGAAAGTGGTGGATGGAAAGGATCGCCTTCTTCGCGTCTCCATGGATTAAGTCGACTACGAACCCATCCTCAATTCATCTAGAATAGATGATGGCTAAATGGTTGATCCATTCCGATTATACTGCTTTCAGAGCTCGAGTGAAAATCCATGTCAGAATAGCTGTCGGAATAGCTATTGGATTCTGAGGGACTCGAACTAGTTGCAGGATTCATCTCGTACGATCAGATGAAGGATTTTCGATAAGAAATAGATTATAGGATGTAGATTAGTACCCTGCAATACATATTTTACATATGCATATATAATACTAAAATCCCATAAGTTACGGAGAAATCTATGGAAGCTGTCAGGCAAAGGTAACAATAAAAGATACGCTAAGATATGAATTTTGTCTGATACGCTAAGATATGAATTTTGTCTATACACTATTCATGCAGTCAATACAGTAAAACGTGTCTAGACTAAGAATAATGAGCAGGTAATTTCCTAAGGATGATAAGCAGATGATTTCCGACAAAAATGATAAGAAAAACTTTTGACACGCAGACACGGTCGAAGTCCAGACTCACTAATGCATCCTAACGACTATCAGTTCGACACACTAATGCAAGACCTGGTTCGCTAAGACCACCGCTCTGATACCAACTGAAATTCCCCGTCCTAATCCATCCGAACGAAGTTCATATCAATTATAAATGATTCACAACAGTTGATTACATCGCGAGGTACTTAACCTCTATATGATACATTTTACAAACATTGCATTCATTTTTGAAAATACAATCTCTCATTACATCGAAAGTTGACGGCATGCATACCATTTTATAATATATCTAACTATAAATGACTTAATAATAATCTTGATGAACTCGATGACTCGAATGCAACATCTTTTGAAATATGTTATGAATGACTCCAAGTAATATGTCTAATATGAGCAAATGCACAGCGGAAGATTTCTTTCATACTTGAGAATAAACATGCTTAAAAGTGTCAACCAAAAGATTGGTGAGTTAATTAGTTTAACATAAATAATCATTTTCATCATTTTAATATACCACAAGATTTTTATTTCTCATAAATATACGTCTCATGCATAGAGACAAAAATAATCATTCATATGGATTGAACACCTGGTAACCGACGTTAACTTTAATGCATAGAATATCCCCAAATAGAACTTCTCGTCTGTATAATAATAATCTCGAAGTACTAAAGCATTCGTACCCCGAATGATACTTGTCAAGGTCCATAGATCTATCTTTAGGATTCGCGTCAATCAGGGGCCATTTCCCTAAATTCTTAGGTTACCAGACTTGAAGGGCGATATTCGGTTTAATAATCCAACCATAGAATGTAGTTTTAAGTACTTGTGTCTATTTCATAAAACATTTATAAAAGCAGCGCATATATCTCAGTCCCAAAAATATATATTGCAAAAGCATTTAAAAAGGGAGCAAATGAAACTCACATACTGTATTTTGTAGTAAAAATACATATGACGTCATTTAATAAGTGTAGGGTTGACCTCGGATTCACGAACCTATATCAATACTATATAGATTAACACATATACTGGTAATCAACAAATTTATATATTATGTCTTAAATTATATATCTATGTATATTTAAAATAGTTAATATTTATATAGTTTTGTATATACATACATATGATTAATATTATATTAAAAATAAATAATTTGTTACTTGTAAGTATTTATATATAATAATTCTAATATATATAATTATATGAAATATTATGATAGGTGTAATAAATATACTCTTAGAAAATACTTATTTGTTATAATAATTTTGTTAATATGAAAGTAATAATGAATATAATAATATTAGTACTAATAATAATCTAATTGATAATTTTATAAATTTTGATAAAATTGATAATCATAATAATAATAGTAATAATGATAATTATAATAGCTATAAAAATAATGAGTTTTCTAATAATAATAATAATAATAATAATAATAATAATAATAATAATAATAATAATAATAATAATAATAATAATAATAATAATAATAATAATAATAATAATAATAATAATAATAATAATAATAATAATAATAATTGAAATAAAAATAAAGTGTATACCCTTTGAAAGCTTTTTCTAAAAAGAATGTCCTAGACGAGGCTCGAACCCAAGACCTCTCGTTCCCCAACTCCCTTCCCAAACCAATGAACCGTTCGTTAGTTACTCAATTAACTAGAAAGTTAAATTTATTTACCCTTCATTTCGTAACCTCATCATCATTAATAAAGCACCACCTTTACTGAATATCATAATCGCAAATTTATTTTCATTTGATTATGTCATAATCTTCATTCGTTTATGTAACCCCAATATGATCCCTCCATTCTTCTTTTAATTCCTAATCATTATCATTATCATAATCTAATCATAATCATAATAATATTAATAATAATAATCAATACTAAACTTAATAATAATAATACATACCGATGGCCCCAAAAATTAAATAAATCTGTTTGCTATTGGGCCGTAGTCCACAGCCCACTTAAATTTTTGTTTAACAAATAGCCCACTCCATTATATTTTTAGAAAAGAACAGACATTGATGAAATACTCTTGGTTTCGTTCAAATCGTAGAAGAGGAGTAGCAGTGGCAACCATGGTTGAAGATTGTGGCGATTTTGGTTTGTTTATCTGACAGAAAAGCAGAATAGTAGCAGGTGTATTCGAGAGTAATTTTTTTATGGAGTCTTGTTGGGTTTCGACAGGAAAAAAAATATAAAAAAATTATGTAACAATAGTTGCAAGAATTAGTAACAAATAGCAGTTAACGTGATTGCAGGACCGTGTGTTTCATTGATCTGTTTTAAAAATAGAACCAGGAAATGAACATCTCAAAGATGGTGGGTGTTCGTTGGTGGTTGTAACTGTGTGGGTTTAGTGTTTGTTCGAGCAACAGGAAACAATCATGGTAGCATTCTTGTCTTTCTCGTATATTAGAACTCAACAGAAACTGCGGTAGACCACCATCACTCATTATCTTCGAATCTTTATCATCACCTCTTCATCGTCTATTATCTACTGAAACCGAAATAAAGGTAATCTGCAACATTAATATTTTGATGGGTTTTTGATGGTTGATTTTAGGTTTTATCAAATGAAACAGTAAAACAAATGCTGTAGCATAAGAAGGAACATGACAGCGAGCAAGGTGATGATTTGGTGATTTCTTGGTTCGTTTACAATGAAAGTCAGAAACAGCAAAAAGAGAGTTGTAGAAGGTGATGTAAGGTGGTTATGTGTAGTTCACAAAGAACAAGGAAAATATGGTGGATCAATAGAGGAGTTGGCCGGCGGTTGTAGGTGGATGAGAGTGTCACCGGATGAGGGTTGAAGGTGACAAGAGATATGGGTTTTCTTCATACAATAATACTCAAATATATATATATATATATATATATATATATATATATATATATATATATATATATATATATATATATATATATATATATATATATATATATATATATATATATATATATATATTTATATATATATATATATATATATATATATATATATATATATATATGAAATAGAGAATAGTGTGTGAGGTAATCATAACTAATTCAGTGAATTAATCAAAAGCAATTGAGGTTTGATTGGTAAGAGAAAAAAAAAGAAAAAAATATAAGTGTTTAGTTTTTACTCATGTTTTCATGGATATCCAGATATATATCTCGACATGTATATGTGTAGGGTATATATATATTCAATTAAAAACAGTAGATAGTGAAAGGCATCATTCTAATTGCATGTGAGTATGAGATATTATATCATAATCATATAAGAAATTAAAAAGCAAATAGTATTCGCAATAGTTAAGCAGCCGGTAATCTTGTAGTTTTCTAGTCGACATCTAATGTATATACGGATATTATTTCATGCTCCGTTGATTAATCTGTGATGGATATAAAAACATCCTCTGAAAAATCCCATATTTTTAAATTAAATGTCTTTATTTATTTCAGTCAATATGGCATAAAATTCGATCATTAACTTATTAAATAAAAATTACATCAACTGTCCCTCTCGATTTTTGGGTAAAATATTAAAAGTGCTAAAATTTAATGACTAGATCCTAAATACATTTTTAGTAAGCCTAAAATTTATAGAACTCATTTTTGGATCAACGTTTATTTTAAAATCATATAAGTTTGAATTAATACTTCTCTAAATAATAATCGAAACGTCCAACGAGTATTACAATCATTTAATATTTATTTTTAATATACTTTATTTACATATAGAGATATATTTTAAATAATAATAATTATAATAATCTATTTTTATTTTATTTTAATAACCACAACATATAATACTTCAAATTATATTTCGAATTATTATTTATATATACATACACACATATCTATTTACAAATAGTTGTTCGTGATTTGTCGGGAATAGTCAAAGTCAAATGAATTCATGTAAACTGTTCCACAAATTGAGACTCAATTAAATAGACTTTGCTTATCATGTTGAAACCATATAAGAATGATTTTAAATATGGTCGGAAATTTACGGGTCGTCACACTACTATAGTATTCTGGTCAAACGGAAGAGGAATGAAGTCGTTTACAGTTCAGGATCAGATCAGCCTAGGCCTTCTACCGGCCAAATTCGACCTCACAGGATGATTATGCCGAGTTTAGAAGAGGAGGATGAGACACCGATCGCACCATCATGACCTTTGAGACGATCCACACGGCTCGCCTCATGGTCAGTGCGTCAGGAAGATCCATCAGAGCCACACACACCAGTCACCGTGTTCTTTTATGAGGTACGCTCCACAAATAAAGACTTGACTTGGTGTATGACACGGGACCATCAGACATTGTTTGCAGCACAGATGGCACACTTCGAGAGATCTGGTGTACCACGCAGATATTTGAGACCCTCTTCATTTAGGTTAGATCATACTTCCTATCCTTCTCATGGAGATGTCCCATCTATTGTTGCACCCCTTGTGTCCACGACATCTGCTGCCACTTTGGCATCTGCAGCCCCTATCATCACACCACCGCCTAGAGTTGATATTGTTGGTGTAGTTGAGCATTCATTTGCTGCACCACCTGCTGACGGTCACCTCATCACTATTCCTGTTACTTCAGAGCCAGCAGCCGTACCTCGGCCACTGTTTGAGCAGCTTTTTGGGCTTACAGATACCATACCCGCTCCGGTGCCCTATGATCCTTTCATTTTGGAGGACTTACCGTTACCTTCAGACTTTGTTCCTGATGTTCTTCTGAGGGAGCCTTGTGATGGTTTATTGGGTGACATAGCTGGGCTCGAGGACTTTGATCCAGCTACTATTTGAGACATTGACTTCACAGCAGCTCCATAGATACGTAGGCAGGATAGTTATCATCAGTATCTTTTATTTTATTTTATTTTTATTTTTATTATTTTTTTGTATTTATCATATCAGAAAAGCATGTACTAAAAATTTTGTGTAGTGAATTATGTCTATGTTTTTGCAGAATTATCAGGAAAGAGCCTGGTACTTTTCCAAGCATTAGACCTAGGAACTTCTCAAAAGAGACCTGACCATAGAGGAGTGACTTATCCTTAGTAACCTTTTCTCATATTTATAAACTGTTAAAATCTCTAAGTGTGGGATTACCCCATCACTTTTAGATATACAATATTACAAACACACTAAAATCTCTAAGTGTGGGATACCAATTCCAACCTTAAAGAATTTTAGAAAACTATTGTCCTTAATATATAAAACTATTAAAACTTTCTTTAAAATAGAACATTAGGGACAATGTTCTTCTAAGTGTGGGATGTAATTAGGGTTAAGGGATATTAAGAACAAGTTACCATAAAACGCTCAAGTTTTCAAAAATTCTTTGTCTTCAAAAGATTTAGCAAAAGAAATATGGCTAGATTTGAAAGAATTACTACCCGATTTTACCAAAAATGCCTTAATAAAAAATTGCACAAATCAGAATTTTGTTTTCGCATCTATTAAAACGAAACGAATAAGTCAAAACCTATGTTTTCAAACAAAGGATTTTATTTTAAAAGATTGTGTAAAAAGGCTATGCATAACCAAGCGCGACCTCCACCAACAAATAGTGAGGATTACCTTGGACCCAAAGTTATTGTAAGAACCATCAAAAGAGTTGAGAAGACAAAAACCTTCCATTTCCGTTTCCACTTCCAAATGCTTAAACCGACCAACTCACTCAAAAGAGTTGATGAATCATAAAATTTTCACCCCCAAAATACGTAACACAATCACTTTCATTCCTTTCTCATTTCAAAAATCTTAGTAATTCAAAAAGATGGATCAAGTTTACTATAAAACATGTCAAAATTTTTGAATTCCAGATTGCTTTTAATAAGCCAAAGGCCTATTTTTGGTAAAAATACCATCATCTCTCTGGGCACAAGAAAAATAGACAAAAGTCATGAAGAAGGGATGCTAAAAAAATGATGAAAGAGAAAAATCTCTATTAAAGGCATAGAAAAATCCCGAAAAAGAAGTTGTGACCCAGAAGAGCCGTCTATCAAAGAAAATTCTAGACAAATTCTCCACGAAAATTGCCTCTTCGGAAACTCTTCACTAATAATAGAGTTCCATCTTATTATCGAAAAGGTTATTCCCAAGAAATTTAAATCTATCGAATATCTAAAAGATTCGATTAAATTCCCTACCTCATAAACCTTCACCTTTCTCCGTCATCCTACCTTATAAACTCGTCTTCTCTTGAAAGATTGATTAGGAAGAAAATCAGTGTCGTCCTCATTTAACCTGTTGAGATATCGATTCTTGGACAAGCCTATGATGATGACCGTTATACGACTAGCTTCTGAGCGAAAATACAATTAGAATAGGACACCTTAAACACCTGAGTGATATGAGTGATCCATAGTGAGAAACTTGGTCATGCATACTCTACTTTACGAAGAGAGTTGTGAAGTACGCCTTTTTCAAACAGGAAAACAATATAAAATCTTGCGTTTAAAACATAAAGTTGGAAACTTTTTCAAATACGTTTGAACGATGTTCTAATTTTTGATATTAGGCATAAATAAAAGAGGTTGAGGTATTTTGGGATACATAATCTAGTAGAATAAACCAATTATTCCAGCTTTATTGCTTGAGGACAAGCAAAGCCTAAGTGTGGGATAATTTGATAACACTTAAAAAGTCACGTTTTTACCCCCGATATTAAGCCCAAAAACCATAAAGGTTCAAACTTAATCGCCAAAAGTAGCAAGTATTTGCTTCATTTTGTAGGTTTAGTAATTACGAAGACAATGCAAAAAGAATCAAAGAAAATGGACATAAAACGAAGAATCTAGAGTGAAACGGCAAAATATCAGAAGACACTAAGAAAAAACGGCCTGCCTTGCTATGGTGGACGGCCTGCCCAATTGGAAACGGGTGGCCCAAAAAACGGGCTTATTATACGGGCTGCCAGCCCAGTGGACGGCCTAACAGCAAATTATTAGCCGGCCTGCCATCAAATCAAATGGCATGCAAGGCAATTGGACGGCCTGCCAAAAACGGCCAGCCAGTCTAGGAGCCCTATAAATAGGAGCCATTTGCTCCATTTCAACACACACTCATTGTCTACTTTTCAATTGTAGTTTTAGTTAGTAGTTAACTAGTTAGTTTTTACGGAGGAAATTCCGGAGTTGTAGCAATCTCGGGCGAATCTATAATCACTTTTTAGGTTTTAATCAAAATGCTTTTCTTTTATATTTAAATATGTGTTATTATTATCCATATTTGAATATGCGTTATGATTTTACCATGATATCTTAGAGTATTCGTATGTTGCATGATATAAACCTAGGCTAGAGTAGTTATGACTTCTTAGTGCATTTACTGTTGTTACGCTGAACCTCTGACTATAGTAAGGCTCGTATGCTAGTATCTTAGGGATTGACCAACATAGGTTGTGAGTGAGATGTGTCCACCCATATGAAATTAGCTACTTCATAGGACTAAGACCCTCATTTATTTTGTGCCCAAAGCATCTATGAACTCGGTATGGTCAGTGTTCCCGAGAGGCCCGGCCTCATGGGACACGGAACTTAGGAATTGAGATATGAATTACCTTGTATGCATAATAACTGACCCAAGGAGACCTCTTAGGGCCTATTACGATCCACTTAGCTGTACCCAATTGTATGTTCTATCTCCCATTGCATGTTTGTTAGGACCCCGAAGTATGTATAGTGTTAATGTGAAACATGCCTAAATGATGGTTCCTTAGAAGAGGGCTATATAAGGAACCTAAGTAGTCCTAATTACATAGCCATTGCATTATAAACTAGTTTAAGAAGCTGTAGAATGTAATTTTACCGAGTCTCTCTAATACTGAATCTGTTCTTCCCTTACCGAGTCTCACTCTAACTCATCACATCTTCTAATCTCACTATGATCTGACCTATCATTTGGTATCGGAGCTTCCAGGGAGTGATATTACATCACTATAGCGATCCAGAGATTGAAGATTACTGATTCTGTACACTCTCGATTAGATTGAATCACATTCGGTATCATCGAATTTGATTATCTGACATTCAGATTCATGTGATAAGTTCAGCGAAGGTTTATTAGATGTATTAGAAAGAGTTTCGATCATCATTAAAGCTTTTTGACAACAATTATGGAGAATCAAGTTGATTTTTAGAGTTTGTGGCTAAAACTCTCGGTATTGATCAATTCCAGCTTGATTCTGTGTTTTAGTAAAGGTTTGTGGATTCAGTTCTGTTAGTGAGGTGTTTAATCACATTTTTGACGGTTCAATTTCTTCAATTCTTCAAGTTTTGAAGATTCAATCAACACTCGGTATCGTAACTACCATACCGAGTCTGCTTCATAGTTGGAAATTCATCTTAAGTGTTGCAGATTATAGTGTGTTAGTTGAAATGTCCCGTTCTTATTGATTAAAAACGTTCCATATTAATTGATTTCGTGGCGAGGTCTTGACCTCTATATGAGACGTTTTTCAAAGACTGCATTCATTTTTAAAACAAACCATAACCTTAATTTCATAAATAAAGGTTTAAAAACCTTTACGTATATTATCAAATAATGATAATCTAAAATATCATGTTTACACACGACCATTATATAATGGTTTACAATACAAATATGTTACATTGAAATCAGTTTCTTGAATGCAGTTTTTACACAATATCATACAAACATGGACTCCAAATCTTGTCCTTATTTTAGTATGCAACAGCGGAAGCTCTTAGTATTCACCTGAGAATAAACATGCTTTAAACGTCAACAAAAATGTTGGTGAGTTATAGGTTTAACCTATATATATCAAATCGTAACAATAGACCACAAGATTTCATATTTCAATACACATCCCATACATAGAGATAAAAATCATTCATATGGTGAACACCTGGTAACCGACATTAACAAGATGCATATATAAGAATATCCCCATCATTCCGGGACACCCTTCGGATATGATATAAATTTCGAAGTACTAAAGCATCCGGTACTTTGGATGGGGTTTGTTAGGCCCAATAGATCTATCTTTAGGATTCGCGTCAATTAGGGTGTCTGTTCCCTAATTCTTAGATTACCAGACTTAATAAAAAGGGGCATATTCGATTTCGATAATTCAACCATAGAATGTAGTTTCACGTACTTGTGTCTATTTTGTAAATCATTTATAAAACCTGCATGTATTCTCATCCCAAAAATATTAGATTTTAAAAGTGGGACTATAACTCACTTTCACAGATTTTTACTTCGTCGGGAAGTAAGACTTGGCCACTGGTTGATTCACAAACCTAAAACAATATATACATATATATCAAAGTATGTTCAAAATATATTTACAAAACTTTTAATACATTTTGATGTTTTAAGTTTATTAAGTCAGCTGTCCTCGTTAGTAACCTACAACTAGTTGTCCACAGTTAGATGTACAGAAATAAATCGATAAATATTATCTTGAATCAATCCACGACCCAGTGTATACATATCTCAGTATTGATCACAACTCAAACTATATATATATTTTGGAATCAACCTCAACCCTGTATAGCTAACTCCAACATTCACATATAGAGTGTCTATGGTTGTTCCGCAATATATATATAGATGGGTCGACATGATAGGTCAAAACATTGTATACGTGTCTATGGTATCTCAAGATTACATAATATACAATATAAGCTGATTTGGGTATGGTTGGAATAGATTTATTACTAACTTTCACGTAGGTAAAATGAGTAGTTTTTATCAATCTTGTTTTACTTGCCATTTCTTCGTTTCTAATCCGTTTTGAGTGATTCCAGTGGCCACGGTTTCGTATTGAACTTAACTTTATGAATCTAAACAGAAAAAGTATAAGTTTATAGTCAGAAATACAAGTTACAAGTCGTTTTTGAAAGAGGTAGACATTTCCGTCGAAAGAATGACATCTTGATGACCATCTTGAAAAACATACTTTCACTTTGAGTTTAACCATGATTTTTAGATATAGTTTTATGTTCATAAGAAAAATCATTTTTCCAGTAGTATAGCTTTTAAATCAAAGTTCTTCTTAGCTTTTAATTATCCCAACCAAAACCGCCCCCTGTTTTACTACGACGGCGTATATCCAGTTTTATGGTGTTTATCGTGTTTTCGGGTTTTAAATCATTAAGTTAGCATATCATATAGATATAGAACATGTGTTAAGTTGATTTTAAAAGTCTAGTTAGAAGGATTAACTTTATTTGCAAACAAGTTTAGAATTAACTAAACTATGTTCTAGTGATTACAAGTTTATAACGTTGAATAAGATAGCTTTTTATGTATGAATCGAATGATGTTATGAACATCATTAATACTTCAAGTTCCTTGGATAAACCTACTGGAAATTAGAAAAATGGATCTAGCTTCAAAGGATCCTTGGATGGCTTGAAAG
Source organism: Rutidosis leptorrhynchoides (assembly GCF_046630445.1). NCBI lineage: Eukaryota > Viridiplantae > Streptophyta > Magnoliopsida > Asterales > Asteraceae > Rutidosis > Rutidosis leptorrhynchoides. The sequence continues at coordinate 210,595,755 of NC_092334.1, forward strand.
TTCTTGAAGCAGAATCGTGACATGAAAACAATTTCAAGTAAGATTTCCACTCGAAATAAGATTGTTATAGTTATAGAAATCGAATTAAAGTTTGAATATGATTATTACCTTGTATTAGAAAGATAACCTACTGTAAGTAACAAAGGTTTCTTGATCTTGGATGATTACTTGGAATGGATTTAGAAAACTTGGAAGTAAACTTGCAATCTTGGAAGTATTCTTGATTTTATGAAACTAGAACTTTTGGAATTTATGAAGAACACTTAGAACTTGAAGATAGAACTTGAGAGAGATCAATTAGATGAAGAAAATTGAAGAATGAAAGTGTTTGTAGGTGTTTTTGATCGTTGGTGTATGGATTAGATATAAAGGATATGTAATTTTGTTTTCATGTAAATAAGTCATGAATGATTACTCATATTTTTGTAATTTTATGAGATATTTCATGCTAGTTGCTAAATGATGGTTCCCACATGTGTTAGGTGACTCAAATGGGCTGCTAAGAGCTGATCATTGGAGTGTATATACCAATAGTACATACATCTAAAAGCTGTGTATTGTACGAGTACGAATACGGGTGCATACGAGTAGAATTGTTGATGAAACTGAACGAGGATGTAATTGTAAGAATTTTTGTTAAGTAGAAGTATTTTGATAAGTGTCTTGAAGTCTTTCAAAAGTGTATGAATACATATTAAAACACTACATATATAAACATTTTAACTGAGTCGTTAAGTCATCGTTAGTCGTTACATGTAAGTGTTGTTTTGAAACCTTTAGGTTAACGATCTTGTTAAATGTTGTTAACCCAATGTTTATAATATCAAAAGAGATTTTAAATTATTATATTATCATGATATTATGATGTACGAACATCTCTTAATATGATATATATACATTAAATGTCGTTACAACAATAATCGTTGCATATATGTCTCGTTTCAAAATCATTAAGTTAGTAGTCTTGTTTTTACATATGTAGTTCATTGTTAATATACTTAATGATATGTTTACTTATCATAATATCATGTTAACTATATATATAACCATATATATGTCATCATATTGTTTTTACAAGTTTTAACGTTCGTGAATCACCGGTCAACTTGGGTGGTCAATTGTCTATATGAAACCTATTTCAATTAATCAAGTCTTAACAAGTTTGATTGCTTAACATGTTGGAAACACTTAATCATGTAAATAACAATTTCATTTAATATATATATAAACATGGAAAAGTTCGGGTCACTACAGTACCTACCCGTTAAATAAATTTCGTCCTGAAATTTTAAGCAGTTGGAGGTGTTGACGTATCTTCTGGAAATAAATGCGGGTATTTCTTCTTCATCTGATCTTCTCGTTCCCAGGTGAACTCGGGTCCTCTACGAGCATTCCATCGAACCTTAACAATTGGTATCTTGTTTTGCTTAAGCCTTTTAACCTCACGATCCATTATTTCGACGGGTTCTTCGATGAATTGAAGTTTTTCGTTGATTTGGATTTCATCTAACGGAATAGTTAGATCTTCTTTAGCAAAACATTTCTTCAAATTCGAGACGTGGAAAGTGTTATGTACAGCCGCGAGTTGTTGAGGTAACTCAAGTCGGTAAGCTACTGGTCCGACACGATCAATAATCTTGAATGGTCCAATATACCTTGGATTTAATTTCCCTCGTTTACCAAATCGAACAATGCCTTTCCAAGGTGCAACTTTAAGCATGACCATCTCTCCAATTTCAAATTCTATATCTTTTCTTTTAATGTCAGCGTAGCTCTTTTGTCGACTTTGGGCGGTTTTCAACCGTTGTTGAATTTGGATGATCTTCTCGGTAGTTTCTTGTATTATCTCCGAACCCGTAATCTGTCTATCCCCCACTTCACTCCAACAAATCGGAGACCTGCACTTTCTACCATAAAGTGTTTCAAACGGCGCCATCTCAATGCTTGAATGGTAGCTGTTGTTGTAAGAAAATTCTGCTAACGGTAGATGTCAATCCCAACTGTTTCCGAAATCAATAACACATGCTCGTAGCATGTCTTTAAGCATTTGTATCGTCCTTTTGCTCTGCCCATCAGTTTGTGGATGATAGGCAGTACTCATGTCTAGACAAGTTCCTAATGCTTGCTGTAATGTCTGCCAGAATCTTGAAATAAATCTGCCATCCCTATCAGAGATAATAGAGATTGGTATTCCATGTCTGGAGACGACTTCCTTCAAATACAGTCGTGCTAACTTCTCCATCTTGTCATCTTCTCTTATTGGCAGGAAGTGTGCTGATTTGGTGAGACGATCAACTATTACCCAAATAGTATCAAAACCACTTGCAGTCCTTGGCAATTTAGTGATGAAATCTATGGTAATGCTTTCCCATTTCCATTCCGGGATTTCGGGTTGTTGAAGTAGACCTGATGGTTTCTGATGCTCAGCTTTGACCTTAGAACACGTCAAACATTCTCCTACGTATTTAGCAACATCGACTTTCATACCCGGCCACCAAAAATGTTTCTTGACATCCTTGTACATCTTCCCCATTCCAGGATGTATTGAGTATCTGGTTTTATGAGCTTCTCTAAGTACCATTTCTCTCATATCTCCAAATTTTGGCACCCAAATCCTTTCAACCCTATACCGGGTTCCGTCTTCCCGAATATTAAGATGCTTCTCCGATTCTTTGGGTATTTCATCCTTTAAATTTCCCTCTTTTAAAACTCCTTGTTGCGCCTCCTTTATTTGAGTAGTAAGGTTATTGTGAATCATTATATTCATAGATTTTACTCGAATGGGTTCTCTGTCCTTCCTGCTCAAGGCGTCGGCTACCACATTTGCCTTCCCCGGGTGGTAACGAATCTCAAAGTCGTAATCATTCAACAATTCAATCCACCTACGCTGCCCCATATTCAGTTGTTTCTGATTAAATATGTGTTGAAGACTTTTGTGGTTGGTATATATAATACTTTTAACCCCATATAAGTAGTGCCTCCAAGTCTTTAATGCAAAAACAACCGCGCCTAATTCCAAATCATGCGTCGTATAATTTTGTTCGTGAATCTTCAATTGTCTAGACGCATAAGCAATCACCTTTGTTTGTTGCATTAATACACAACCGAGACCTTGCTTTGATGCATCACAATAAATCACAAAATCATCATTCCCTTCAGGCAATGACAATATAGGTGCCGTAGTTAGCTTTTTCTTTAATAACTGGAACGCTTTTTCTTGTTCATCCTTCCATTCATATTTCTTCCCTTTATGCGTTAATGCAGTCAAGGGTTTTGCTATTCTGGAAAAGTCTTGGATGAACCTTCTGTAGTAACCAGCTAGTCCTAAAAACTGGCGTATGTGTTTTGGAGTTTTCAGGGTTTCCCACTTTTCAACAGTTTCTATCTTTGCCGAATCCACCTTAATACCTTCTTTGTTCACTATGTGACCGAGGAATTGAACTTCTTCCAACCAAAATGCACACTTTGAAAACTTAGCGTACAATTCTTCCTTCCTCAATACTTCTAACACCTTTCTCAAATGTTCACCGTGTTCTTGGTCATTCTTTGAGTAAATAAGTATGTCATCAATGAAAACAATGACAAACTTGTCACGGTATGGTCCACACACTCGATTCATAAGGTCCATGAACACAGCTGGTGCGTTAGTCAATCCAAACGGCATAACCATAAACTCGTAATGACCATAACGCGTCCTAAAAGCAGTCTTTGGAATATCATCTTCTTCCACCCGCATTTGATGATACCCGGAACGTAAGTCAATCTTTGAATAAACAGACGAGCCTTGTAGTTGATCAAATAAGTCGTCAATTCTCGGTAGTGGGTAGCGGTTCTTGATGGTAAGTTTATTCAACTCTCGGTAGTCGATACACAACCTGAATGTACCATCTTTCTTCTTGACAAATAAAACAGGAGCTCCCCACAGTGATGTGCTTGGTCAAATGAAACCACGTTCTAAAAGTTCTTGTAATTGACTTTGCAGTTCTTTCATCTCGCTGGGTGCGAGTCTGTAAGGAGCACGAGCAATTGGTGCAGCTCCTGGTACAAGATCTATTTGAAATTCAACGGATCGATGTGGGGGTAATCCCGGTAATTCTTTCGGAAATACATCGGGAAATTCATTTGCGACGGGAACATCATTGATGCTCTTTTCTTCAGTTTGTACTTTCTCGACGTGTACTAGAACAGCATAGCAACCTTTTCTTATTAGTTTTTGTGCCTTCAAATTACTAATAAGATGTAACTTCGTGTTGCCCTTTTCTCCGTACACCATTAAGGGTTTTCCTTTTTCTCGTATAATGCGAATTGCATTTTTGTTACAAACGATCGCTGCTTTCACTTCTTTCAACCAGTCCATATCGATTATCACATCAAAACTCCCTAACTCTACTGGTATCAAGTCAATCTTAAATGTTTCCCTAACCAGTTTAATTTCTCGATTCCGACATATATTATCTGCTGAAATTAATTTACCATTTGCTAATTCGAGTAAAAATTTACTATCTAAAGGCGTCAATGGACAACTTAATTTAGCACAAAAATCTCTACTCATATAGCTTCTATCCGCACCCGAATCAAATAAAATGTAAGCAGATTTATTGTCAATAAGAAACGTACTCGTAACAAGCTCTGGGTCTTCCTGTGCCTCTGCCGCATTAATATTGAAAACTCTTCCGCGGACTTGTCCATTCGTGTTCTCCTGGTTCGGGCAATTTGTAATAATGTGACCCGGTTTTCCACATTTATAACAAACTATATTGGCATAACTTGCTCTGACACTACTTGCTCTGCCATTACTCGTTCTGACACCATTTGTTCCTTTCGTTCTGTTAACCCGTGGTCCATAGACCTCACACTTCGCCGCGCTATGACCATTTCTTTTACACTTGTTGCAAAATTTGGTGCAGAACCCTGAGTGATACTTTTCACACCTTTGGCATAGCTGCTTCTGATTGTTGTTGTTGTTGCGGTTATTATTGTTATTGGGATGATTGTTGTAGTTGCTGTTGTTGTTGTTGGGCCGTTTGTTGTAGTTGCGATTGATGTTGCGATTGTTGGGATAGTTGTTGCGATTATTGTTGTAATTGCTGTTGTTGTTGTATTGGTGATTCTTATCACCGTTTTCCTCCCACTTTCTTTTGACTTGCTTCACATTGGCCTCTTCAGCAGTCTGTTCTTTAATTCTTTCTTCAATCTGGTTCACTAGTTTGTGATCCATTCTACATGCCTATTGTATGGAGGCGGGCTCGTGTGAACTTATATCTTCTTGGATTTTTTTCGGTAATCCTTTCACAAACGTGTCGATCTTCTCTTCCTCATCTTCGAACGCTCTCGGACACAATAAGCACAATTCTGTGAATCATCTTTCGTTCGTGGTAATATCAAATCCTTGGGTTCGTAACCCTCTAAGTTCTGTCTTAAGCTTATTGACCTCGGTTCTGGGACGGTACTTCTCGTTCATCAAATGCTTGAATGCTGACCACGGTAGTGCGTAAGCATCATCTTGTCCCACTTGCTCTAGATAGGTATTCCACCATGTTAACGCAGAACCTGTGAAGGTATGCGTAGCGTACTTCACTTTGTCCTCTTTAGTACACTTACTTATGGCAAACACCGATTCGACCTTCTCGGTCCACCGTTTCAATCCGATCGGTCCTTCGGTTCCATCAAATTCCAAAGGTTTGCAGGCAGTGAATTCTTTGTAGGTGCATCCTACACGATTTCCTGTACTGCTAGATCCAAGGTTATTGTTGGTATGTAGCGCAGCCTGTACTGCGGCTATGTTTGAAGCAAGAAAGGCATGAAATTCCTCTTCACTCATATTCAAGGTGTGTCGAGTAGTCGGTGCCATTTCCTTCAAAATTGTCAAATGAAACCAGTTAATCATATAGAATATCAAGAGTAGTCAATAGTATTTCGTAGCGTAATATGAACTTATTTATAAAAGCTCTTTCTTCATATTAGCGTTTTATACTCTTTAATTCAGGTAGTACCTACCCGTTAAGTTCATACTTAGTAGCTAACATACCATTTCAACTACTACAATTCTATATGAAAAACTAATCACAACAAAAAAAATATATCATATTCAAACCTTTATACAATAACTTGCAAACTTACAATACCGCTATTTTACATATAGCATGAAATATTTCACATAAAACTTTGATACAAAGTAGTTACGAAGATAATTCTAGTTAATAAATAAGGCGTTCAGCAAAGGCAACAAAGACACGTAATTCATACGTCCAGAAACAAGTCATGCATTCTGGTTTTACTAATACCAATTCCCATCCTTGGTCTTGTGGAACGTAACCGTTGTGACTGATAGTATGACAACGTGTTGTAACGTCGTCAAAAGGACGAAGGTTACATAATGACCAACAGTCTCGTAATAACCTAAAAACCTCAGTTCTTACCCCAATTACCGACTCCGTCACTTGTGGGAACGTTTTGTTTAATAGTTGTAGCCCGATGTTCTTTTTCTCACTTTGGTGAGAAGCGAACATTACTAACCCGTAAGCATAACATGCTTCTTTATGTTGCATGTTAGCCGCTTTTTCTAAATCATGAAGTCCTATATTCGGATACATTGAGTCAAAATAATTTCTTAAACCGTTGCGTAAAATAGCATTTGGGTTCCCCGCAATATATGCGTCAAAGTAAACACATCGTAACTTATGGGCTTCCCAATGTGATATCCCCCATCTTTCAAACGAAAGCCTTTTATAAACCAAGGCATTCTTGGAACGTTCTTCGAATGTCTTACAAACTGATTTTGCCATAAATAGTTGTGCCGAGGAATTCTGACCGACTCTAGACAAGATTTCATCAATCATGTCTCCGGGTAAGTCTTCTAAAATATTGGGTTGTCTATCCATTTTGTATTTTTATACTGTAAAATAGACAAGAATTAGATTCATAAAAGATACTTATTAATACAAGCAATTTTTACATATATCGTAAAGCATAAGCACACTATATTACATATATTACACCGCACAAATACAACTATCTTATTCTGATTCACTCGTTTCTTCTTTTTCGAACTTGGTTCTTTTTGCTAAGTTTTTAGGGATATATGATGTTCCCCTAATATGAGCCGTCGTTTTCCACATTGCTCTAGAAAAACCTGGTGGTTTAGAGGTTCCCGGGTTATTGTTACAACTTAAGAAATACGGGTGTTGACGATACATATAAAGTTCATCGGGGTTAGAATCAGATTTCTCTATTTTTATGCCCTTTCCCTTATTGTTCTCTTTTGCCTTTTTAAATTCAGTTGGGGTAATTTCTATAACATCATCGAAATCCTCATCGGGATCTGATTCATCGGAGAATTGGTAATCCTCCCAATATTTTGCTTCCTTGGCGGAAGCACCGTTGACCATAATTAACTTTGCTAGGTTGGTTGAGGATTTTCTTCTACTTAACCGTTTTATTATTTCCCCCACTGGTTCTTCTTTCAGTTCCGATTCTTCTTCTGGTTCCGATTCTTCTTTCGGTTCCGACTCTTCTTCCGGTTCCTCTTCGGGAACTTGTGAATCAGTCCACGAATCATTCCAATTTACATTTGACTCTTCATTATTATTAGGTGAGTCAATGAGGCTTGTTCTAGAGGTAGACATCTATCACATAATATCAAACACGTTAAGAGATTAATATATCACATAATATTCACATGTTAAAAATATATAGTTTCCAACAAAATTTGTTAAGCAATCTTTTTTTTTTTTTCAAGTAAACACGGTCGAAGTCCAGACTCACTAATGCATCCTAACAAACTCGATAAGACACACTAATACAAAATTCTGGTTCTCTAAGACCAACGCTCGGATACCAACTGAAATGTCCTGTTCTTATTGATTAAAAACGTTCCATATTAATTGATTTCGTTGCGAGGTTTTGACCTCTATATGAGACATTTTTCAAAGACTGCATTCATTTTTAAAACAAACCATAACCTTTATTTTATAAATAAAGGTTTAAAAAGCTTTACGTAGATTATCAAATAATGATAATCTAAAATATCATGTTTACACACGACCATTACATAATGGTTTACAATACAAATATGTTACATCGAAATCAGTTTCTTGAATGCAGTTTTTACACAATATCATACAAACATGGACTCCAAATCTTGTCCTTATTTTAGTATGCGATAGCGGAACCTCTTAGTATTCACCTGAGAATAAACATGCTTTAAACGTCAACAAAAATGTTGGTGAGTTATAGGTTTAACCTATATATATCAAATCGTAACAATAGACCACAAGATTTCATATTTCAATACACATCCCATACATAGAGATAAAAATCATTCATATGGTGAACACCTGGTAACCGACATTAACAAGATGCATATATAAGAATATCCCCATCATTCCGGGACACCCTTCGGATATGATATAAATTTCGAAGTACTAAAGCATCTGGTACTTTGGATGGGGTTTGTTAGGCCCAATAGATCTATCTTTAGGATTCGCTTCAATTAGGGTGTCTGTTCCCTAATTCTTAGATTACCAGACTTAATAAAAAGGGGCATATTCGATTTCGATAATTCAACCATAGAATGTAGTTTCACGTACTTGTGTCTATTTTGTAAATCATTTATAAAACCTGCATGTATTCTCATCCCAAAAATATTAGATTTTAAAAGTGGGACTATAACTCACTTTCACAGATTTTTACTTCGTCGGGAAGTAAGACTTGGCCACTGGTTGATTCACAAACCTATAACAATATATACATATATATCAAAGTATGTTCAAAATATATTTACAAAACTTTTAATACATTTTGATGTTTTAAGTTTATTAAGTCAGCTGTCCTCGTTAGTAACCTACAACTAGTTGTCCACAGTTAGATGTACAGAAATAAATCGATAAATATTATCTTGAATCAATCCACGACCCAGTGTATACGTATCTCAGTATTGATCATAACTCAAACTATATATATATTTTGGAATCAACCTCAACCCTGTATAGCTAACTCCAACATTCACATATAGAGTGTCTATGGTTGTTCCGCAATATATATATAGATGGGTTGACATGATAGTTCGAAACATTGTATACGTGTCTATGGTATCTCATGATTACATAATATACAATATAAGTTGATTAGGTTATGGTTGGAATAGATTTATTACTAACTTTCACGTAGGTAAAATGAGTAGTTTTTATCAATCTTGTTTTACTCACCATTTCTTCGTTTCTAATCCGTTTTGAGTGATTCCAGTGGCCACGGTTTCATATTGAACTTAACTTTATGAATCTAAACAGAAAATGTATAAGTTTATAGTCAGAAATACAAGTTACAAGTCATTTTTGAAAGAGGTAGTCATTTCCGTCGAAAGAACGACATCTTGATGACCATTTTGAAAAACATACTTTCACTTTGAGTTTAACCATGATTTTTGGATATAGGTTCATGTTCATAAGAAAAATCATTTTTCTAGAAGTATAGCTTTTAAATCAAAGTTCTTCTTAGCTTTTAATTATCCCAACCAAAACAGCCCCCGATTTTACTACGACGGCGTATATCCAGTTTTATGGTGTTTATCGTGTTTTCGGGTTTTAAATCATTAAGTTAGCATATCATATAGATATAGAACATGTGTTTAGTTGATTTTAAAAGTCTAGTTAGAAGGATTAACTTTATTTGCGAACAAGTTTAGAATTAACTAAACTTTGTTCTAGTGATTACAAGTTTATAACGTTGAATAAGACAGCATTTTATGTATGAATCGAATGATGTTATGAATATCATTACTACCTCAAGTTCCTTGGATAAACCTACTGGAAATGAGAAAAATGGATCTAGATTTAAAGGATCCTTAGATGGCTTGAAAGTTCTTGAAGCAGAATCATGACACGAAAACAATTTCAAGTAAGATTTCCACTCGAAATAAGATTGTTATAGTTATAGAAATTGAATTAAAGTTTGAATATGATTATTACCTTGTATTAGAAAGATAACCTACTATAAGTAACAAAGGTTTCTTGATCTTGGATGATTACTTGGAATGGATTTAGAAAACATGGAAGTAAACATGCAATCTTGGAAGTATTCTTGATTTTATGAAACTAGAACTTTTGGAATTTATGAAGAACACTTAGAACTTGAAGATAGAACTTGAGAGAGATCAATTAGATGAAGAAAATTGAAGAATGAAAGTGTTTGTAGGTGTTTTTGGTCGTTGATGTATGGATTAGATATAAAGGATATGTAATTTTGTTTTCATGTAAATAAGTCATGAATGATTACTCATATTTTTGTAATTTTATGAGATATTTCATGTTAGTTGCCAAATGATGGTTCCCACATGTGTTAGGTGACTCACATGGGCTGCTAAGAGCTGATCATTGGAGTGTATATACCAATAGTACATACATCTAAAAGCTGTGTATTGTATGAGTACGAATACGGGTGCATACGAGTAGAATTGTTGATGAAACTGAACGAGGATGTAATTGTAAGAATTTTTGTTAAGTAGAAGTATTTTGATAAGTGTCTTGAAGTCTTTCAAAAGTTTATGAATACATATTAAAACACTACATATATAAACATTTTAACTGAGTCGTTAAGTCATCGTTAGTCGTTACATGTAAGTGTTGTTTTGAAACCTTTAGGTTAACGATCTTGTTAAATGTTGTTAACCCAATGTTTATAATATCAAAAGAGATTTTAAATTCTTATATTATCATGATATTATGATGTATGAATATCTCTTAATATGATATATATACATTAAATGTCGTTACAACAATAATCGTTGCATATATGTCTCGTTTCAAAATCATTAAGTTAGTAGTCTTGTTTTTACATATGTAGTTCATTGTTAATATACTTAATGATATGTTTACTTATCATAATATCGTGTTAACTATATATATAACCATATATATGTCATCATATAGTTTTTTCAAGTTTGAACGTTCGTGAATCACCGGTCAACTTGGGTGGTCAATTGTCTATATGAAACCTATTTCAATTAATCAAGTCTTAACAAGTTTGATTTCTTAACATGTTGGAAACACTTAATCATGTAAATAACAATTTCATTTAATATATATATAAACATGAAAAAGTTCGGGTCACTACATTAGTGATTCTATCACATCCAGTTTGATCATACGCAGCTAATTGGTGTGGTTTGAGATAGGATTCGTTTGTTTTTCTAAGTTCTATACTTAGACTCGATTTGTCAACTGCTACAGTTGACATTCGGTATACTTCACATTCGGTATCCTTCACATTCGGTATCAATGATATTCTGTGTGTTACTAACTTATTTGAACAACCCGACTTCGCTTTACCAAAAACACACTACAAAAAAAAAAATTCTGGTGCAGCACATCTGGACGGCGTCCATATTTCTGGACGGCGTCCAGATTTCTGGACGGCGTCCAGCAATGAAGTGTGGGACGGCGTCCAGCAGATCTGGACGGCGTCCAGTTTGCCTTCCAGCTGTTGTTCCCCGGGTGCAACTTACACGAACGGAAATCCCGCTTCCCGACACTTTTAAACGAAAACCTTTTCACAACATAACACAATATAATAAACTAAGAGGTTTTCATCATCAAAACAAGTTTTTACATCACCGGGCCCACATCGGCCCGAATTACGCGTTTCGTTCAAAAATACAAGTTTCGACCATAAGATTTTAAGTTCCAAACGACACCTAGAGCACGGTGTTTGGGGTTAAACTACCCGATCTTGGTCAAACTTAAAAAGCTAAACACCCAAAAGCATCCCCTATCAATACAAGCGGGAGACCACTAATCCAACCGAATACCTTTGCCTTTGTCCACTCCGGAGCCTAAAAAGGTAAACAACGAGAGGGTTAGCTAACGCTTAGTGAATGCAATAATTATACATATACATATATAACCTACTTACTTGCATCACTTACACAATACCATACACGGGCTAGCAATTCTACAATCATGCAAAACATTATGCATATACCAATAACCGCAATTCACAATGAGCTAGCAATACCAAAAGTATATATTTCATAATTAAATATGCTAACACAAAATTCGTACAACCATGGTTAACCAATCGAACAAGGGAACGGTACTTAAAAGACCGTCGGAGTTCATAACATCCATTAGTGTTACTTAAACACCGCGTAATCACTAATTTCCCCGGGTGATATCTTGAACAACGCGACTCACTCACCCCCATGACAATGTGGCGTCTTGAACAACGCAACGAATCCACATGTCAATCAAAACAATGAGTGGTACCTTAAACACCGCGGCATCCACTCCCATGACAATGTGGTGCCTTGAACACCGCGGCATGCACATGTCAATCGACCAATGAGTAGTGTCTTAAACACCACGATAATACTACTCGTTACTTAGAATGTGGTGTCTTGAACAACGCGACAATGCCACATTCATACAACACAAATAAATACATTATATACGGACACGCATAATTATTCCACTCACCTTATGCCTTTGGTGAATCAATACACCCAGCTCGCGGCTTCAAGGTAATGTACCTATTACATTATGCACATATATCAATCATTCATTCAAGTTGGTCAACCAACTCACTCACCATCCTTAGGTCATTTTGACCCATGGTGCAATTCCGACCCATTTGCACCCTTAACCCTAACATTGGGTCAACTTCACCAAAAACTCTAATCCTAGCCATTTATGGTCTTAATGCACATATAGTCACAATGTTATCTCATTTTTACATTAACAAGATAACTTAGGTCAATCAAAGACCCATTTTACCCATTCGAGGTTTCCACACCCATTCGGGTCACCACATACTCAAATAGTACCCATTCACATAACATCTAGGTGTGCTAATGGTTAACTAGCCAATTTAAGACTCATAAACACATTTAACATTTCAAAACCCTAGGTTAGTCATGCTTGAGCCCTCATGACTCAACTTACCCAAAACCCACAAATCGTTAACAAATGGGTTTTATGTTCATCGCTAGCCCAAACCCTAACCCTTAAACACATTAAACTAAGGAAATCAAGTTTAGGACTTACCACCACAATTAAAACGTAGCTAGTGAGGAGATGAACAACTTTAATGCTCGAGCTCGAACCCGAAACAAGCTCCTTCCTCTTCTATTTGAGCTTTCTCACACTTAAATCACACACTCTCTCTCTAGAATTGAAGTTGATGAGGTTTGGTGGTTGTAAATGGAGTAAATGAAGCTCCAAGAACTGATCTGGGGCTTTAAATTCGGCCCCCAAGTGAAATTACCAAAATACCCACTTTAAATATCTAAAAACAAGGCAGCAGGTCTGTCAGTTAATCTGGACGGCGTCCAGATTTCTAGACGGCGTCCAGCCCTTTACAACGGGACGACGTCCCACCATTTTGGACAGCGTCCAAAGCTTCTGAGAAAACAGGATCTTACACTTATTTCCTTGTGCAGCAAGGTTACTGAATCTAATTCAAAGGAATTGGATTGTGTTTACATTCAAAATCTTATATAATTTGACTACCGAGTCAAATACCGAACCAGAATCTCGGTTACATTTAATCCCTTGGCTTTAAGTGTTCTAAGGCTTCAAGTCTTGTGGTTACCGAATCTATACCGAATCTGGGTGTGATACTTGTGTTACTGATCAGTTTCTAATACAGAATCTGATTTACCGAATCTGCTACAGTACCGAACCATTTACTGAGTCTGCTACAGTACCGAACTAGATACCGAATCTGATATTTTTGTTAGATTTTTGTGAACCTTCATCTTAGATTGTGTGTAATACTGAATATTTACAGAATCTACCTTAGTTTTAAGATGTCTACCCAAGATACATTGATCATTGGATCAGATTCCCGACCTCCAATGTTGTTTGATGGCTAATACACTCAGTGGCTCCACCGTATCACTCAGTTCATAGACTACAAGGGTGAGAAAGCAAAATACATATGGGCTTCTCTAAGAGATGGTCCAATTGTAGAGTATCATCCGGATACTGGTATGCCAATTCCAGTCTATGAACTTTCTGGAGAGAGATGTGAGAGAGCTCAGGGTGACATAGAGGCCAAGAACATTGTTATGCAAGCCATCCTATATGAGTGGTTTGAAAATATTAATAGCAACACCACTGCAAAAGACATATGAGATGAGATCAAACGACAATAAGAAGGTTATGACTTGTCCGATGTTACTATATTGAATAAGGCTCTGGGATCTTATGAAGATTTCAAGAAGGAACCTGAAGAACAACTCAAGGAAACCTACCGTCATTTCAATGGTTTTCTTAATGAGTTTAAAAGGTGCAAGATTACAAAAGTAAATGCTGAAATCAATATGAAGTTTCTCAAAAAGCTTTATTCTGATTGGCTTCCTAATGGAACCATCATTCGATCTACCAAAGAGATTGAAAAGTTGAATATTCATGAGCTTGTTGGAGTTCTTATGCATTATCAACCAGCGGTGTCTAAACTTCAATAGGAAAGGAAAGAGTCTTCTCCAGGTGATCCACTTTCCCTCATTGCCAAAAAAAAGAGCAAATCATATATTACTTTCAAAAGCTTATCCAAGAAAGTGCTTGTTGAAGAATCAATTAATTCTGAAGAGTTGAATCTTTCTGATGTTGATGATTCTCACCTTGAACTAGTCAAAATGGCTGCTATGTTCACCAAAGCCTTGAACAAACACAAATTCAAAGGCAAATCAAGAAATCAACGCAAGAACTCATCTACTTCCTCCTATTACAAGAAACCTGATCAATCAAAACATCAACGTGCTGATTATTTCAAGAAGGATGACCCAATCTGTTTCAATTGTGGCAAAGCTGGTCATTACTCGCATGAGTGCAAGATGCCTAAGAAGAAGGATGCAGCTTACTACAAGAAGAAAATGCTGATGGCAAAGATTATGGAAACTGGGGGAGAGCTGAAACCGGTTGATGATACTTGGTTTAACTGGAGAGATGATTCAGATTCAGAGGTGGAACATGCAAATGTCTGCAAGGTAACAAAGCTTATCAAAGCAAATGAAGCAATGGAGAATTCTGACTCGGCATCTTACGATAATGAGGTACAATCAACTTAGGTCCCACCTGATTTTATCAAAATGCAAAATGACTTGATGAAGAATTTGGTCTCAATGTCAATAGAAGTCAAATGTTTAAAATCTAAAAACAAGGTTTTGAAAGATAAAATCAAACTTAATGGGACCAAATCTTCATCATCCAAATCACAATCGGAGTTGAATAGATTAAAAGTCCAACTCAGCTCTACGGAAACTGAGTTGGAAGATCTTAAAAAGTCAATTCATCCGATTAAAGTTGAACGAACTGATTATCGTCTAAAATCAGAACGTCTTGCAGAGAAAGTTCAATTCTTAGAAAAAGATCTTTCTGATTTAAAAAACCCACATGAACCCACACTTTCAAAGCTTAACAAAAAAATTATTCAATTGGAAGACACCATAATTGAGAAGAACACTGAAATTTATTCAATATCAAAAGAGTCTCTTCAAATGATAGCTCAACTTGCTCGATATGAGGACAAAATCTATCGAACAGAGCAATCAAAAGCTATCATTGATATGGAACTTTCAAAACAAATAATTTTCATGAATAGACCAATAACGATTCATGGTGATAAGTGGGGGTTGGGTTATGAAGATCCTAAGATCTTAGACGATGTTTTCAAAAAGATTCCAGGATTATATCATTCTGATTATTTTCAAGCTAGTTTACCATCTCATTTTGTGCATGTATCTGATGCTGATTTTGATGATATTATTGTTAATCGCAAATTTAGAAAATATCATCAAATTAGCTTAATGTATGAGAAAGTTGATGCTAAAATGGGTAAATCAAATCTTGATTTCTTGAAAGAACTTGTTGATTCTGAAAAGAATATACAACGTGCTAACTATGTGCCTGATATTGCTCAAAATGAACATATATTTAGTCGCAATATCTCTCCTAAATAATAGGTTTTCATATGTAATTGTATTATATTTCCATTGTAATGGTACAAATAAATAAAAGTAAAAACGGAGTGCGAAAATGAAGATTAATGCAGAAAACGGTCAAAAACGCTCAACGTACAAGTTTCAATCCGCAAAGGTACAAGATCTTAATGCTCAAGTAAAAGTGTATAAGTATTTAAAGCTCAAAGTACAGGTTCTTAAGTTCTTTAAAAGAGACCCAACAATGTACAAGTCATAAATGCAGAGAATACAAGAGTTCAAAGCTTAAAAACCTATGTACCTAATACTGATTAAAACGAGGTCTTCAATTTCGGGAACTGGATCAAGGAGTCTGACTAGACTCGCACAAGAGTTAAACAAATATAAAAGTTTGGTCACAAGAGTTAAACAAATAGAAAAAAAAAGTTTGGTCAAGAGCTACTTTTCAATTAACAAATCAAATGAAATGGAGTCTGACTTAAGAGGCAATGGATATTAAACAAAGTACACAAGTTAGGTACATATTTACTGGTCTGATCCGAATTTCAAGTACAAATATCCTATTCCAAATTCTATTTAAGAGGGGGTACGGAGAGAGCTGGGAGAGTAGTCAGAGAGAGTAGGGTACACAGTTACGGAATACTTTAATTTTCAGTTTCTATTTCTATTTTCACTTCAAGTAATATTAGTTTGGGTATTGTAATATATTATTGCACGAGTGATTTCTATCAAGTTTCTACCACATCGAATTAATGGAAGCTAAGAACTTTTCTGTAAGTGTTATTTATTTTTTCTACCATGTTTAGTAGCTAATTTGTCATTATGCTTATTTAACCAAGTAGTTATGATATTTGACTAAATATAGGAAATGGGTTAATCTAAATTTGTACAACGGTTAATATTCAAATAAAGAATAACCTTAAGGGAAATTGGGATTTTAAGTATTAATGGGTATGGTAAATAATTAATTAAGTGACAACTTGTTAAAACTACCATTACTTATAATTTGATATCTGTGTAAATAATCATATACGTTGACCGAACACGGAAGACGGATTATTTAAATATATAGAGAATTATTCATTAAAACGGACACGTGAATGGATTAATAATTAAAAAGGCTAGTTAAAATAAAGGTGGGTTATATTCAGTGACAACTGGTATAACTATTGACATACGTGACAATCGCGTCATACTATTTAAATATCAATTAGTTAGAATATTTAACTGTGGTTACAATATAGAATGACGAGGACACTCGCATTTGATGCTTGTAATTATAGGACTGCACTGGGCATCTCTAGGTAGACATCTTAAATATTCTACGGGTACAAAGGAAAAGTAACCCAGGGTAAAAAGTAAAAAAGTAAAAGTCAAACATCGTAACTACGGAAGTTAAATAAGCATAATACTTTTTTTATTGTATTATCATCTTGTTTAGTTAAAGTTACTTTTATTTACCGCAGTAATTTTTATTTACTTTGTTGCTATAATTTAGTTTAAATTTACTGTCTTGTTGTTTAAATTAAAAAGAAAAGCTAAAAAGACAAACCGGTCATTAAACGGTAAATCCCCCAAAGTTAACTAAAATTGCTGTATATTACTAAATCTAACTTAGTTACTTAATTTACCTAGATAACCTAGCAAAGCACCCAATAAAAGTGTCCATCGATCGACCTCCCGGAATTTACCTTAACTATATTACTATACGATAGGTATACTTGCCTATTATCTTTTAGTTTAATTTAGGTGATTTCCTGTAGTAAATAATATAAAACTGATAGCCGTTCTCGACACACCCTAGAAAACACATCAAGTTTTTAGCACAGCTGCCGAGGACACTTTTTGTGTCTCTACGGGTCATTTTAGATATTTAGATAGTTAAATTAGATTTTGTACTATATTTAATTATTAGGTAATTTAATTAGTACTGGTAAAAAAAAGTGCTCAAAAACCAATTTGTTCAAAGTATACCTGAAACGTGAGTTAATGAATTGAAGTGTCAGAGATATAATCTTTTTTATCATGTGTAGCCACATACTCTTTGTTTAGAATTTTGTGTGTACTCCCAATAATGTGTAAGAACTTGATCCATATTTTTTCCACTGTTCAACATACTCTGCTTTTGAGTATTAAAAAAAAAATTAGAATAATTAATTTTAACAATGAATAGTAACTAGAATAAAAATTAAATAATTTTATGTAATTAGTATTTTATATAAGTATTTAGATATTTTTAATCTATTTAGCACCAGAATAGAATTAATATAAATAAATACTATAATAATTTTATTTAAAATTTTAAATTAAGTATAATAGTTAAAACAATTTAGATTAAATTTTATTTTATTTTATTTATATAAGTTAGTAATATATAGAAATAAACTCAAAAAATTAACGATCAATCCTTTGATTGTTACAAGAAATTCGAGTGTTTTTCTAAAACACTATCAAAATCCATATACGTAGATACCATTTTTCTGTTTCGTAGTAATAGTTAGATTTGTCAGTGGCGAGTTGTAGATTTCCGATTTAAAGGATCCTGGCTTCCTGCTACATCTTTTGGCTATTCGAAACGGGAGCAAAAGCAGAGAAATTTTATCTACTTATTTGAGAAATTGGTAGAATTAGGAAAAATAGCTTCAAATAGGTAATGAATGCTACGTGTTAGAAAATTGCCTATACGTTCACCACCTGTAACACGATCTAGGAATCTAGCTAATCCCACTACACTTTCTGAAACTTCGTCATCTAATCGTGCATCCTCGCCAATTCAACTTTCCGAAAACCCGATTTTCGAACGAGAAGCAATCATTGAGCAACCAGAGGTTATCGAGGAAGTAACCGTTAATTCAGAATCTTCTGGTGATTCAGAGTCAACAATTTCATCTGGTGATTCAGAGTCAACAATTTCAAACATGGGAGACCAGGATCCCCAAAGCATGGAAGACCGAATGAGAGCCATACGAACAGGCCAAGGACACGCCATTAATCCGCTAGAAGTTAAGGCGCCGGAGTTTGAAATCAAAGGGCAAGTCCTACACATGGTCACTAACCAGTGTCAATTTAGTGGTACGATAAAAGAAGATCCAAACGAACATCTTAGAACCTTTTATAGGATTTGTGATCTATTTAAAATCCGACAAGTTGAGGATCAAGCACTTTTTCTTAGGCTATTCCCTTGGACTTTAAAGGGAGAAGCCAAAGAATGGTTAGAAACGTTACCAGTGGGAACGATTGACACTTGGGATATTTTAGTTGAAAATTTTCTTCAAAGATTCTTTCCGGCATCTAAAGCCGTAAGACTTCAAGGAGAAATTGCCACGTTCGCGCAAAAGCCAATGGAAACATTATATGAGGCGTGGACAAGATTCGGAAGGATGTTGAGTGGATGTCCTCAACACGGTTTGGACACTTTTCAAAAAGTGCAAATCTTTTACAAAGGCGTCGACGTCGCTACACGAAAAGACATCGACATAGTAGCTGGTGGTTCCATCATGAAGAAAACTGCTACCGAAGCTCACAAGATTATTGACAACACAGCCTCCCACTCACATGAGTGGCATCAGGAAAAAGAAATTTTTCGTTCATCTAAAGCGGCTAGAGCCGATTCTAGCCATGACCTGGATTCCATTTCCGCAAAGATAGATGCTTTCGGGAGACAAATGGAAAAGATGACTAAAGATATTCACGAGATACGAACCAGTTGTGAGCAGTGTGGGGGACCACATTTGAAGAAAGATTGTTTCGGTGTTGAGCAAACGATGGAACAACGTAAGAATGTTTCCTACATGAACCAAAGGCCGGGAAATAATTATCAAAATAATTATCAACCGCCAAGGAATAATTTCAACCGACCTTACAACACCCCTTACAATCTAAATGGGCTCAACAATAACTCGTATAACCAACAAGGTCCTAGCAATCAGCAAAGACCTGGTTTTCTTAATAAGCCACCACAAACTGACGAGAAAAAGCCAAGCCTGGAGGAAATGATGACAAAGCTCATGGAATCCCAAGCACAGTTTGTTGCATCTCAAAAACAAACTAATGAACAAAACTCGGAATCATTCAGACACCAACAAGCTTCTATCCAAAACTTGGAACAAGAAGTAAGTAACCTAGCAAGGTTAATTGGTGAAAGAAAGCTAGGGACTTTACCAAGCGACACGAATACCAACCCTCAAAATGAAGCAGCCAAAGCAATTACCATCCGAAGTGGTTTGACACTTACGCCACCTGTTAAATCAGTCATTTCCGATTATCCTGTTCCACCACCGCAACCAGAACCAGAGAAGGCGACAAAACCAGTAGTTGAGAAAGCCAATGAACAACAAGCTGAAATCCCAGAAGGTTCAGTACGACCTAAACCATATGCTAAACCATATCAACCAATGCTTCCTTACCCGAGCAAACATAGAAAAGAAAGACTCTAGGCCGAACAGTCAAAGTTTCTTGACATGTTCAAACAAATAAGTGTCAATCTTCCTTTCATCGATGTAATTTCAGAAATGCCAAGATATGCAAAGTTTTTGAAAGACCTGATCACAAACAAAAAGAAAATGGAAGAACTTTCAGCTGTCACAATGAATGACGCATGTTCGGTAGTATTATTGAACAAGATACCCGAAACACTCTCCGACCCCGAAAGTTTCACAATTCCATGTTTAATGGGTAGTTTTGATTCAATAAGAGCATTAGCAGACTTAGGTGCTAGTATTAACTTAATGTCTTATTCATTATACGTTAAACTAGGCCTTGAAGAGTTAAAACCAACACGAATGAGCATACAACTAGCTGATCGATCAATCAAATATCCTAGAGGGATAATGGAGAATATGCTAGTTAAAGTTGGTACTTTAGTATTCCTAGCAGATTTTGTGATTCTGGATATGGAAGAAGATTCGCGAGTTCCTCTTATCTTAGGAAGACCATTCTTAAACACGGCTAGAGCAATAGTAGATTTGTTTGGTAAGAAATTAACCCTAATTATAGATGACGAGAGTGTGACCTTTTCTATTGATAAGGCCATGCAACAACATCAATCTGCAGATGACGCGTGCTATTATATTCAAACTATAGATGTACATCAAGAATTGTTACAACAATTTCCAGAATTACAAGGAACATGCGAATGTTCTTTAGGAGAAGGAACAGAACCAATTAATGAAGCTGAATTATTAGCTACACTCATGGCTAATGAATATGAACCAACAACAGAAGAACTTCAAGTTTTGAAAGAGACAGATACAGGTACAAATCGTCTATTGAAGAACCACCAACATTGGAATTAAATCCACTTCCAAACCATTTTGAATACACATATTTACATGGTGAATCTCAATTACTTGTAATCATCTCATCCTCCCTTTCTGAAAATAAAAAATCTCAATTGATTTCCGTGTTAAAAGCCCACAAACCAGCTATTGCATGGAAGTTCCAAGATATCAAGGGTATAAGTCCTTCATATTGTACACACAAAATTCTCATGGAAGATGATTTTAAACCTTGTGTGCAACGACAATGAAGACTAAACCCTAACATGGAAGATGTGGTAAAGAAAGAGATAATTAAACTACTTGATGCAGGTTTTAATTTATCCCATCTCTGATAGTCCATGGGTATGCCCGGTGCAATGCGTACCTAAGAAAGGTGGCATTACCGTGATCACAAATGAAAAAGATGAGCTTATTCCTACTCAGACTGTAACTGGATGGCGTGTTTGCATTGATTATAGAAAATTAAATGACGCCACAAGAAAAGATCATTTTCCCTTACCTTTCATCGATCAAATGTTTGAAAGGTTAGCAGGAAACAGTTACTATTGTTTCCTTGATGGTTATTTAGGGTATTTTCAAATCCCAATCACACCCGAAGACCAGGAGAAAACCACCTGCACATGCCTATATGGCACTTTTGCGTACAAAAGCATGACATTCGGACTTTGCAATGCCCCTGCAACCTTTCAAAGGTGCATGATGGCGATTTTCCATGATATGATAGAAGAATGCATGGAAGTTTTCAAGGATGAATTTTCAGTCTTCGGTGACTCTTTTGAGTCGTGTCTTTCAAATCTTGAACGAATGCTTATTAGATGCGAGAAATCAAATCTAGTGCTTAACTGGGAGAAATGCCATTTCATGGTTAAAGAAGGCATCGTTCTAGGTCTTAAAATCTCAAGTGAAGGAATTAAAGTGGATAAAGCAAAAGTTGATGTAATTGCTAAACTTCCACATCCTACCAATGTCAAAGGAGTTAGGAGTTTTCTAGGGTATGCCAGTTTTTACCGACGATTCATTAAAGATTTTTCTAAAATTGCCACTCCAATGAACAAACTCCTCGAAAAAGATAATCCATTTGTCTTCTCGGATGAATGTATTAAATCGTTCAACATCCTCAAAGAAAAGCTCACCAATGCGCCAATCATGATAGCTCCAAACTGGCCCTTCCATTTGATCTCATGTGCGATGCAAGTGATTTTGCAATAGGAGCCGTTTTAGGTCAAAGGATAGAAAAATGATTTAAACACTTTACAAGAAGCACAAACGAACTACACAACCACTAAAAAGGAACTCCTTGCTATAGTCTTTGCTTTTGATAAATTCTGATCATATCTTATTCTAGCAAAAACGGTTGTCTATACCGATCATTCTGCTTTTAAGTACTTGTTTTTAAAACAAGATGCTAAACCACGCTTAATTCGTTGGATCTTGCTCCTACAAGAGTTTGACATCGAAATCCGAGATAAAAAGGGAGCAGAAAATCTTGCCGCAGATCATCTTTCACGCCTTGAGAACCCTGAGCTAGAAACTCTCATTGAATCCGCGATACAGGATGACTTTCCTGACGAACATCTCATGAAGATCGAGAGTGATGAAATACCATGGTTCGCACCAATTACGAACTATTTAGCATGTGGATTTCTTGAAAAGGGTATGTCGTATCAAAAACGGAAGAAATTCTTTAGCAACATTAAATACTACTTTTGGAAAGATCCACATCTATTTAAAAATTGTCTTGATGGAGTAATACACAGATGCATATTCGGGAATGAAGCTTGACGAATCTTACTCCATTTTCACACAGGACCTACATGAGGGTATTACGGACCTCAACTCACGGGAAGAAAGGTCTACGAGGCTGGATTCTATTGGCCTTCTATTTTTAAGGATGCCCATCTTCTCTGTAAATCCTGTGATGTATGTCAAAGGGTTGGGAGAATAAGTCAACACGATGAGATGCCACAAAATGTCATTCAAGCTTCCGAAGTTTTCGACATTTGGGGCATTGACTTCATGGGCCCTTTTCCAAAATCTCATAATAATCTCTACATACTCATTGCTATTGATTATGTGTCTAAATGGGTGGAAGCGCAAGCTCTCCCAACAAATGATGCACGAGTTGTAGTCAACTTTTTGAAACGTCTTTTTGCATGGTTCGAAACACCGAAAGCTTTGATAAATGATCGGGGTACACATTTTTGCAACACTCAACTTGAGAAAGTTCTTAAAAGATATGGGGTAACTCATAAGATATCAACGGCGTATCATCCACAAACAAGTGGACAAGTTGAGAACACTAACCGAGCATTAAAACGTATTCTAGAGAAAACTATAGGTGCAAATCCGAAGGAGTGGTCCATGAAATTGGAGGATGCTCTTTGGGCCTTTCAAATGGCCTATAAAACTCCAATTGGAACCACACCTTTTCGACTCATTTACGGAAAAGCATGTCATCTCTCGGTTGAGATTGAGCATAAAGCATTTTAGGCTCTTAAGACATGCAATCTTGATTTGCTTAAAACAGGATGATTACGTTTAAGCCAGCTGAACGAATTAGATGAGTTAAGGCATGATGCATATGAAAACTCACTCATCTACAAAGAAAAAACAAAAATGGCACGATAAACGTTTAAACAAAAAAGTGTTTCATGAAGGAGACCGTGTCCTTCTATTCAATTCTAGATTTAAACTATTTCCTGGAAAGTTAAAATCTAGATGGTCAGGATCGTTCATAGTTGCAAGAGTTTTAACTTATGGAATGATCGAATTAGTGGACTCAAATGATAAACCATTCAAAGTAAATGGACACAGGCTGAAACACTATTTTGATGGACCGCGAGAAATTAATAATGATCTTAATCATAAGTTCGACACCACAACTAACTAAGTGTGGGGAGAGTCGAATGTTCCAAGAAAGAAAAAGATATCGTGTTTGAAATTCTATTCTTGTGTAGTTTTTAAGAATGGAATCCGATTGGTCTTTCCCTAGAAGACCCTAAACAACTAGTCTTCTCCCCCATTTTAAATTTTTATTTTTCTTTTGTGTGTTTTATTTTTGTTTCTATTTATTTTCAGACTAATAAGTCGTGCACTTCGTTCGATCAAAACCATTCTCTTCTCATGTACGCGCTGATTAGCAAACAAAAGAATAACACCTTACCAATTGATATGGTGTTGGAGATTAGAGAGAAAATGACTGATGTGAGAAAAGAGAAAAGAGCATAACATAACAAAGTAAATTTCGCACAAGGTACATCTAAATCTGCTGCAAAACGAAGAAGAAAGCATCTTCAAAAATGTTACAAGTGCGGAAAGTGGTCCCACAAAGGAGAATGCCTGAAGAATCAAACGCATTCTAATTACGAGATCGTAACTTTATGTAGAGAGGGACGAGTCAAGTGTTTCCAAGAAAAATTACTAAACCCGAGAGGGTACGCATATGAAGCTATGGAAAATCAACTTGGTCGACTCACTTTCGAAGCAATTCGCTCAGGTAGCTTTCAAGATGATAATTCTGTGAGATTCTGAAATTCTCAAAAGTGTGCGAGTGTGCTATTTTGTTGTGTGATTTATTTTAGTGTGCTATTGTGTGATAAACAAGTATGCATGTTTGAAAAGACAAGTGTATTTGTAATTTAAGTTTGTTTATTTAAATACATTCAATCTTCGGCTTTCATGTAGTAACCCGAACTTTTCCATGTTTATATATATATTAAATGAAATTGTTATTTACATGATTAAGTGTTTCCAACATGTTAAGCAATCAAACTTGTTAAGACTTGATTAATTGAAATAGGTTTCATATAGACAATTGACCACCCAAGTTGACCGGTGATTCACGAACGTTAAAACTTGTAAAAACTATATGATGACATATATATGGTTATATATATAGTTAACATGATATTATGATAAGTAAACATATCATTAAGTGTATTAATAATGATCTACATATGTAAAAACAAGACTACTAACTTAATGATTTTGAAACGAGACATATGTGTAACGATTATCGTTGTAACGACATTTAATGTATATATAATATTAAGAGATATTCGTACATCATAATATCATGATAATATAATAATTTAAAATCTCATTTGATCTTATAAACATTGGGTTAACAACATTTAACAAGATCGTTAACCTAAAGGTTTCAAAACAACACTTACATGTAACGACTAACGATGACTTAACGACTCAGTTAAAATGTATATACATGTAGTGTTTTAATATGTATTCATACACTTTTGAAAGACTTCAATACACTTATCAAAATACTTCTACTTAATAAAAATGCTTACAATTACATCCTCGTTCAGTTTCATCAACAATTCTACTCGTATGAACCCGTATTCGTACTCGTACAATACACAGCTTTTAGATGTATGTACTATTGGTATATACACTCCAATAATCATCTCTTAGCAGCCCATGTGAGTCACCTAAAACATGTGTGAACCATCATTTGGCAACTAGCATGAAATATCTCATAAAATTACAAAAATATGAGTAATCATTCATGACTTATTTACATGAAAACAAAATTACATATCCTTTATATCTAATCCATACACCAACGACCAAAAACACCTACAAACACTTTCATTCTTTAATTTTCTTCATCTAATTGATCTCTCTCAAGTTCTATCTTCAAGTTCTAAGTGTTCTTCATAAATTCTACAAGTTCTAGTTTTATAAAATCAAGAATACTTCCAAGTTTGCTAGCTTACTTCCAATCTTGTAGAGTGATCATCCAACCTCAAGAAATCATTCTTATTTACAGTAATATATCTTTCTAATACAAGGTAATACTCATATTCAAACTTTGATTCAATTTCTATAACTATAACAATCTTATTTCGAGTGAAAATCTTACTTGAACTGTTTTCGTGTCATGATTCTGCTTCAAGAACTTTCAAGCCATCCAAGGATCCTTTGAAGCTAGATCCATTTTTCTCATTTCCAGTAGCTTTATCCAGAAAACTTGAGTTAGTAATGATGTTCATAACATCATTCGATTCATACATATAAAGCTATCTTATTCGAAGGTTTAAACTTGTAATCACTAGAACATAGTTTAGTTAATTCTAAACTTGTTCGCAAATAAAAGTTAATCCTTCTAACTTGACTTTTAAAATCAACTAAACACATGTTATATATCTATATGATATGCTAACTTAATGATTTAAAACCTGGAAACACGAAAAACACTGTAAAACCGGATTTACGCCGTCGTAGTAACACCGTGGGCTGTTTTGGGTTAGTTAATTAAAAACTATGATAAACTTTGATTTAAAAGTTGTTCTTCTGCAAAAATGATTTTTCTTATGAACATGAAACTATATCCAAAAATCATGGTTAAACTCAAAGTGGAAGTATGTTTTCTAAAATGGTCATCTAGACGTCGTTCTTTCGACTGAAATGACTACCTTTACAAAAATGACTTGTAACTTATATTTCTGACTATAAAACTATACTTTTTCTATTTAGATTCATAAAATAGAGTTCAATATGAAACCATAGCAATTTGATTCACTCAAAACGGATTTAAAATGAAGAAGTTATGGGTAAAACAAGATTGGATAATTTTTCTTGTTGTAGCAACGTGAAAATTGGTAACAAATCTATATTAATCATATCCTAGCTAACTTATATTGTATTATATATGTATTCTAATATATTATGTAATCTTGGGATACCATAGACACGTATGCAAATGTTTTGACATATCATATCGACCCATGTGTATATATTATTTGGAACAACCATGGACACTCTATATGCAGTAATGTGGGAGTTAGCTATACAGGGTTGAGGTTGATTCCAAAAATATATATACTTTGAGTTGTGATCTAGCCTGAGACGTGTATACACTGGGTCGTGGATTGATTCAAGTTAATATATATCAATTTTTTTCTGTACATCTAACGTTGGACAACTAGTTGTAGGTTACTAACGAGGACAGCTGACTTAATAAACTTAAAACATCAAAATGTATTAAAAGTGTTATAAATATATTTTGAATATACTTTGATATATATGTACATATTTGTTATAGGTTCGTGAATCGACCAGTGGCCAAGTCTTACTTCCCGACGAAGTAAAAATCTGTGAAAGTGAGTTATAGTCCCACTTTTAAAATCTAATATTTTTGAGATGAGAATACATGCAAGTTTTATAAATGATTTACAAAATAGACACAAGTACGTGAAACTACATTCTATGGTTGAATTATCGAAATCGAATATGCCCCTTTTTATTAAGTCTGGTAATCTAAGAATTAGGGAACAGACACCCTAATTGACGCGAATCCTAAAGATAGATCTATTGGGCCTAACAAACCCCATCCAAAGTACCGGATGCTTTAGTACTTCGAAATTTATATCATATCCGAAGGGTGTCCCGAAATGATGGGGATATTCTTATATATGCATCTTGTTAATGTCGGTTACCAGGTGTTCACCATATGAATGATTTTTTATCTCTATGTATGGGATGTATATTGAAATATGAAATCTTGTGGTCTATTGTTACGATTTGATATATATAGGTTAAACCTATAACTCACCAACATTTTTGTTGACATTTAAAGCATGTTTATTCTCAGGTGAATACTAAGAGCTTCCGCTGTTGCATACTAAAATAAGGACAAGATTTGGAGTCCATGTTTGTATGATATTATGTAAAAACTGCATTCAAGAAACATATGTCGATGTAATATATTTCTATTGTAAACCATTATGTAATGGTCGTGTGTAAACAGTATATTTTAGATTATCATTATTTGATAATCTACGTAATGCTTTTGAAACCTTTATTGATGAAATAAAGGTTATGGTTGTTTTAAAAATGAATGCAGTCTTTGAAAAACGTCTCATATAGAGGTCAAAACCTCGCAACGAAATCAATTAATATGGAACGTTTATAATCAATATGAACGGGACATTTCAGTTGGTATCCGAGCGTTGGTCTTAGAGAACCAGAATTTTGCATTAGTGTGCCTTATCGAGTTTGTTAGGATGCATTAGTGAGTCTGGACTTCGACCGTGTTTACTTAAAAAATGATTGCTTAACAAATTTTGTTGGAAACTATATATTTTTAACATGTGAATATTATGTGATATATTAATCTCTTAACGCATTTGATATTATGTGATAGATGTCTACCTCTAGAACAAGTCCCATTGACTCACCTAATAATAATGAAGAGTCAAATGTAAATTGGAATGATTCGTGGACTGATTCACAAGTTCCCGAAGAGGAACCGGAAGAAGAGTCGGAACCGAAAGAAGAATCGGAACCGGAAGAAGAAATAGAACCAGTGGGGGAAATAATAAAATGGTTAAGTAGAAGAAAATCCTCAACCAACCGACCAAAGTTAATTATGGTCAATGGTGTTTCCGCCAAGGAAGCAAAGTATTGGGAGGATTACCAATTCTCTGATGAATCGGATCCCGACAAGGATTCCGATGATGTTATAGAAATTACCCCAACACAATTTAATAAGGCAAAAGAGAAGAATAAGGGAAAGGGCATAAAAATAGAGAAATTTGATTCTAAACCCGATGAACTTTATATGTATCGTCAACACCCGTATTTCTTAAGTTGTGACAATAACCCGGGAACCTCTAAACCACCAGGTTTTTCTAAACCAATGTGGAAAAGGACGGCTCGTATTAGGAGAACATCATATATCCCTAGAAACTTGGCAAAACGAACCAAAACCGAAGAAGAAGAAACGAGCGAGTCGGAATAAGATAGTTGTATTCGTGTGGTGTAATATATGTAATATAGTGTGCTTATGCTTTATGATATATGTAAAAATTTCTTGTATTAATAAGTATTTTTTTATGAATCTAACTCTTGTCTATTTTACAGTATAAAAACATAAAATGGATAGACAACCCAATATTTTAAGTGACCTACTCGGAGACATGATTGATGAAATCTTGTCTTGAGTCGGTCAGAATTCCTCGGCTCAACTATTTAAGGCGAGATCAGTTTGTAAAACATTCGAAGAACGTTCCAAGAATGCCTTAGTTTATAAAAGGCTTTCGTTCGAAAGATGGGGGATATCACATTGGGAAATCCATAAGTTACGATGTGTTTACTTTGACGCATATATTGCGGGGAACCCAAATGCTATTTTACGTAACGGGTTAAGAAATTATTTTGACTCAATATATCCGAATATAGGACTTCGTGATTTAGAAAAAGCGACTAACATGCAACATAAAGAAGCATGTTATGCTTATGGGTTAGTAATGTTCGCTTCTCACCAAAGTGAGAACAAGAACATCGGGCTACAACTATTAAACAAAACATTCCCACAAGTGACGGAGTCGGTAATTGGGGTAATAAATGAGGTTTTTAGGTTATTACGAGACTGTTGGTCATTACGTAACCTTTATCCTTTTGACGACGTTACAACACATTGTCTTACTATCGGTCACAACGGTTATGTTCCACAAAACCAAGGATGGGAAGTGGTATTAGTAAAACCAGAATGCATGACTTGTTTCTGGACGTATGAATTACGTGTCTTTATTGCCTTTGCTGAACGCCTTATTTATTAACTAGAATTATCTTCGCAACTACTTTGTATCAAAGTTTTATGTGCTATATTTCATGCTTTATGTAAAAAAAAGCGGTATTGTAAGTTTGCAAGTTATTGTATAAAGGTTTGAATATGATTTTTTTTTTTTTTTTTGTGATTAGTTTTTCATATAGAATTGTAGTAGTTGAAATAGTATGTTAGCTACTAAGTATGAACTTAACGGGCAGGTACTACCTGAATTAAAGAGTATAAAACTCTAATATGAAGAAAGAGCTTTTATAAATAAGTTCATATTACGCTACGAAATACTATTGACTACTCTTGATATTCTATATGATTAACTCGTTTCATTTGACTATTGTGAAGGAAATGGCACCGACTACTCGACACACCTTGAATATGAGCGAAGAGGAATTTCGTGCCTTTCTTGCTTCAAACATAGCCGCAGTACAGGCTGCACTACATACCAACAATAACCTTGGATCTAGCAGTACAGGAAATCATGTAGGATGCACCTACAAAGAATTCACTGTCTGCAAACCTTTGGAATTTGATGGAACCGAAGGACCGATCGGATTGAAACGGTGGACCGGGAAGGTCGAATCGGTGTTTCCCATAAGTAATTGTACTGAAGAGGACAAAGTGAAGTACGCTACGCATACCTTCACAGGTTTTGCATTAACATGGTGGAATACCTATCTAGAGCAAGTGGGACAAGATGATGCTTACGCACTACCGTGGTCAGCATTCAAGCACTTGATGAACGAGAAGTACCGTCCCAGAACCGAGGTCAATAAGCTCAAGACAGAACTTAGAGGGTTATGAACCCAAGGATTTGATATTACCACGTACGAAAGACGATTCACATAATTATGCCTATTGTGTCCGGGAGCGTTCGAAGATGAGGAAGAAAAGATCGACGCGTTTGTGAAAGGATTACCGGAAAGAATCCAAGAAGATAAAAGTTCACACGAGCCCGCTTCCATACAACAGGCATGTAGAATGGCTCACAAACTAGTGAACCAGATTGAAGAAAGAATTAAAGAACAGACTGCTGAAGAGGCCAATGTGAAGCAAGTCAAAAGAAAGTGGGAGGAAAACAGTGATAAGAATCACCAATACAACAACAACAGCAATTACAACAATAATCGTAACAACTATCCCAACAATCGCAACATCAATCGCAACTACAACAAACGGCCCAACAACAACAACAACAACAACAATCATCCCAACAACAATAATAACCGCAACAACAACAACAATCAGAAGCAGCTATGACAAAGGTGTGAAAAGTATCACTCGGGGTTCTGCACCAAATTTTGCAACAAGTGTAAAAGAAATGGTCATAGCGCGGCGAAGTGTGAGGTCTACGGACCAGGGGTTAACAGAACGAAAGGAACAAATGGTGTCGGAACGAGTAATGGCGGAGCAAGTAGTGTCGGAGCAAGTTATGCCAATGTACTTTGTTATAAATGTTGAAAACTGGGTCACATTATTAGAAATTGCCCGAACCAGGAGAACACGAATGGACAAGGCCGCGGAAGAGTTTTCAATATTAATGCGGCAGAGGCACAGGAAGACCCGGAGCTTGTTATGTGATGACCCAGAAATTTCCGATCAAATTTAAACTTTAATCTTTATATGATTTCGATACGATAAGCTAAGTATGTAATGTTGAGTCTAGAAAATTTTGAAACGATGTTCATATATTCAATTGACCTTCGACTGCTCTCGATGATTCACGAACAATTATTTGTAAATAGATACATATATATTTGAAAATATAAATATATATATTAATTCGAAATATAATATGAAATATTATATTATTTAGTTATTAGAATTAATTTTAAAAAATAAAATAATATAAGCTATAATTAAATTTATTATTAAATTGAATCTATACATAGATATAACAACTTATGTGTTCTAGGATTTAAATGTATATAGATCAATAAATAAACATATAAAATTTTAAGGATTGATAATAATAAATATTATGGTGCTACATATGTTTTATATTAAATTAGGAAAATGTATAAAATATAAACCTAGTAAATTGTAAGGTTTAAATCAAAGACATATTGATGATTGTTAAATCCTCTTAAACACGTTTAAATGATTGTACATATTTAGTACATATAAGCTGTATTTAGACAAGTGAATCATATAAATATAATGTCAGATATCTTGTGTTTTTGACAAACACAAACAGACACTTATAATTGTAATATGCCTTTCTTTTCATTACTGCTACTACTTTGTTATAAGTAGCAATCAATTTTAGGGAACTAGTGTACCAACAATCGATTTTTTCTAATTTCCCACTAACTTCCTTTTTATTGCCAGCTCATTTGAACATCTTTATGCAAATAGAAATTATAACGAGTGATATATTACTTCCCTCTAACATGCAAAGGTATGTATGGATGTATGTATATATATATATATATATATATATATATATATATATATATATATATATATATATATATATATATATGTCATACACATACATACTTATAGATTGATACCACCGATCACCACGCTTTATTTATATTATATTTATTTAATGAATTCTGTCGACAAAGTTAAAATCGGTTAGAAATGGAATTACTGTGTTTGTACATGTCTGGTTGTTTAAGAATATGAGATCCCCACCATTTTAAATAATCAATTCTTTATGTTACAAGTTTCTATCACCATTCAATCAACTATATGTGATTGTAATTAGGATTCCGTTATTTTCTTTTCTCTATCTATCTATCAACATCCATCAAACAACTCTTATCTATTTATATTTATCATATATACATAGAGATAGGGAAAAACGGAGAACAACCTTTCTTCTACAATCACCATCACACTCTTTCTTCTTCCTTCTTTGATCAAACCCAATGCACCCTTGAACACCTTTCTTCTCCACATCCACGAACCACCATTAGAACTAGCATCATCCATCATTATTGAATGGTTCCTATTTCGTTCCTGTTTTGTCACCAAAAACCACCCAAAACCAAACCCATTTAAACCTCACCCCTGACTGCTATCCTGGAACCTGCAAATTATATATTTCTGTTTCAAACTATTATAAACCACCATTAAACCATCAATATTACTACTAGTTTCCTGCATCCTACTTCTGTTGAAATCGTGAGACCAGACCACCTTCAGATATCATTAACCACAACCATAAACCCCTCAAGTTAGTAACTTGCAAAACCCTCTGCACCTGCTTATCCTGTTGCTTGTTGTTCGAGGTAAAATCTACACCACCACCTTGTAAATTCCCTATCTCCTGTATTCATCGTAAACCACCACCTATTACCCTTGTTTTGTTGATCACAACATAACCCAAATGAACTAAACTACTATACCTGCTATTCGAATACAATGGTGACTGCTACAGCTTCCATTTTCTATTTTGTTCTAACCCGTTACAAACCATGACCACCTCTCTTCACTTTTTATTTTCTTTCCTCATGAACAACCACTTGAACCATCACCATTTTTGCTCGACAAGGACCAATGAAAACCACCTGCTCAAGCTCACTACTGCACACTATATTTATCTGTTTCATCATCGAAACAAAAATCATTGTTACTGCTATACCGCTTATTTTGCTTCCTGATCGAACGAGCTCGTCAAGACCCACTTTTGTTGTGTGCTGCTGTAGCATGATTCTTTTGGATGACATATATTAAGAAACAACCCCACTTGCTTGGTAAAGAGAAAATAAGTCGATGATGTAGTGGTGGGTGGGCCACCCCGTTTCTTTTCCTAATTGAAACCGTATACTTGATGTAGTGATTAGATGATGGGACATAACAAATTAAGAGGTGATGATGCGTTTGAACCCCACTAGGTACTAGCTGGAAATATAATATAGTATATATATATGATAGAGATTCATAAGTTGGTAAAAATTGAAAAAAAAAGCCGTGAAACATATATGATAGGTATTAGTTGGGCCGTGTTTTATATTTTATGTAGACTTAGTTCAATATTGGGCCGAGAACTGGTATTGGGCCATGTTAAAAACCCAATTTGCACGAAGTAATTATGCTATGCTACTACTACTTTGTTGTTTGTTTTTTTTTTCTGTTGGACGATGATAATGGTAGTTTAGGGAGATGGATGATGACGAGTAGCGTGTGAGATGGTATCATATGAGGAGGATGATAAGTGTTATCATGTTATGAATTTGATTATGATTACGATGAAGGTGATATATTATGATGATACATGAAAAGATAGGGTTATGATGATGGTATTTATGATGATAATGATCATAACGAATAATCACGATGATGAAAATAAGTTGATGATGATAGTATAATTTTGATCGATGATGATATTAGTGAAAAAGATTAAGATGATGATGTTGTGATTAATGATAATATTGATATGTTAATGATGATAAAATGGGTATGATGAGAAAAATGGTTAATTAGAATTCGAGTACGAAATATATTCGGAAGTAACAAATGGATCAATGTTTGGGTGTTTGTTGGGTGAACGAGAGGTCTTGGGTTCGAGCCCAGACTCGGGCATTATTTTCTAGAAAAGCCGAGACAGAGGAATGGTTTAGGCTGTTATTGGGTTAGCGGGACGTCGCGGGTTCAAACCCGGACTTGGGCGTTTTTCTTTTAAGGGCTACTTCATTGAGGTAGTTTACTTATTACTCATTATTATTATTATTATTATTATTATTATTATTATTATTATTATTATTATTATTATTATTATTATTATTATTATTATTATTATTATTATTATTATTATTATTATTATTATTATTATTATTATTATTATTATTATTATCATTATAAGCAAATACAACTTTTATTACTATTATTGATATTATGTTACCATAAATATTTTGTATATATATACTTTTAGTAATATTATATATAAGTAGGTACTATTCATATTAACGTTTTTATATAAATATACACATATAACAAATTAGGCATTTTTAAATATAATACTAATTATATACAGATAATAACATAACTATATAAATATTAATCATTTTAAATATATACACAACTTAAATATATAAGATATATATCTTAAGATATAATATATCAAGTTGTTCGATTACGATTATAGGTGTTAATAAATATGCAAATGATATAGGTTCGTGAATCCAAGGCCAACCTACTTTTGTTCAATGTCGTTATATGTATTTTTACTACAAAATACAGTATGGTGAGTTCATTTGATTCCCTTTTACTCTTTACATTTTTGGGACTGAGAATACATGCGCTGTTTTTACAACTGCTTTATTAAATGCTTTTGAAATATGTTTTGAACTGCGAATACATGAAATGCTTTTATAAATGTTTGACGAGATAGACACAAGCAAAACATTCATCGAATGAATTATTATGTAGACAGAAGTTCTGCGGATTATTATTGAATTATGTGGACATGATAATTGCCATCATTGAATTATGTGGACATGATAATTGCCACCATTGAATTATGTGGACATGATAGTTTCCACCATTGAATTATGTGGACATGATAATTGCCACCAATTGATGTGAATGTTATATATCAAGAGAATGATTTTATACACAGGTTATGTGTATGTTATTTTTGTGCACAAGATATGTGTACGGTTACTATGATTTATGAAAATGGTTTCGTACACGAGAAAGATGTACTGTATTTAAAAGATATAGCATGTACATTACAGGTGGGTATAGGATTCGGGCCCATTTTTACCATGCAGCATTTAAATTTTGTGGTCTATCAAAATGATGAATTTTATTGTTTTAAGATAAACCTATGAACTCACCAACCTTTTGGTTGACACTTGAAAGCATGTTTATTCTCAGGTATGAAAGAAATCTTTCGCTGTGCATTTGCTCATATTACATGGAGTCGTTCATGGCATATAGAGCTCAGAACCTCGCAATGGGACCAACTGTTGAAGACTTCGTCCAGATGGATTAGGACGGGGCACTACAGGTGGTATCAGAGTGGTGGTCTTAGCGAACCAGGTCTTGCATTAGTGTGTCTAAAATGTAGTTGTTAGGATGCATTAACGAGTCTGGACTTCGACCTAGTAGTTGCTAGGATACATTAATAAGTCTGGACTTGAACCTGGTCTGCATGTTGAAAGATTTGCTTATCATTCTTTGTCGAAAAATATCTACCTATCATTTTCAGTCTCGGCATATCTTATTGCAATTAATGACGGTGTACAGACAAATTCATATCCCATCACATTAGACCATGTCTGACACGTTTCCTTAATTCTCTCCGTAATCTAATGGATCTTGTTTACTATATACAGATAGTTTATGTAATTAGAATATCATCCGATATGCAAAAATTATTTCATACCGAAAACCCTTTACCTAACCATACAAGACGGATCTCTCAACTAGTTCAAATTCCTCGAATTCCGACAACTATTCCGATATGGATACACACTTGAGCTCCGAAAGCAGTGTAACCGAAATGGATCAACCAATCAGTCATCACCAATTCATCTGATGGGTTCGTAGTCGACTCAATCAATGGAGACGCGCAGAAGGCGATCCCTTCCACTAATCGAATTCACCTCTTGATGAAGAACCTGAAGCACTTACCCGCGAACCTATTCGTAACACCATTTTCACCCCTATTTCCCGAATAGCTCGTCATGATTATATTCTATCCACAATTTTAAACCTTATTCAGCCGCTCGTTCCGACCGACAATCATCCCGGAGTAGTGGAAGAAGTCAACGAGCTTCGCGCTCGAGTAATTAATTTGGAGAATATGGTACAAACTTACCAGCTTCAGCAACAACATCAACACCAGTACCACCAACAACCCAAGTTTCAACATCACATGCCTCAACATTGCAATCTATACCTCGAGCATAATTTTCATTCTACATCTTGTCCTACGTCAATTATCTTCGTCCTACGTATCGTTCTACATCACTTATCTTCGTTCGACATGACGATTATGTAATCTCTAATGTTTTAGAGATTATGTATTCTAGTTCTAATGGTAAATCAAATGAGCTTAATATCATATTAACTCATTAAATTCATGATTTCATCTGAAGAAAATATATATGTATATATATTTTCATAAAGATTGTAATTAAAAGATTCTCTTGTACAAACTGTTAATGATGAAAATATTTTAACGGGTAGGTAATACCTGAGGAATATTTAGATTTCACATTAATAAGTTACACTGTACATTCTTCAATTTAGAATCAGCAGTCATTAACAATACTGCTCAAATCCACACATATACGTATCCGTTCACTAAAGAATAACCATTTTCATTCCAATTCAATTTCATATACGAGTTTCTGCCGATCAAAATCTAAGTCAAGATTTGACAAGTGGCATAATGAAGAAAATAATGAACAAAATAAAATTGATTAGTAATCAATTAATTAACTACGTAAAATTTTATACCTATACCAACCAAATCCTAGCTGACTGTTCCTAGCTAACTGTTCCTATATGACTATGTCCTTATAATATACTAGTTTTGGTTGAACTATTGAACTATTGAACTACTATCATGGACAATTAAAAAGTATTAAAAGAGTAGGAAATAGTAATTACAACACATTTTGACTTAAAAGATCTTAAATAAATTACATCTACTACAGTTAAATATTCCCTCAAGTTGCCACTTAATTTCATCTTAAACCTCATTTGTATCTTGACGATTATAACCTGCGTTCAAACCTTTCGCAATTCTTGAAAACACCTCAATCGGGAGGATGAACCAACCGCACTTCATCCACGGAAGAAAAGATTGATGCGTATAGTTATGCACCTAAAAACTCTCGAAAACTGAGTAAACGTTAAACACGTATCTGTGCTAGCTCCTTTGGCGTTGTTATTACCAAAAATAACTTTACAATCCCTTTTTCAAATTAGCCAATTTTGTGATAGCTCCAGCAAATCAACTTCAAGTTTTTCATTCGAATAAACCCTATTATAAAGATCACCCCTTCATCATTGTTACCGGGGAATCATTTATATTCCACCACGTTAGTAGTAAACTTACCAGCAACTTCATTACTCATTGGCTTAAGACTCTCCGAAGAACCATTATAATTGTTCATTAAAACTCTATCATATACACATCCGCATCTTGTAACGAGAATTGACATACCAATTACCAAGAATCCGCAAACAGTATTTCGAATCTCGCAATGTTTCTACATCAACAATTATATGTATACGTATAACCTTTAGAATTATGATCTTCCATTCTGAAATTATGAAAAAAAAAAAAAAAAAAAAAACACTCTAGCCTACGAATCAGTTCTTTGAGTTTTTGAAAAAGCTGAATGAAGCAGCAAAAACTGTAGACAACCGTAAATGACCTTAACCGCCGAAGGTATAAAGATAAAGAATAGTATGTCAGCAAAGCTCGGAAAAGTTGGAACTGATAAATGGATTGAGCAAACCATGAAGGAGGCTATGGACAAATTATAAATACTAAACCTTCCTTCAAAGAATCCAAATGATTCAGTGCCTGCTGAAGTTATTATCGAATACCTTGCTCCTGACTCTAAACCTTTACGGGAAAATCTTTTGCATCATCCATCGATATTAGAAATTCTAAGATATCATCGTATCTTTCATTATAAATATCCTCAATATTTCTGAAGATATCTTCATAAATATTCTTGTCCGATATTAATTATCTCTCCGCTCTATCTGTATTACATCATAAAAGAAACTATTTTAGTTTCTAAATTTTTAAACATTCGAGTTTAAAGTATGAATGTTTTTTAAGTAGTGTTGGGAACTGATGCATGAGTTAGTATAATGTAATGACACTTGATCAACGTGATTATATTACAGTAATTCATGCTGAGTTTCTAATGGAACGTGATGATTCACAGAACATACCGTCATCATGTGCCATTTACACGACTCTTACATTCTACCCAATCTCTAAACATAATAAGAACATATCTTATTGATAAATTCTGTCTTTTCGGATATTTTGGTAATTTACCAAATCAAGATCGTGCCATTATGACTTCCTTCTTAAAACATTAACTATGTTCATCCAAAACTCCATACCTATAAATTCTGGACCATTACTTGTTGTACTTAGAATTGAGAAGAGAATAAAAAGGCAAAGAGCTCCGAATTATAAAAGAAAATATAAAGCTCGACAACAGCCCATAAATTACAAACCGTGCATGTCAATACTTATTGCAACGTAAAGACACGGGAGAATTAAAAACACTATAACCCCAAGGTAATAGTAGAAGTGAATAGATTCTTCTGGCGGTAGATGAAAGAGGAGAATGACAGATATGAAAGTTAGGAGTATATTAAGAATCAGAATGGGATGGAGCATATTAATGAATGTTTTAAAGTATGAGTTGAGGAGAAAGAATAGAAAGTGTGAGTTGTGGAAAATAAGGAAACGAAGGGGGTGGATTTATAGTAAAATATCTGACAGATCAATCGAAACAGATTATTGTATCTAATCAAAGAAGATCTTCATTTCTTTAATCACAGAAGAACCAAATCTTATTACGAAAATTTTCTTTAAATCCCATGAATTCTGAAAATCAATCATAACTACGTCATCAGTTAAAATGATTCTATATTTACTCATTTCACTCTCCTGCGATAGCTTCACTTATACTCTTCGCATAATCAAATTGTTTTATCTATATATTACTCAATAATGATAAAACTCTATTTATCAACTCATATTCGTCATAAAAACATTTCTATTGTTAGCCATGACAACCTCGATCAAATTTCGGGACAAAATTTCTTTAACGGGTAGGTACTGTGATCACCCAGAAATTTCCGATCAAATTTAAACTTTAATCTTTATATGATTTCGATACGATAAGCTAAGTATGTAATGTTGAGTCTAGAAAATTTTGAAACGATGTTCATATATTCAATTGACCTTCGACTGCTCTCGATGATTCACGAACAATTATTTATAAATAGATACATATATATTTGAAAATATAAATATAAATATATATATTAATTCAAAATATAATATGAAATATTATATTATTTAGTTATTAGAATTAATTTTAAAAAATAAAATAATATAAGCTATAATTAAATTTATTATTAAATTGAATCTATACATAGATATAACAACTTATGTGTTCTAGGATTTAAATGTATATAGATCAATAAATAAACATATAAAATTTTAAGGATTGATAATAATAAATATTATGGTGCTACATATGTTTTATATTAAATTAGGAAAATGTATAAAATATAAACCTAGTAAATTATAAGGTTTAAATCAAAGACATATTGATGATTGTTAAATCCTCTTAAACACGTTTAAATGATTGTACATATTTAGTACATATAAGCTGTATTTAGACAAGTGAATCATATAAATATAATGTCAGATATCTTGTGTTTTTGACAAACACAAACAGACACTTATAATTGTAATATCCCTTTCTTTTCATTACTGCTACTACTTTGTTATAAGTAGCAATCAATTTTAGGGAACTAGTGTACCAACAATCGATTTTTTCTAATTTCCCACTAACTTCTTTTTTATTGCCAGCTCATTTGAACATCTTTATGCAAATAGAAATTATAACGAGTGATATATTACTTCCCTCTAACATGCAAAGGTATGTATGTATGTATGTATATATATATATATATATATATATATATATATATATATATATATATATATATATATATATGTCATACACATACATACTTATAGATTGATACCACCGATCACCACGCTTTATTTATATTATATTTATTTAATGAATTCTGTGGACAAAGTTAAAATCGGTTAGAAATGGAATTACTGTGTTTGTACATGTCTGGTTGTTTAAGAATATGAGATCCCCACCATTTTAAATAATCAATTCTTTCTGTTACAAGTTTCTATCAACATTCAATCAACTATATGTGATTGTAATTAGGATTCCGTTATTTTCTTTTCTCTATCTATCTATCAACATCCATCAAACAATTCTTATCTATTTATATTTATCATATATACATAGAGATAGGGAAAAACGGAGAACAACCTTTCTTCTACAATCACCATCACACTCTTTCT
Source organism: Rutidosis leptorrhynchoides (assembly GCF_046630445.1). Classification (NCBI taxonomy): domain Eukaryota; kingdom Viridiplantae; phylum Streptophyta; class Magnoliopsida; order Asterales; family Asteraceae; genus Rutidosis; species Rutidosis leptorrhynchoides. The sequence continues at coordinate 210,636,617 of NC_092334.1, forward strand.
TCTTCCTTCTTTGATCAAACCCAATGCACCCTTGAACACCTTTCTTCTCTACATCCACGAACCACCATTAGAACTAGCATCATCCATCATTATCGAATGGTTCCTATTTCGTTCCTGTTTTGTCACCAAAAACCACCCAAAACCAAACCCATTTAAACCTCACCCCTGACTGCTATCCTGGAACCTGCAAATTATATATTTCTGTTTCAAACTATTATAAACCACCATTAAACCATCAATATTACTACTAGTTTCCTGCATCCTACTTCTGTTGAAATCGTGAGACCAGACCACCTTCAGATATCATTAACCACAACTACAAACCCCTCAAGTTAGTAACTTGCAAAACCCTCTGCACCTGCTTATCCTGTTGCTTGTTGTTCGAGGTAAAATCTACACCACCACCTTGTAAATTCCCTGTCTCCTGTATTCATCGTAAACCACCACCTATTACCCTTGTTTTGTTGATCACAACACAACCCAACTGAACTAAACTACTATACCTGCTATTCGAATACAATGGTGACTGCTACAGCTTCCATTTTCTATTTTGTTCTAAACCGTTACAAACCATGACCACCTCTCTTCACTTTTTATTTTCTTTCTTCATGAACAACCACTTGAACCATCACCATTTTTGCTCGACAAGGACCAATGAAAACCACATGCTCAAGCTCACTACTGCACACTATATTTATCTGTTTCATCATCGAAACAAAAATCGTTGTTACTGCTATACCGCTTATTTTGCTTCCTGATCGAACGAGCTCGTCAAGACCCACTTCTGTTGTGTGCTGCTGTAGCATGATTCTTTTGGATGACATATATTAAGAAACAACCCCACTTGCTTGGTAAAGAGAAAATAAGTCGATGATGTAGTGGTGGATGGGCCACCCCGTTTCTTTTCCTAATTGAAACCGTATACTTGATGTAGTGATTAGATGATGGGACATAACAAATTAAGAGGTGATGATGCGTTTGAAACCCACTAGGTACTAGCTGGAAATGTAATATAGTATATATATATATATGATAGAGATTCATAAGTTGGTAAAAATTGAAAAAAAAGCCGTGAAACATATACGATAGGTATTAGTTGGGCCGTATTTTATATTTTATGTAGACTTAGTTCAATATTGGGCCGAGAACTGGTATTGGGCCATGTTAAAAACCTAATTTGCACGAAGTAATTATTCTATGCTACTGCTACTTCGTTGTTTGTTTTTTTTCTGTTGGACGATGATAATGGTAGTTTAGGGAGATGGATGATGACGAGTAGCGTGTGAGATGGTATCATATGAGGAGGATGATAAGTGTTATCATGTTATGAATTTGATTATGATTATGATGAAGGTGATATATTATGATGATACATGAAAAGATAGGGTTATGATGATGGTATTTATGATGATAATGATCATAACGAATAATCACGATGATGAAAATAAGTTGATGATGATAGTATGATTTTGATCGATGATGATATTAGCGAAAAAGATTAAGATGATGATATTGTGATTAATGATAATATTGATATGTTAATAATGATAAAATGGGTATGATGAGAAAAATGGTTAATTAGAATTCGGGTACGAAATATATTCGGAAGTAACAAATGGATCAATGTTTGGGTGTTTGTTGGGTGAACGACAGGTCTTGGGTTGGAGCCCGGACTCGGGCATTATTTTCTAGAAAAGCCGAGACAGAGGAATGGTTTAGCCTGTTATTGGGTTAGCGGGACGTCGCGGGTTCAAACCCGGACTTGGGCGTTTTTCTTTTAAGGGCTACTTCATTGAGGTAGTTTACTTATTACTCATTATTATTATTATTATTATTATTATTATTATTATTATTATTATTATTATTATTATTATTATTATTATTATTATTATTATTATTATTATCATTATAAGCAAATACAACTTTTATTACTATTATTGATATTATGTTACCATAAATATTTTGTATATATATACTTTTAGTAATATTATATATAAGTAGGTACTATTCATATTAACGTTTTAATATAAATATACACATATAACAAATTAGGCATTTTTAAATATAATACTAATTATATACAGATAATAACATAACTATATAAATATTAATCATTTTAAATATATACACAACTTAAATATATAAGATATATATCTTAAGATATAATATATCAAGTTGTTCGATTACGATTATAAGTGTTAATAAATATGCAAATGATATAGGTTCGTGAATCCAAGGCCAACCTACTTTAGTTCAATGTCTTTATATGTATTTTTACTACAAAATACAGTATGGTGAGTTCATTTGATTCCCTTTTACTCTTTACATTTTTGGGACTGAGAATACATGCGCTATTTTTACAACTGCTTTATTAAATGCTTTTGAAATATGTTTTGAACTGCGAATACATGAAATGCTTTTATAAATGTTTGACGAGATTGACACAAGCAAAACATTCCTCGAATAAATTATTATGCAGACAGAAGTTCTGCGGATTATTATTTAATTATGTGGACATGATAATTGCCACCATTGAATTATGTGGACATGATAGTTGCCACCATTGAATTATGTGGACATGATAATTGCCACCAATTGATGTGAATGTTATATATCGAGAGAATGATTTTATACACAGGTTATGTGTATGTTATTTTTGTGCACAAGATATGTGTACGGTTACTATGATTTATGAAAATGGTTTCGTACACGAGAAAGATGTACTGTATTTAAAAGATATAGCATGTACATTACAGGTGGGTATAGGATTCGGGCCCATTTGTACCATGCAGCATTTAAATTTTGTGGTCTATCAAAATGATAAATTTTATTGTTTTAAGATAAACCTATGAACTCACCAACCTTTTGGTTGACACTTGAAAGCATGTTTATTCTCAGGTATGAAAAAAATCTTCCGCTGTGCATTTGCTCATATTACATGGAGTCGTTCATGGCATATAGAGCTCAGAACCTCGCAATGGGACCAACTGTTGAAGACTTCGTCCAGATGGATTAGGACGGGGCACTACATGTTACGGGTACGTTTCTTGTTGACAATAAATCTGCTTACATTTTATTTTATTCGGGTGCAGATAGAAGCTATATGAGTAGAGATTTTTGTGCTAAATTAAGTTGTCCATTGACGCCTTTGGATAGTAAATTTTTACTCGAATTAGCAAATGGTAAATTAATTTCAGCAGATAATATATGTCGGAATCGAGAAATTAAACTGGTTAGCGAAACATTTAAGATTGACTTGATACCAGTAGAGTTAGGGAGTATTGATGTGATAATCGGTATGGACTGGTTGAAAGAAGTGAAAGCAGAGATCGTTTGTTACAAAAATGCAATTCGCATTATACGAGAAAAAGGAAAACCCTTAATGGTGTACGGAGAAAAGGGCAACACGAAGCTACATCTTATTAGTAATTTGAAGGCACAAAAACTAATAAGAAAAGGTTACTATGCTATTCTAGCACACGTCGAAAAAGTACAAACTGAAGAAAAGAGCATCAATGATGTTCCCGTCGCAAAAGAATTTCCTGATGTATTTCCGAAAGAATTACCGGGATTACCCCCACATCGATCCGTTGAATTTCAAATAGATCTTGTACCAGGAGCTGCACCAATAGCTCGTGTGTGAGGACCTCGACCTTATCCTCCCGGATGAAGTCTTCAACATTTGGTTCCATTGCGATGATCGACTCCAAGTAAGGTCCTTAGTATGAGCTAATGCACAGCGGAAGACTTAATTCGTACCTGAGAATAAACATGCTTTAAAAAGTCAACATAAAGTTGGTGAGATATATAGGTTTGATGCTAGCAGCGTTATAACTATGGACCACAAGATTTCATATATAAAAATATAATACACTCGCAAGTGTATAAAATCATTCTGCTTATGTTGAGGCCTCAGTAACCAACCTTAACAATAATATAATAAGTCATCTTCGCAAAGATGTATATGTACACTCGCAAGTGTATAAATAATCCTCGAAGTACTAAACATCCGCCCACTAGTTCTTATGTCTAGTGCAGCCTACTGGATGGGGGTGTTAAACCCGATAGATCTATCTTTAGGATTCGCGCTTACATGCTATCATAACATATAACTAAATTACCTAGCACATCAATCCGCAGAATATCATTTTAATCACTTGTGTCCATAACGTAAATCATTTATAAAAACAGTGCATGTATTCTCATCCCAAAAATATTTAAAGTTTAAAAGGGACTATATACTCACCTAATGTATTTTGTAGTAAAAATACATATAACATCATTGAACAAATATAGGGTTGGCCTCAGATTCACGAACCTATATCAAATATATATATTAACATACAAATACTCGTAATCGAACGAATTTATATATCCTTAGTAATATACTTGTTATCTTAATAGATTATATGTTTTGCTAATAATTTAATTAATGTACTTCTTTATATGCTTTAAATAACCAATAAATATTTATTATCAGATTATTAATATAGTTTTTATTAAATATAATAATGTAAATGTTAAAATAATAATGATAATGAAAATAATAATAATAATAATAATAATAATTCTAATAATAATAATGATAGTTTTTATGAAGATAAAATAAAAATTTTAGTAAAATAATCATTTTAATAATAATAATAATAATAACAAAAATTTTAAAGTGGTGATAATTATAAGTTATCAATAATAACAATAACAATAATAATAATCATATAGTTGTAAAAATACTAATTTTAATTAATAATAATAATAATAATGATACTAATGATGATAATAATAATACTAATAATAATACTTATAATAATGATGACAAGTAAACTACCTTTAAAAAAATTCGGACCAAAAAGAATATTGTGACCCTGCCAGGGTTCGAACCCAAGATCCCTTACAACTCTGTTAACACCCTTAACCAATACGCCATTCTCACTTTTCTGTTTTCCTTATCGAATTAATAACTTATAACCCGTCATGTATATAAATACCCTGGCTCAATATTTAATCCAAAGCTCACGGCCCATTGATTACATCTCTACGGCCCAAATAAAAGAAAAACATGGTGACCTATTACAATAGCCCTAGTCGCAATTTTAAATGGCCCAAGTTTATAGAATTCGGTTTCCTGATAGAATCATAAACAGATGTCGACAGATACCACGAAACAAAAGGGTTTTTGGCTTTAATCAGCATTAATCTCCTTTTATCATCATATCTTCTTTTACAGCTCATTATATCGTAAATTAATCATCATATGTTTTCATAATCATCCATTATTATCTACCCCACCATTCACTCTTGTATGTCGACTAAACCCTATATTTAATGGTATTGTTACTTTGTTCACTTATTATAAACGCACCTATTATCTTATCGTTGTTTACTTTTTCTTTATTTACCATGTTTCCATCATCGTTATCCATTACAACCAGGAGCAGTAGAAGTTAACGGTTTAAGGGTGTTCGAGAAGATAGTTGCAGGTCTGATTAACCTTTTAAGGAATGTAACGAAGCTGCAATAGTAGCTGCACAACCAAAGAAATATCGAACAAGTGGGGGTTCGTTTTGGGTTGGGTGGTCGTGGTGTTTACATGGGTAAAGGTGGTTTGGGAAGATGATTAATAATCGATTAACAAGGGGATCGACAGTGGTGATTAGTGGTGTATAAGAGGGGTTGTCTTGCGGTGATTAAATAGGTATCCGGTGGTGGTGTCTTCAACAGATAACATAGAAGTAGAAACGCGTTTAATAGGGTATCCGGTGGTGGTTTGTACGGGTTGTGAACAAAAGGTGTTGTGGATTTGTGTGTGGTGTTTAAACTGGAAAACAGATAACGAAAAGAGAAGATGGTTCGAAGGTGGTTGGTGATTTGATGTGAGTCGTGAGATGTTCTTGGACGTTCATCTTCTTCTTCATATGGGTCTTATGATAGAAAGAAACAATAGTGATTGTTTTGCTGATCAAATAAAACAGAAGGCATCCAAGTTTAGCTAGAGATCGATGGTGGTGATTTTTGGGTGTCGACTAAAACAAACAGTTACATAAAATATAAAGGAGGGGTTTCTAGGGGGTTTAATGGTGACGGTTGTGTAGAGTAGAGATGGCGAGTTTCGGGTGTGTTGATGGTGGCTTCACAACTTGGTTCGAAAAGAAAGACAAAACAAAAACGAATATCATGTAGTTCGATGGTTAAAGATGGAGTGGGTGATGGAGTGACCGAGGGTGGTAAGGTGATGATAATTGTCGTATATGAGATGTCAGCTAAGGTGGCCGAGTGAGATGGAGTAGACGAGAAAAGTTAAAGAGCAAGAGAGAGATAGATAGAGAGAAGAGCATGGTGGTGTATGATTTTCATCAAAATACTGGTTATTTTGTTTGTCTTATAAAGACTTGTGATCGACAGATTTTTACATCATATACAGAGAATTAGATAAATACAAAGAAATCAAAATTTGAATCTTGCACAATTGTTTGATAGTGGATAACCTGATATGAAACAGAATCAGATGTCCTAAAATTACGCTTCCTATCCTATTTTAATTATCAATTGAATTTATATATATATTAATTAATATTAATTTATAAATACACTAGTAACAATATTAATCAAATAAAACCAATTTTAATATAAATACAATTAAAAGTAATAATAATTTTCAATAAAAAAAATGATATTCATTAATATTAATATTGACTTTAATATTTATATTAATAATAAAAGTAATATTAACAATATAACAACTTGTATTCTATTTTATTAATTATACAATATTATATAACACATTCTATCATAATTTATATTGGATATTAAATTTTTATATATACATATATTAATACTTAAATATAGATTTCTTAAATATATACCATATAAAATTATGTTTTAAATAACAAACTTTATATATATATTTCTGTTGAAGCAAATAAACCTGTAGTATAACATATCATGTTCGAAATCACATACACTCAACATACTCTAAATATTCAAATTAAATCCCATAATAGTTTATTAATATAGTTAATTTATTATTTATAATTATGTACATGTATAATTATCTATACATATATTTCTGTTTACAATTAGAGGTTCATGAATCCTTAAGCATGGTCAAAGGGTAACTGATTATCCGAGTATAGATTTCAGACTTTCTAAACTCAACATTAAGGTTTTTGCTTATCGTGTCGGAAACATATAGAGTTTAAGGTTTAAATTTGGTCGGAAATTTCCGGGTCGTTACAGTACCCACCCGTTAAAGAAATTTCGTCCCCAAAATTTGATAGAGGTTGTCATAGATAACAATAAGAATGTTTTCATGACGAATATGAGGTGATAATGGAGTTTTATCATTATTGAGAGATTTAGATAAAACGATTCGATCATGTGAAGCGCACGAGTGGAGCTATCACAAAAGAGTGAAATGAGTAAATAAATATATTTGTTTCAACCGATGACGTAGTTACTATTGTCTTTCGGAATTTAAGGAATTTAAAGAAAATCTTACGTATTAAGATTTGGTTCTTCTGCGATCAGGATCTTCTTTGATTTAATGCGGAAATCTGTTTTGATTTCTTTGTCGAATATTTCACTATAAATTCACTCCTTCGTTTCTTCTTCCTGTTCTCAAGTCAAGTGAGCAATGGTTCGGAATTCGTAGGTATAAGATTTGGAATGAACATGGCTAATGTTCTCAGAAAGGAATGGTAATGGCATGATTTTGATTTGTCAAATTACCAGAATATCCAGGAAAATAGAACTATCAAGATGATTTGTTCTTAATATGTTTCGGAATTGAATAGAATGTAAGAGCCGTGTAACATGGCACATGATGATGGTACTGTGAATCATCACATTCCATTAGAAACTTAACATGACTTACTGTAATATAATGAAGTTGATCAAGTTTCATTATATTATACTAATTCATGCATCAGTTCCCAACACTACTTCAGAACATTCCTATTTTAAACTCGAAGGTTTCAGAATTTAGAAACTAATGCAGTTTCTTTTATATTGTAACGCAAATGTTACGAAGTGATAAATAATTTAAGATGGGAATAATATCTCCAGAAATTTGAAGAATATGCATAACGGAAGATATGAAATATCTTTTAATCTCTAAGATAAAATGTTGATGAAGAATATCATCCGAAAAGGTTTAGAATAAGGAGTAGGGTTCTTACTAACGATTTTAGCAAGCACTGAATCATTTGAATCCTTTGAAGTCGAGTTTAGTTTTCATGATTTGTTCACGGTTTCCTTCATACTTTGCTCAATCCGTTTTCCAATTTCAACTCTTTTCTTTTTCTGAGCTTTTCCAACATACTTTACTTCATCGTAAACTTTTGACTGTTAAGGTCGTTTACGGTTTTTGCTGCTTCATCATCATTTCAAGAACTACTTCATAGTCCAGGGTGTTTTTCAGAAACTTCACATTCAAAATATGCGATTCTTTAAAGATAAACGTTTTCGGTATAACTGGGAGGATTTCTACGAGATTTTCAAAATACTGATTGCGGATTTCGCCAAAGAGATAACGAGTTGCTGGTACATGATGTCGTGAAAGGTTTTCCAGTAACGACGGCGAAAGGACATCGTATTTATATCGAGATGATAATAAGACTAGTTTTACTGAGAAGTCAAAGTGGAGCTGTGATAAAAGTGGCTAATTTGATAGAAATTGCAAAGTTATTTTGGGTAATAATAACACTAAAGAAATTTACACTGCTATGTGTTAACTCAGTTTCCGAGAGTTTTCAGATGTATATCCATATGCAGGAATCTTTCTTCCGTAGATGAGGTACGACTGGTTCAACTTCTTGATCGAGGCGTTTTCCAAGAATAGTGAAAAGTTGTGAATGCAAATTGTAATCGTCAAGATACGAATGAGGTTTAAGATAGTATCAAGTGGCAAACTTGAAGAATTATTTAGTTTCATATGTTATAATCAACATTTTAACTCATTTTAATTGTCCAAAGTTAGCAGTCCAATAGTCCGATAAATTCATGTATAAATTAGATATACAATATTCGAATTACTTAATACGTATCGTGACCCGTGTACCGGTCTCGGTGTCGATCACAACTCAAAGTATATATATATTTTGGAATCAACTCCGACCCTGTATAGCCAACTCCCACCTTCACATATAGAGTGTCTATGGTTGTTCCGAAATATATATATAGATGGGTCAATATGATAAATCGAAACCTTGTATACGTGTCCCGACGGTATGTAAAGTGCAGAAATTAAATAACAATAAATAAAATTGCGAGAATGTAAATTGCGATAAATTAAATGTTAGCCGGGAACAGTTAGCTAGGAACAGTTAGCGTGGATTCCTAACAATATTTCAATTTAGTTAATTCGTCTGTTTCTAACAAATTTTATTTTGTCCATGTTTTCTTCTTTATGCCACTTGTTGGATTCTGATAGGTCAAAATCCGAATATGAAATTTAAATGGAAATGGTTAATCTGGGGTGAACGGATACGTATATCGGTAGTTGTAAGTAGGATAGTAAATGATCGTTGAATCAGATTCGAAGAATGTACAGTGTAACTTATTAATGTGAATTCTAAATATTCCTTTGGTACTACCCACCCGTTAAAATATTTTTATCATTGACAGTTTGTACGAGAGAATTTTTAATTACAATCTTTATGAAAATATACTTGCATATATATTTTCATCGGATGTAAATCTTGGATTTAATGAGTCAATAAGATATTAAACTCATTTGTTTTATCGTTAATACTGGATTACATGATCTCTAAAACATTAGAGATTTCATAATCACCATGTCGAACGAAGATATATGAGGTAGAATGATACGTAAAGCGAAGATAATCGATGTAGATCGATGCGTAGAACGAAGTTCATACTCGAAGTACAGATGGTGATATTGAGGCGTGTAATATTGATATTCGAAGTACAGATTGTGATGTTGAGAGTTACGGCGCGGTTATGGTTTAGGGATGATAAGGGTACTGTCGACGTCGATGATGGTGGTACTGATTATGCTGTTGGTGCTGCTGCCGCTATTCGTAACCTTCGCACCAGGTTCTCCAAAGTTGTCACACGAGCGCGTAGTTAGTTAACTTCTTCTAGTACTACGGGATGATTGACGGTTGAAGCGAGCGAATGAATAAGATTCAAGATATTGGATAGTATATAATCGTGACAAGATACTCTAGCAATGGAAAAGAAAATAGTTTCTCAAACAGGTTCGCCGGTAAGTGCTTCAGGTTCTTCACCAATTGAGCAATTTGGTGAATGGAAGGGATCTCTGATATGAAATGATTTTCGAATAACGAATGATATTCTAACTATATAGAATATCCATATATATATTCTTAAAGATATCGTAGACTACAGAGGAAACTACGGCATATGACAAACAAGTCTACAAATGCGCTAAGATATGAATTTTTTTGTCTATACACTATCAATACAGTAAATGCAGTAAGACGTGTCGAGACTTAAGAATGATAAGCAGACAATTTCCTAAGGATGATAAGCAGATGTTTTCCGACTAGAAATGATAAGCAAAACTTTTTGACAGGTAGACACGGTCAAAGTCCAGACTTACTAATGTATCCTAACAACTACCAGTTAAACACACTAATGCAAGACCTGGTTCGCTAAGACCAACGCTCTGATACCACCTGTGAGGACCTCGACCTTATCCTCCCGGACGAAGTCTTCAACATTTGGTTCCATTGCGATGATCGACTCCAAGTAAGGTCCTTAGTATGAGCTAATGCACAGTGGAAGACTTAATTCGTACCTGAGAATAAACATGCTTTAAAAAGTCAACATAAAGTTGGTGAGATATATAGGTTTGATGCTAGCAGCGTTATAACTATGGACCACAAGATTTCATATATAAAAATATAATACACTCGCAAGTGTATAAAATCATTCTGCTTATGTTGAGGCCTCAGTAACCAACCTTAACAATAATATAATAAGTCATCTTCGCAAAGATGTATATGTACACTCGCAAGTGTATAAATAATCCTCGAAGTACTAAACATCCGCCCACTAGTTCTTATGTCTAGTGCAGCCTACTGGATGGGGGTGTTAAACCCGATAGATCTATCTTTAGGATTCGCGCTTACATGCTATCATAACATATAACTAAATTACCTAGCACATCAATCCGCAGAATATCATTTTAATCACTTGTGTCCATAACGTAAATCATTTATAAAAACAGTGCATGTATTCTCATCCCAAAAATATTTAAAGTTTAAAAGGGACTATATACTCACCTAATGTATTTTGTAGTAAAAATACATATAACATCATTGAACAAATATAGGGTTGGCCTCAGATTCACGAACCTATATCAAATATATATATTAACATACAAATACTCGTAATCGAACGAATTTATATATCCTTAGTAATATACTTGTTATCTTAATAGATTATATGTTTTGCTAATAATTTAATTAATGTACTTCTTTATATGCTTTAAATAACCAATAAATATTTATTATCAGATTATTAATATAGTTTTTATTAAATATAATAATGTAAATGTTAAAATAATAATGATAATGAAAATAATAATAATAATAATAATAATTCTAATAATAATAATGATAGTTTTTATGAAGATAAAATAAAAATTTTAGTAAAATAATCATTTTAATAATAATAATAATAATAACAAAAATTTTAAAGTGGTGATAATTATAAGTTATCAATAATAACAATAACAATAATAATAATCATATAGTTGTAAAAATACTAATTTTAATTAATAATAATAATAATAATAATGATACTAATGATGATAATAATAATACTAATAATAATACTTATAATAATGATGACAAGTAAACTACCTTTAAAAAAATTCGGACCAAAAAGAATATTGTGACCCTGCCAGGGTTCGAACCCAAGATCCCTTACAACTCTGTTAACACCCTTAACCAATACGCCATTCTCACTTTTCTATTTTCCTTATCGAATTAATAACTTATAACCCGTCATGTATATAAATACCCTGGCTCAATATTTAATCCAAAGCTCACGGCCCATTGATTACATCTCTACGGCCCAAATAAAAGAAAAACATGGTGACCTATTACAATAGCCCTAGTCGCAATTTTAAATGGCCCAAGTTTATAGAATTCGGTTTCCTGATAGAATCATAAACAGATGTCGACAGATACCACGAAACAAAAGGGTTTTTGGCTTTAATCAGCATCAATCTCCTTTTATCATCATATCTTCTTTTACAGCTCATTATATCGTAAATTAATCATCATATGTTTTCATAATCATCCATTATTATCTACCCCACCATTCACTCTTGTATGTCGACTAAACCCTATATTTAATGGTATTGTTACTTTGTTCACTTATTATAAACGCACCTATTATCTTATCGTTGTTTACTTTTTCTTTATTTACCATGTTTCCATCATCGTTATCCATTACAACCAGGAGCAGTAGAAGTTAACGGTTTAAGGGTGTTCGAGAAGATAGTTGCAGGTCTGATTAACCTTTTAAGGAATGTAACGAAGCTGCAATAGTAGCTGCACAACCAAAGAAATATCGAACAAGTGGGGGTTCGTTTTGGGTTGGGTGGTCGTGGTGTTTACATGGGTAAAGGTGGTTTGGGAAGATGATTAATAATCGATTAACAAGGGGATCGACAGTGGTGATTAGTGGTGTATAAGAGGGGTTGTCTTGCGGTGATTAAATAGGTATCCGGTGGTGGTGTCTTCAACAGATAACATAGAAGTAGAAACGCGTTTAATAGGGTATCCGGTGGTGGTTTGTACGGGTTGTGAACAAAAGGTGTTGTGGATTTGTGTGTGGTGTTTAAACTGGAAAACAGATAACGAAAAGAGAAGATGGTTCGAAGGTGGTTGGTGATTTGATGTGAGTCGTGAGATGTTCTTGGACGTTCATCTTCTTCTTCATATGGGTCTTATGATAGAAAGAAACAATAGTGATTGTTTTGCTGATCAAATAAAACAGAAGGCATCCAAGTTTAGCTAAAGATCGATGGTGGTGATTTTTGGGTGTCGACTAAAACAAACAGTTACATAAAATATAAAGGAGGGGTTTCTAGGGGGTTTAATGGTGACGGTTGTGTAGAGTAGAGATGGCGAGTTTCGGGTGTGTTGATGGTGGCTTCACAACTTGGTTCGAAACGAAAGACAAAACAAAAATGAATATCATGTAGTTCGATGGTTAAAGATGGAGTGGGTGATGGAGTGACCGAGGGTGGTAAGGTGATGATAGTTGTCGTAGATGAGATGTCAGCTAAGGTGGCCGAGTGAGATGGAGTAGACGAGAAAAGTTAAAGAGCAAGAGAGAGATAGATAGAGAGAAGAGCATGGTGGTGTATGATTTTCATCAAAATACTGGTTATTTTGTTTGTCTTATAAAGACTTGTGATCGACAGATTTTTACATCATATACAGAGAATTAGATAAATACAAAGAAATCAAAATTCGAATCTTGCACAATTGTTTGATAGTGGATAACCTGATATGAAACAGAATCAGATGTCCTAAAATTACGCTTCCTATCCTATTTTAATTATCAATTGAATTTATATATATATTAAATAATATTAATTTATAAATACACTAGTAACAATATTAATCAAATAAAACCAATTTTAATATAAATACAATTAAAAGTAATAATAATTTTCAATAAAAAAAATGATATTCATTAATATTAATATTGACTTTAATATTTATATTAATAATAAAAGTAATATTAACAATATAACAACTTGTATTCTATTTTATTAATTATACAATATTATATAACACATTCTATAATAATTTATATTGGATATTAAATTTTTATATATACATATATTAATACTTAAATATAGATTTCTTAAATATATACCATATAAAATTATGTTTTAAATAACAAACTTTATATATATATTTCTGTTGAAGCAAATAAACCTGTAGTATAACATATCATGTTCGAAATCACATACACTCAACATACTCTAAATATTCAAATTAAATCCCATAATAGTTTATTAATATAGTTAATTTATTATTTATAATTATGTACATGTATAATTATCTATACATATATTTCTGTTTACAATTAGAGGTTCGTGAATCCTTAAGCATGGTCAAAGGGTAACTGATTATCCGAGTATAGATTTCAGACTTTCTAAACTCAACATTAAGGTTTTTGCTTATCGTGTCGGAAACATATAGAGTTTAAGGTTTAAATTTGGTCGGAAATTTCCGGGTCGTTACATCGTGCTCCTTACAGACTCGCACCCAGCGAGATGAAAGAACTGCAAAGCCAATTACAAGAACTTTTAGAGCGTGGTTTCATTCGACCAAGCACATCACCGTGGGGAGCTCCTGTTTTGTTTGTCAAGAAGAAAGATGGTACATTCAGGTTGTGTATCGACTACCGAGAGTTGAACAAACTTACCATCAAGAACCGCTACCCACTACTGAGAATCGACGACTTATTTGATCAACTACAAGGCTCGTCTGTTTATTCAAAGATTGACTTACGTTCCAGGTATCATCAAATGCGGGTGAAAGAAGATGATATTCCAAAGACTGCTTTCAGAACACGTTACGGTCATTACGAGTTTATGGTCATGCCGTTTGGTTTAACTAATGCACCAGCTGTGTTCATGGACCTTATGAACCGAGTGTGTGGACCATACCTTGACAAGTTTGTCATTGTTTTCATTGATGACATACTTATTTACTCAAAGAATGACCAAGAACACGGTGAACATTTGAGAAAGGTGTTAGAAGTATTGAGGAAGGAAGAATTGTACGCTAAGTTTTCAAAGTGTGCATTTTGGTTGGAAGAAGTTCAATTCCTCGGTCACATAGTGAACAAAAAAGGTATTAAGGTGGATCCGGCAAAGATAGAAACTGTTGAAAAGTGGGAAACCCCGAAAACTCCGAAACATATACGCCAGTTTTTAGGACTAGCTGGTTACTACAGAAGGTTCATCCAAGACTTTTCCAGAATAGCAAAACCCTTGACTGCATTAACACATAAAGGGAAGAAATTTGAATGGAAGGATGAACAAGAGAAAGCGTTTCAGTTATTGAAGAAAAAGCTAACTACGGCACCTATATTGTCATTGCCTGAAGGGAATGATGATTTTGTGATTTATTGTGACGCATCAAAGTAAGGTCTCGGTTGTGTATTAATGCGACGAATGAAGGTGATTGCTTATGCGTCTAGATAATTGAAGATTCACGAACAAAATTATACGATGCATGATTTGGAATTAGGCGCGGTTATTTTTGCATTAAAGACTTGGAGGCACTACTTATATGGGGTCAAAATTATTATATATACCGACCACAAAAGTCTTCAACACATATTTAATCAGAAACAACTGAATATGAGGCAGCGTAGGTGGATTGAATTGTTGAATGATTACGACTTTGAGATTCGTTACCACCCGGGGAAGCAAATGTGGTAGCCGATGCCTTGAGCAAGAAGGACAGAGAACCCATTCGAGTAAAATCTATGAATATAATGATTCACAATAACCTTACTACTCAAATAAAGGAGGCGCAACAAGGAGTTTTAAAAGAGGGAAATTTAAAGGATGAAATACCCAAAGGATCGGAGAAGCATCTTAATATTCGGGAAGATGGAACCCGGTATAGGGCTGAAAGGATTTGGGTACCAAAATTTGGAGATATGAGAGAAATGGTACTTAGAGAAGCTCATAAAACCAGATACTCTATACATCCTGGAACGGGGAAGATGTACAAGGATCTCAAGAAACATTTATGGTGGCCGGGTATGAAAGCCGATGTTGCTAAATACGTAGGAGAATGTTTGACATGTTCCAAGGTCAAAGCTGAGCATCAGAAACCATCAGGTCTACTTCAACAACCCAAAATCCCGGAATGGAAATGGGAAAACATTACCATGGATTTCATCACCAAATTACCAAGGACTGCAAGTGGTTTTGATACTATTTGGGTAATAGTTGATCGTCTCACCAAATCAGCACACTTCCTGCCAATAAGAGAAGATGACAAGATGGAGAAGTTAGCACGACTGTATTTGAAGGAAGTCGTCTCCAGACATGGAATACCAATCTCTATTATCTCTGATAGGGATGGCAGATTTATTTCAAGATTCTGGCAGACATTACAGCAAGCATTAGGAGCTCGTCTAGACATGAGTACTGCCTATCATCCACAAATTGATGGGCAGAGCGAAAGGATGATACAAACACTTGAAGACATGCTACGAGCATGTGTTATTGATTTCGGAAACAGTTGGGATCGACATCTACCGTTAGCAGAATTTTCCTACAACAACAGCTACCATTCAAGCATTGAGATGGCGCCGTTTGAAGCACTTTATGGTAGAAAGTGCAGGTCTCCGATTTGTTGGAGTGAAGTGGGGGATAGACAGATTACGGGTCCAGCCAAAGTCGACAAAAGAGCTACGCTGACATTAAAAGAAAAGATATAGAATTTAAAATTGGAGAGATGGTCATGCTTAATGTTGCACCTTGGAAAGGCTTTGTTCGATTTGGTAAACGAGGGAAATTAAATCCAAGGTATATCGGACCATTCAAGATTATTGATCGTGTCGGACCAGTAGCTTACCGACTTGAGTTACCTCAACAAATCGCGGCTGTACATAACACTTTCCACGTCTCGAATTTGAAGAAATGTTTTGCTAAAGAAGATCTCACTATTCTGTTAGATGAAATCCAAATCAACAAAAAACTTCAATTCATCGAAGAACCCGTCGAAATAATGGATCGTGAGGTTAAAAGACTTAAGCAAAACAAGATACCAATTGTTAAGGTTCGATGGAATGCTCGTAGAGGACCCGAGTTCACCTGGGAACGAGAAGATCAGATGAAGAAGAAATACCCGCATTTATTTCCAGAAGATACGTCAACACCTCCAACTGCTTAAAATTTTGGGACGAAATTTATTTAACTAGTAGGTACTGTAGTGACCCGTACTTTTCCATGTTTATATATATATTAAATGAAATTGTTATTTACATGATTAAGTGTTTCCAACATGTTAAGCAATCAAACTTGTTAAGACTTTATTAATTGAAATAGGTTTCATATAGACAATTGACCACCCAAGTTGACCGGTGATCCACGAACGTTAAAACTTGTAAAAACTATATGATGACATATATATGGTTACATATATAGTTAACATGATATTATGATAAGTAAACATATCATTAAGTATATTAATAATGATCTACATAAGTAAAAACAAGACTACTAACTTAATGATTTTGAAACGAGATATATGTGTAACGATTATCGATGTAACGACATTTAATGTATATATATCATATTAAGAGATATTCGTACATCATAATATCATGATAATATAATAATTTAAAATCTCATTTGATATTATAAACATTGGGTTAACAACATTTAACAAGATCGTTAACCTAAAGGTTTCAAAACAACACTTACATGTAACGACTAACGATGACTTAACGACTCAGTTAAAATGTATATACATGTAGTGTTTTAATATGTATTCATAAACTTTTGAAAGACTTCAAGACACTTATCAAAATACTTCTACTTAACACAAAAATGCTTACAATTACATCCTCGTTCAGTTTCATCAACAATTCTACTCGTATGCACCCGTATTCGTACTCGTACAATACACAGCTTTTAGATGTATGTACTATTGGTATATACACTCCAATGATCAGCTCTTAGCAGCCCATGTGAGTCACCTGACACATGTGGGAACCATCATTTGGCAACTAGCATGAAATATCTCATAAAATTACAAAAATATGAGTAATCATTCATGACTTTTTTACATGAAAACAAAATTACATATCCTTTATATCTAATCCATACACCAACGACCAAAAACACCTACAAACCTTTTCATTCTTCAATTTTCTTCATCTAATTAATCTCTCTCAAGTTCTATCTTCAAGTTCTAAGTGTTCTTCATAAATTCTACAAGTTCTAGTTTCATAAAATCAAGAATACTTCCAAGTTTGCTAGCTTACTTCCAATCTTGTAGAGTGATCATCCAACCTCAAGAAATCTTTCTTATTTACAGTAATGTATCTTTCTAATACAAGGTAATACTCATATTCAAACTTTGATTCAATTTTTATAACTATAACAATCTTATTTCGAGTGAAAATCTTACTTGAACTGTTTTCGTGTCATGATTCTGCTTCAAGAACTTTCAAGCCATCCAAGGATCCTTTGAAGCTAGATCCATTTTTCTCATTTCCAGTAGCTTTATCCAGAAAACTTGAGGTAGTAATGATGTTCATAACATCATTCGATTCATACATATAAAGCTATCTTATTCGAAGGTTTAAACTTGTAATCACTAGAACATAGTTTAGTTAATTCTAAACTTGTTCGCAAACAAAAGTTAATCCTTCTAACTTGACTTTTAAAATCAACTAACTTAATGATTTAAAACCTGGAAACACAAAAAACACCGTAAAACCGGATTTACGCCGTCGTAGTAACACCGCGGGCTGTTTTGGGTTAGTTAATTAAAAACTATGATAAACTTTGATTTAAAAGTTGTTCTTCTGCGAAAATGATTTTTCTTATGAACATGAAACTATATCCAAAAATCATGGTTAAACTCAAAGTGGAAGTATATTTTCTAAAATGGTCATCTAGAAGTCGTTCTTTCGACTGAAATGACTACCTTTACAAAAATGACTTGTAACTTATATTTCCAACTATAAACCTATACTTTTTCTGTTTAGATTCATAAAATAGAGTTCAATATGAAACCATAGCAATTTGATTCACTCAAAACGGATTTAAAATGAAGAAGTTATGGGTAAAACAAGATTGGATAATTTTTCTTGTTGTAGCAACGTGAAAATTGGTAACAAATCTATATTAATCATATCCTAGCTAACTTATATTGTATTATACATGTATTCTAATATATTATGTAATCTTGGGATACCATAGACACGTATGCAAATGTTTTGACATATCATATCGACCCATGTGTATATATTATTTGAAACAACCATAGACACTCTATATGCAGTAATGTGGGAGTTAGCTATACAGGGTTGAGGTTGATTCCAAAAATATATATACTTTGAGTTGTGATCTAGCCTGAGACGTGTATACACTGGGTCGTGGATTGATTCAAGATAATATATATCAATTTTTTTCTGTACATCTAATGTTGGACAACTAGTTGTAGGTTACTAACGAGGACAGCTGACTTAATAAACTTAAAACATCAAAATGTATTAAAAGTGTTGTAAATATATTTTGAATATACTTTGATATATATGTACATATTTGTTATAGGTTCGTGAATCGACCAGTGGCCAAGTCTTACTTCCCGACGAAGTAAAAATCTGTGAAAGTGAGTTATAGTCCCACTTTTAAAATCTAATATTTTTGGGATGAGAATACATGCAGGTTTTATAAATGATTTACAAAATAGACACAAGTACGTGAAACTACATTCTATGGTTGAATTATCGAAATCGAATATGCCCCTTTTTATTAAGTCTGGTAATCTAAGAATTAGGGAACAGACACCCTAATTGACGCGAATCCTAAAGATAGATCTATTGGGCCTAACAAACCCCATCCAAAGTACCGGATGCTTTAGTACTTCGAAATTTATATCATATCCGAAGGGTGTCCCGAAATGATGGGGATATTCTTATATATGCATCTTGTTAATGTCGGTTACCAAGTGTTCACCATATGAATAATTTTTTATCTCTATGTATGGGATGTATATTGAAATATGAAATCTTGTGGTCTATTGTTACGATTTGATATATATAGGTTAAACCTATAACTCACCAACATTTTTGTTGACATTTAAAGCATGTTTATTCTCAGGTGAATACTAAGAACTTCCGCTGTTGCATACTAAAATAAGGACAAGATTTGGAGTCCATGTTTGTATGATATTATGTAAAAACTGCATTCAAGAAACATATGTCGATGTAATATATTTCTATTGTAAACCATTATGTAATGGTCGTGTGTAAACAGTATATTTTAGATTATCATTATTTGATAATCTACATAATGCTTTTGAAACCTTTATTGATGAAATAAAGGTTATGGTTGTTTTAAAAATGAATGCAGTCTTTGAAAAACGTCTCATATAGAGGTTAAAACCTCGCAACGAAATCAATTAATATGGAATGTTTATAATCAATATGAACGGGACATTTCATTTCAAGCGATAAATCTTCTAATTTAAGTATTTAGATTGGTAATCGGTAAAATTAGGTACCCAAAACTGAAATTACTGCTATCAAACAAAAGTTTAAATTTTGAATTAGGGAATATCGCTTATTGAGAAGATATAAACATCTTAAGTCAAATACTTAATATAATGATTTCAAAATATTCGTGAGTGAAATTATGTTCCTACCGAAATCGCGTAGAACGAAAATTTTGTTATTATTATTAAAGATAATTTGATTTATGTGGGATAAAAAAAAGAAAATTACTTTTAATTAATAACTTTAAAATGACGATTGCTATAAATTGGTCGCGAGTTATAGATTAAGTGTCTACACTGAAATTACTCTACCCAAGGGTGGGGCGAGAATTTGGTTATCGTTATTTTATCCTTATTAATTTAAAGTGTATATATATAAAAAAAATGTGTATATTTGTGTGCATGTTTCTTTGTTTTGTTTATTGTGTGAAAATAGGTATAACAAGGCATTTTCATAGACGAGTAGTAAATTCAGCAAAAGTAACTATTTTTGACGAAAAGTATGTGTGATATAACAAGAAAAGGAATGACCAATGAGATGCACATTATCTATCATCCGACGAGCTTGCAAAGTACTAATTGTATTTATAATCACTTTTCTACACTATTTGCCCTCGTGAATTCTAATTTTTGTCTGATTTCATTGCAAATGAGGGCATTACGTGATCTCATGTGTGGGGAGGGGTTATAATTCTCTCGGGTTTATACACTTGGCTTATTCTTGTTAAATTTTGTGAAAAATTTTAAAATTTTCAGCTAAATAAATTCAAATCTTGCTTAAAATATTTATGAAGGATAAAATTAAGTAAAATTTACTGAAACTACTGTAACCTAAAAAGGACATAAATTGAGAAACAACACAAATGTTGGAATTTATTTAAATGGAATAGAGGAGAATTAAAAGGCAAAGAAAAAGCCAAGTGTGGGGAGATTTACCAATCTATTTGTTTAAAACTGCATATCACATATTTGTACGAAGTTTTGCAGGTACTTTTGTTGTAATCCACAAAGAAAAATTATTAACCAGCATGATTGAAATCAAGACATGAGCCAATTGGAGAACTAAAAGGGCGATCTACACTATAAGGGAAAGTGTTGCACCCAACTAACCCTTCATACAAAATGTTTTTAAAAGATCAAAATGTGTTCATAAAATCTTATTTTCCTTAAGAAAAAACATTAATCTTTTAATACACGAAGTCTTCAGGATGAGTCAATTCCATCCCAGAGGAAGTATAGTCTTCTGAAAAAGACACGCGCTTCTTGATTTAGGTCAAGAAGTTATCGTCCAGACCAGCTGTAGGTTGACGAAAAATCTAGTAAAGTTATCACGAAAATTAGCAGGAAATCCACAGACCTCAGCATCAAACAGGGTCGCCAAGTGGTCAGATTTATCCTATCAATGAGAGGCTCTGTCTCGTAAAATGGGGAGGACGCCTTGCAAATCAGCTGGATAAGACTGATGAACCAGATCCCCAGAAAGGATAATCTCCTTAAAGATTAAAAATCAGCATTTAAGCCTGATATTACTCAATCCTAGAGATTGACCTTGAAGATTGAGAATTACAAACTCATGGAATTCGATGATATCTATACTCGAAATTGACCGAGAAAATGTTTTGAAAAATATAAAACCGATTTGTTTTCAAAGAACTTATTTTCAGTACGTTCATTACTATTGAACGTAAAATCCTAGGAATTCACCAGAATTCATTAGGTCACCTGAACCAAATCGGGTGTCAACTGTACGAACGGTGGTTGCATAGCATGGTTGAAGACAGGACCTTGTGCCAGACCAAACACTTCTAGGGTGATCTTTACTATTTCTCCTACAAAGGATAGTAACTTCATCCGACATGATGTTGACAATGATTTTATGCAATGTCTTTTAAAGACATCGCCTTAAAAGTTTCTTGTTCATCGCTCTCCTTTGCAATCGGACGGTAGTTTTCCATAAGGTAATATACGGAACAATTAAATTGGATGTGTGCTTTCCAACCACAGGGATAGCAAGTGGGTACAAAAAACCGAAAGTTTTTAGCTTAAAATCAAAAGAGAATACGAAACCCACAACCCACAAAAATGTTTATGAAAACTTACACCGGTGATGGGTTAATCCGGAAACCGTGTCTAGTGTAAAAATTAGCATGCATTTTCAAAACACAAAACGTTTTCATCAGGTTCCTACTTTCCCTAAGGATCCAAATTTTTCTAAGTCACGTAGGACTTTAACTATGACCCTTAAGTTTCATTAACTTGGAACTTGTTCGTTGTTATGAATTGAATTGACGGAATTTGTATCGTGACGTGAAAAAGAAATCATCATCATTGTATATAGTGTGAAATAGAGTGAAAAATGAAAGAATAAATCGTGTGAAGTGTGATTTCCTATTATTTCGGAGTATTTTTAGTTTTGTATTGCTTGAGGATAAGCAATGTTCAAAGTGTGGGGAGTTTGATATTGCTCAAAATGAACATATATTTAGTCGCAATATCTCTCCTAAATAATAGGTTTTCATATGTAATTGTATTATATTTCCATTGTAATTGTACAAATATATAAAAGTGAAGACAGAGTGCGAAAATGAAGATTAATGAAGAAAACGGTAAAAAATGCTCAATGTACAAGTTTCAATCCACAAAGGTACAAGATCTTAATGCTTGAGTAAATGTGTATAAGTATTTAAAGCTCAAAGTACAGGTTCTTAAGTTCTTTAAAAGAGACCCAACAATGTACTAGTCATAAATGCAGAGAATACAAGAGTTCAAAGCTTAAAAACCTATGTACCTAATACTGATTAAAACGAGGTCTTCAATTTCGGGAACTGGATCAAGGATTCTGACTAGACTTATACAAGAGTTAAACAAATATAAAAGTTTGGTCACAAGATTTAAACAAATGATAAAGAAAAGGTTGGTCAAGAGCTACTTTTCAATTAACAAATCAAATGAAATGGAGTCTGACTTGATAGGACCCCGAAGTTGTATAGTGTTAATGTGAAATAACCTTAATTGATGGTTCCTTAGAAGAGGGCTATATAAGGAACCTAAGTAGTCCTAATTAGATAGCCATTGCATTGTAACTGAGTTCTAGAAGCTGTGGAATGTAAATCTTGTTAATTCTCCCTAATACCGAATCTCCTTCACACTTACCGAATCTCATTCTAACTTATCTTTTCTTCTAATTTCAACATGATCTGACCTATCATTTGGTATCAGAGCTTCCAGGGAGTGATATTACATTACTAGATCGATCCAGAGATTGAAGATTACAGAATCTGAACACTCTCAGTATATTGAATCAGATTCGGTATAATCGAATCTGATAATCTGACGTTCAGATTCCTGTGATAAGTTCAGCTAAGGTGTATTAGGTTGATTAGAAAGAGTTTTAATCATCATTACAGCTTTTTAACATCAATTATGGAGAATCAAGTTGATTTTTAGAGTTCGTGGCTAAAACTCTCGGTATTCATCAATTACAGCTTGATTTTATAGTTAAGTAAAGATTTGAGGTTTCAGTTGTGATCATGAGGTGTTTAATCACATTTTTGACGGTTTAATTTCATCAATTCTTCAAGTTTTGAAGATTTGATACACATTCGGTATCATAACTACCATATCGAATCTGCTTCAAAGTTATTAATTCTCATTCAGTGTTGCAGATTGTAGTGTGTTTGTGATTCTATCACATTCGGTTTGGTCATACGTGTAGTGACCCGAACTTTTCCATGTTAGTATATATTAAATGAAATTGTTATTTACATGATTTAGTGTTTCCAACATATTAAGCAATCAAACTTGTTAAGACTTGATTATTTGAAATGAGTTTTATGTAGACAATTGACCACCCAAGTTGACCGGTGATTCACGAACGTTAAAACTTGTAAAAACGACATGATGATATATATATATGGATATACATATAGTTAACATGAGATTGTGATAAGTAAGTATCTAAATAAGTATATTAACAATGAGTTATATACATAAAAATGAGACTACTAAGTTAAGAAACTCGAAACGATATATATATAACGATTATCGTTATTACAACGTCTTACTAAATACATATGTATCATATTAAGATATTGTTACACTATATTTAACATGATAAAATAATAATTATATATATCATTAAGTATGTTAACAATGAACTACATATGTAAAACAAGACTACTTATTTAAGAATTTTGAAACGAGGCATATATGTAACGATTATCGTTGTAACGACATTTTAATGTTTATATATCATATTAAGATATATTCATACATCATAATATCTTGATAATATAATAATTTAACATCTCATTAGATATAATAAACAATGGGTTAACAACATTAAATGAGATCGTTAACTTAAAGGTTTCAAAACAACACTTACATGTAACGACTAACGATGGCTTAACGACTCAGTTAAAATGTATATACATGTAGTGTATTTAGATGTAGTAGTACACTTTTGAAAGACTTCAAGACACATATTGTGACAACCCGGAAATTTCCAACCAAATTTAAACTTTATCTTTATATTATTCCGACACGATAAGCAAAGTTTGTTAAGTTAAATCTCAAGAATTTTAAATTGTGTTCATACATTCATTATAACCTCGACCAAATTCCGACGATTCACGAACCGTTATATATAAATAAATATGTATATATATGTATATATATATATTATAACTTGAGAATATTAATAAAGTATTAAACGTATAATACTTTACATGAACGTATTTATTTCAATATGTTTATCGATGGAATTAGAAGATAATATCAAATGATTGATTTATCAGATATATTGTGATATGATTACGGGTCAATGTTATGAGGTCCACTGTGATTTAAGAAATCTATTCTTTTTGACAACATTCGGAAAATGGTAAAGTGATTTATAAGTAAGAACGTGAAGTGTAAATAACTTAGATGTTGGATATCGACAAGTTAAGTAACTCGACATTTTTCATTAAGATGATTTCATACGTTTATTTAACCTTTGAACTTTATCTCATGCTTCACCAACAGACTGTAATTTAAAAACTTGAAACCTATTATTAATATATATGATTCTACTTTTCTAAAACGTTTTATGATATAACGATTTCCATTATTTTAACCTTTAAACAAAATGATTCTTAAAAATATATTTGGTTTTGGAAAACAAAATTATTATATTTATTTGATTTAGTTTTAAACGTACAAAAACGTTTTCAGTTTAAAAAGAACTTTATTATTAAAACGTATATAACTTTTATAAATATCTAGAACCACTTTTGACAACTCATTACTTAACCAGTATGATAAAGATAACGATATTTATATTTTATTTTATTAAATATATATAACGATTTAAATTAATATTATATATATATATACGCGTATTATACGTACATTGTTTTATACTTTTATTATACTTAAACTTTACCTTTACTTTATTTTTACTTACTTTAACTTTACTAATTCACTTTAATAATTCATACTTTAATAATTCAATTTAATAATTCATACTTTAATAATTCACTTTAATAATTCATACTTTAATAATTCACTTTAATAATTAATACTTTAATAATTCACTTTAATAATTTCAAAATCTATTATAAATAGAATTCAATAGGTTTCATTATTTCATAGAAACTTGAAAATATTTTTCTCTAAACTCTCTCAATCGATTTACATATATATATTTACTCCGTATTATTTCAAGATATTATTAGTATACATAAAATATTACGTCGGAGTGCTGTCCGAGTGATTTGGAAATTGTTTTTCGAGTGGGATTGGATTAACGAAATTATGGGTTATAGCTATGGAGGTGATTGGGTATGGTTCATGGGTATGCTCGTGAGGTCAATATAGTATTTATCATCTCCGTTGCATCTACGTACCTTTCCTGCAATATTGAATCTCAATATTGATACGTGAGTACTCATAATTTAACTTTTACATACTAATAGTGTATCCCTGACTAGTGCTCGAGTATATAGGATTATGCATGTTTGTACTTTTGATATTTCCTTTAGTTAGGTTATGTTGAATCCTGAATTAGTTATATATGCGACTGAGATAAGGTATAAGATATGCATGTCGTTGGAAAGCTAGCGAAAAATTAAGAACTTTTCATTTAGATATCGAATGATTTCGATGAACGTATTTGATGTTATAGTCCATCAAATTTTTGTGTTATTATGAAAAATGATTATTATTATCGTCGTTATTATCTTCGTTCTAGTTTTATCTTATTATTATTATTATTATTATTATTATTATTATTATTATTATTATTATTATTATTATTATTATTATTATTATTATTATCTAATTATTATTATTATTATTATTATTATTATTATTATTATTATTATTATTATTATTATCATCATTATTATTATTATCATTATTAATATATATATCATTATTTAAAAAATGGTTATTGTTATTATTATTATTATATTATCATTATCGTTAATAATGTCATAGTAATTATCATTATTAGTATTATTGTAATTAAAACTAATATTAGTAACACCTAATTATTTTGATTACTATTATTATCATTATTATGAACACGATATAAAAGACGATTAAAAGCTATTAAACGAAACGATTAGGAAATAATGAGTAAGAGTATCATGATGAAATTAAAATATTATAAGATATTGATTTAGATAAAATTATCGTTCTTATTATTTTTATCATTACTATTATTATTAAAAGTATCGTTAGTATTAAAACTATCATTTTAACAAAAATTATCATTTTAACAAAAATTATCATTTTAATAGAAATGTCATTGTTACTATAAAATATCATTTTTATTATCATTTTAAATAGAATTATTATTTTAAAGATAATATTAAAAATTATCGTAAATATTAAAGTTATCATAATTATAATTATCGTTTTATCATAATATCATCTTAGTAATTATAAATATTGATATTTTTATAATAATAATTATTATTACAAAATAATACAACTTTTACTTACTAACATTATAGATATTATTTTATCAAATAAATATGTAATACAAACATATTTTATTACGTGTAATAAATTACTTTAATAATACCTATCATATTATCTTTATGATATTAAATGAACCCTATAAATTTTATTACTTAATATATATAAAAGTATATTTTATTATATAAAATTTAATATAAAATTTTATTTATTAATAAATGAATTATATTATTTACTCTAATAAATCTTTTAAAAATATTTAAAAATATAAAATGACGATATTTAAAATATATTATAATCATGTATAAATTTTGGAAATCATTTTGAGTCAAATTGACTTTTGTTGACTTTTGCATATTAGTCTCGAGCATTAGGATTGTGGTACACTATGACCTGGCCTAATTGTTAGACAAATATTGACCAACATATAATTATATATAATTAATTTATGTTCATGAATTCGAGGCCAACCTTGCACTAGTTCAATGACGTTATATGTATTTTCACTACGAAATACAGTATGGTGAGTTTCATTAATCCCTTTTTAAATGCTTTTGCAATATATATTTTTTGGACTGAGAATACATGCGCTTTTATAAATGTTTGACGAAATAGACACAAGTAATTGAAACTACATTCTATGGTTGAATTATCGAAATCGAATATGCCCCTTTTTATTAAGTCTGGTAATCTAAGAATTAGGGAACAGACACCCTAATTGACGCGAATCCTAAAGATAGATCTATTGGGCCTAACGAACCCCATCCAAAGTACCGGATGCTTTAGTACTTCGATGTTGTTTTATCATGTCCGAAGGATTTCCCGAAATGATAGGGGATATTCTTATATGCATCTTGCTAATGTCGGTTACCAGGTGTTCAATCCATATGAATGATTTTTGTCTCTATGCATGGGACGTATATTTATGAGAACTGGAAATGAAATTCTTGTGGTCTATTAAAATGATGAAAATGAATGATTATGATAAACTAATGAACTCACCAACCTTTCGGTTGACACTTTAAAGCATGTTTATTCTCAGGTATTAAAGAAATCTTCCGCTGTGCATTTGCTCATTTTAAAGATATTAATTGGAGTCTTTCATGGCATATTTCGAAGAACGTTACATTTAAGTCATTGAGTTCATTAAAGATTATTATTATTAAGTCAATTTATAGTTAGATAGTGGATATTATGAAATGGTATGCATGCCTGTCAATTTTCGATGTAAAAAAAGTTTGTCTTTTAAAAACAAATGCAATGTTTGTAAAATGTATCATATAGAGGTCAAATACCTCGCGATGTAATCAACTATTGTGAATCGTTTATAATGTATATGAACGGGTCCTTTCAGTTGGTATCAGAGCGGTGTGTCTAACTGATAAGTCGTTAGGATGCATTAGTGAGTCTGGACTATAACCGTGTCTGCATGTTAAAAGTTTTGCTTATCATTTCTAGTCGGAAATCATCTGCTTATCATCCATAGGAAATTACCTGCTTATCATTATTAGTCTAGACACGTCTTGCTACATTAATTGCATGAGTAGTGTATAGACAAAATTCATATCTTAGCGTATCTGCTAAATCATATGTTATCGTATCTGTTACTTTAAACTTTGCCTGACATATCCCGCAAATTCCTCCGTAATCTATGAAATCTTTTGATCTCTATATATAGATATCCTATGTAAATAGAATACCACCCGATAGCTGAAAAATCAATTTATATCGAAAAATCCTTTATCCAATCGTACGAAATGGAATTTGTCATCAGTTCAAGTCACTCGGATTCCGAAATGGAATCTCACTCAAGATCCGAAAGCAGTGTGACCGGAATGGATCAACCAATCAGTCATCACCTATTCTGGATGAATTGGGGATGGGTTCGTAGCCTCCTCAATCATTGAAAACAAGAAGCAGGCGATCCTTTCCATCCACCACATTGCCCTCTTGGCGAAGAACCTGAAGCACTTACCGGCGAACCTGTTCAAGACACCAATTTCTCTCTCATTTTCAGGGTATCTCGTCACAATTATATACTACATCAAATTCTAGATTTTATTTATCCGCTCGTTCCGACCGACAATCATCCTGGAATAATAGAAGAAGTCAACGAACTTCGCGCTCGAGCAGTGGCTTTAGAGAATATGGTGCAGAGATTACAAACACCAGCAGCAGCACCAGCAACATAACCAGTACCACCATCATCAACATCAACAGTACCATTACCACCTCCAACCACAACCGCGTTGTAAACCTCAACTTCACAATCTGTCCCACGAGCATTAACGTCATACGCACCATAGATACCAAGGAGTACCAACAACAATAACTGACGAAGTATTAATTCATAACTTCATTGGAGAAACATACCGCGGCGATTATATAATCTCTAAAGTCTTAGAGATTATCTAATCTAGCCCTAACCATAAATCAGTTAAGACCAAAATGATAGAAGGAAGAGTAGAAACCCTGACAAAAATGGTGTGTGATTAACAAGTTAAACTTGTTTTACCAACATCATCAATAGTACTGTCAACGTCACCAGCATCGTCAGTACAGTCAACATCAGAATCAACAACACCTATAACATCACAAACTCCATCAGTTCAAGAATCACTGTGGACATCATTACGAATCAATAACGTGTATATTGTATCAACAAGTTATGAAGAATTAACTCATTCCCTCTGAAGAAATTATATATATATATATATATATATATATATATTGAAATAAAAAATAAATCTTTCCGTGCTAAGCTATTGTGTGTGAATCTTAACTACTCGGTTAATTCATATTACAAATATGCAATAATGTACGTCCCTTGCCCGTGACTTAACCATCGTTAACTACAATCTCTGTCTCAATTCAACAAATTCCAATTCCTAATAAATCAAGTATATATTTGATTTTACACTTCATCATTGATGTAACCGAAACTTTTCAGATAACATCATTCGTACTTTGCGAAGTTCACAAGAATTTAACGAAAACCAACATCACATCTCAACAAATAACAAAGTATTGATTCATAATTTCCATATTATTGAAGAAATACTTATGTAACCTCTAAAGCCTTCAAGGAATTATTCAATTCTAGTTCCAACCGTAAATCGAATGAGTTTAATTTAGTATTAACTCATTAAAATCTATGTTACATCTGAGGAGAATATATACATATATATTTTCATAAAGACTGTAATAAAATTCTTATGTACAAAATATTAATTGTGAAATTTTTTTTAACGGGTAGGTAATACCCGAGAGATATATATAAATTCACAATTAATATGTTACATTCTTCGAATCAGATTAAGCAAATTATCAATTATACTTCCTACTTTCACAATAATATACATTCTTTCATAGAAATCAAAACAACCATACTCATTCAAACCCAATTACATATTCTGATTTTAAAATCTCAGAATTCAATTCGAGATATAACCGGTACCATCACTTTTAGATTCCTACATCTTTCAAAGCTATACGTTGACTTCAAAAGTGTGTTAGAACATCAAATGTATACAAACGATTACAATCTGTGTTCAAACCCTTCAAAAATCTCTGAAGACACTTCAAATAATGAGCAATCGAGATGATGATCCAACCACATATTACCCACAGTTATGTACTTAAAAAGCTCTCGAAACCAAAGTCATAATTCAACACTTATCTGTGTCAGATATTTTGGCATTTATTAGCAAAAATAACCTTGCAATTCCTTTGCAAAGTAGCAAATTATATCACAGCTCCAGCAAGACAACTTCGATTTTTTCATTCGGAGTAGCCTTATCATAATTTTGATATATGTGATTACCCTTTTGTTACTGGAGAACCTTTCATATTCCACCACATTAGCAATAAACTTACCAACAACTTCACTGATCTTGGGCATTCCGAAGAATCATTATATTTATCAAAACCTCATCATTTACTCATTTGCCTCTTGTAACGAGAATTGCCATACGAATCATTGGGAATTAGCAATCAGTATTTTGAAATCTCACAGCATGTTGACGCCAACAGTTATACATAACGTCTATTTCCAAGGCTTACATACTTCGAATGTGAAGTTTCTAAAAAACACTCTGAACCGCGAACTAGTTCTCGAAATGCTGATGAAGCAACAAAAACTGTAAATGACCTTAGCAGTAAAAAGTTTGATGATAAAGATTAGTGTATTAGCAAAGCTCAGAAATAGAGAAGTTTTGGAACTGGAAAACGGATTGAGCAAAGTATGAAGGAGGCTGTAGACAAATCACAAAGACTGAACCTGCCTTCAAAGAATCCAAATGATTCAGTGTCTGCTGAAGTCATTAACGAATACCTTGCTCCTGATACTAAACCCTTACAGAAAATATTCTTCATCATCCTCTGATATTAGAAATTCTAAGATATCATCGTATCTTTCATTATAAATATCCTTCATATTTCTGAAGATATTTCCATAACTATTCTTATCTGGAATCATTTATCTCTTTGCGCTATCTGTATTACATCAAAAAGGAAACTGTTTAGTTCCTATACTCTGTAAACCTTTGAGTTTAAAATATGAATGTTTTTGAAGTAGTGTTGGAAACTGAAGCATGAGTTAGTATAATATAATGACACTTGATCAACGTGATTATATTACAGTAATTCATGCTGAGTTTCTAAATGGAACGTGATGATTCACAGATCATAACATCATCATGTGCCATGTTATACGACTCTTGTATTCTATTTAACCTCTAAAATATCAAGAAAATATTTCTTGATGATTCGGCTTTTTCTAAGGTATTCTGGTAATTTGATAAGTCAAGATCGTGCCATTACAATTTCCTTCCTAGAACATTAACAATGTTCATTCCAAAATTCATATCTGCAAATTCTGGACCATTACAAGCGGTGCTTAATCGCAAGAAGAAGAAATGAAAGGACAAAACTCCGAAATAGAAATTGGGGTATAAATTGCAGCAAATAAAAGAGAGCATTAACTGTGGATGACAATGATTATAGAAGATAGAAATAGAGACTTTGAAATATAAGGGAAGATATAAAGCCCAACGACATACCAAAAATTATAAACCATATATATCGATGCATATAGCAATATAAAGACACGGGAAAACTAGAAACACTATAAACCCAAGAGTATAGTAGAAGTAAATAGATTCTTCCGGTGGTAGATGAAAAAGAAGAATGACCGATATGAAAGTTAGAAGTATATCGAGAATCAGAAATGGATGGAGCATATTGATGAATACTTTAAAATATGAGTTGGGGGAAAGAATAAAAGGTGATGAAACATGACTAGGAACTTAGAAATCAACAGATTTAACTCACACAATGACGGAATAAGTGAATCAAACCCTCTAGTAAATAGGTTAAGCTTTTTGGGATTAATTTAGTCATACCACAACTAAATCAAGTGTGATTAGATCAACACTTAGAGCTATTATTCGCCACCTGGGTGATTTAGGTTGAGAGAGAATCGGAGGAGCTCACCAGATCTGAGTGTGTGTAACAAATGAGAGGCTTAACCTAAAATGAAGAACATAAGACTTTATATACCCCTGCTGTTGACTCACGCATACGATTCATCCATCACACATACGAGTTGGCTTCATCAGCCGTACGGGTGATCACTCACTCGTGTCTTCTCATTTAGGTTGTAATTGTGACTTAGATCAGCATCAACCGTGAGTATAAGCCTGTCAGCCGTACGAGTGAGGCTTCACTCGGACGTCTGACTAAGTCTAACATAGTCAATCCAAATCTCATTCCTGCAGTTCCTGTAACCACATACAAACACGGATATGATAATAACGAACGATCATGGTGGCCTGTAAACTGTTATACCTGCAATGGACGTGGGTAGATGTCTAGGGACTTGCATAAAATGCATAAACAGAAGGTGTGAGTTGTAAGAAAATGAAGGAGGTGAATTTATAAGAAAATCTCCGACAGAACAATTAAAATGGACGATCGCATTTAAAGCGGATCCTAATTCCCTTTGTTACCGGAGAATCAAATATTATTACAAAGATTTTCTTCAAATCCCTTGAAATCTTGAAATCAATCATATCTACGTCAAATGATAAGATGAATCTATACTTACTCATTTCACTCTTCTATGTTAGCTTCATTCGTACTCTTCATATAAATGGATTGTTTATCCAAATTATTCGCTGATGATAAAACTCTAATTTTTAGCCTGTATGCATCATGAAAACATACTTATTATCATTCACGACCTTTCCACTCAAATTTCGGGACGAAATTTCTTTAACGGGTAGGTACTGTGACAACCTGGAAATTTCCAACCAAATTTAAACTTTATTTTTATATTATTCCAACACGATAAGCAAAGTTTGTTAAGTTAAATCTCAAGAATTTTAAATTGTGTTCATACATTCATTATAACCTCGACCAAATTCCGACGATTCACGAACCGTTATATATAAATAAATATGTATATATATGTATATAAATATATTATAACTTGAGAATATTAATAAAGTATTAAACGTATAATACTTTACATGAACGTATTTGTTTCAATATGTTTATCAATGGAATTAGAAGATAATATCAAATGATTGATTTATCAGATATATTGTGATATGATTACGGGTCAATGTTATGAGGTCCACTGTGATTTAAGAAATCTATTCTTTTTGACAACATTCGAAAAATGGTAAAGTGATTTATAAGTAAGAACGTAAAGTGTAAATAACTTAGATGTTGGATATCGACAAATTAAGTAACTCGACATTTTTCATTAAGATGATTTCATACGTTTATTTAACCTTTGAACTTTATCCCATGCTTCACCAACAGACTGTAATTTAAAAACTTGAAACCTATTATGAATATATATGATTCTACTTTTCTAAAACGTTTTATGATATAACGATTTCCATTATTTTAACCTTTAGATAAAATGATTCTTAAAAATATATTTGGTTTTGGAAAACAAAATTATTATATTTATTTGATTTAGTTTCAAACGTACAAAAACGTTTTCAGTTTAAAAAGAACTTTATTATTAAAACGTATATAACTTTTATAAATATCTAGAACCACTTTTGACAACTCATTACTTAACCAGTATGATAAAGATAACGATATTTATATTTTATTTTATTAAATATATATAACGATTTAAATTAATATTATATATATATACGCGTATTATACGTACATAGTTTTATACTTTTACTATACTTAAACTTTACCTTTACTTTATTTTTACTTTACTTTAACTTTAATAATTCACTTTAATAATTTATACTTTAATAATTCATACTTTAATAATTCACTTTAATAATTCATACTTTAATAATTAATACTTTAATAATTCACTTTAATAATTCAAAAATCTATTATAAATAGAATTCAATAGGTTTCATTATTTCATAGAAACTTGAAAATATTTTTCTCTAAACTCTCTCAATCGATTTACATATATATATTTACTCCGTATTATTTCAAGATATTATTAGTATACATAAAATATTACGTCGGAGTGCTGTCCGAGTAATTTCGAAATTGTTTTTCGAGTGGGATTGGATTAACGAAATTATGGGTTATAGCTATGGAGGTGATTGGGTATGGTTCATGGGTATGCTCGTGAGGTCAATATAGTATTTATCATCTCTGTTGCGTCTACGTACCTTTCCTGCAATATTGAATCTCAATATTGATACGTGAGTACTCATAATTTAAATTTTTACATACTAATAGTGTATCCCTGACTAGTGCTCGAGTATATAGGATTATGCATGTTTGTACTTTTGATATTGCCTTTAGTTAGGTTATGTTGAATCCTGAATTAGTTATATATGCAACTGAGATAAGGTATAAGATATGCATGTCGTTGGAAAGCTAGCGAAAAATTAAGAACTTTTCATTTAGATATCGAATGATTTCGATGAACGGATTTGAAGTTATAGTCCATCGAATTTTTGTGTTATTATTAAAAATGATTATTATTATCGTCGTTCTAGTTTTATCTTATTATAATTATTATTATTATTATTATTATTATCTTTATCAATAAAAGGATTTATCATTAAAAATTGTTATTTTTATTATTATTACTATCGTTATTATCATTAAAGTTATAATTAGTATTATTATTATTATCTAATTTTTATTATTATTATTATTATTATTATTATTATTATTATTATTATTATCATTATTATTATTATCATTATTAATATATATATCATTATTTAAAAAATGGTTATTGTTATTATTATTATTATATTATCATTATCGTTAATAATGTCATAGTAATTATTATTATTAGTATTATTGTAATTAAAACTAATATTAGTAACACCTAATTATTTTGATTACTATTATTATCATTATTATGAACACAATATAAAAGATGATTAAAAGCTATTAAACGAAACGATTACGAAATAATGAGTAAGAGTATCATGATGAAATTAAAATATTATAAGATATTGATTTAGATAAAATTATCATTCTTATTATTTTTATCATTACTATTATTATTAAAAGTATCGTTATTATTAAAACTATCATTTTAACAAAAATTATCATTTTAACAAAAATTATCATTTTAATAGAAATGTCATTGTTACTATAAAATATCATTTTTATTATCATTTTAGATAGAATTATTATTTTAAAGATAATATTAAAAATTATCGTAAATATTAAAGTTATCATAATAATATTATCGTTTTATCATAATATCATCTTAGTAATTATAAATATTGATATTTTTATAATAATTATTATTATTACAAAATAATACACCTTTTACTTACTAACATTATAGATATTATTTTATCAAATAAATATGTAATACAAACATATTTTACTACGTGTAATAAATTACTTTAATAATACCTTTCATATTATCTTTATGATATTAAATGAACCCTATAAATTTTATTACTTAATATATATAAAAGTATATTTTATTATATAAATTTTAATATAAAATTTTATTTATTAATAAATGAATTATATTATTTACTCTAATAAATCTTTTAAAAATATTTAAAAATATAAAACGACGATATTTAAAATATATTATAATCATGTATAAATTTTGGAAATCATTTTGAGTCAAATTGACATTTGTTGACTTTTGCATATTAGTCTCGAGCATTAAGATTGTGGTACACTATGACCTGACCTAATTGTTAGACAAATATTGACCAACATATAATTATATATAATTAATTTAGGTTCGTGAATCCGAGGCCAACCTTGCACTAGTTCAATGACGTTATATGTATTTTCACTACGAAATTCAGTATGGTGAGTTTCATTAATCCCTTTTTAAATGCTTTTGCAATATATATTTTTGGGACTGAGAATACATGCGCTTTTATAAATGTTTGACGAAAGAGACACAAGTAATTGAAACTACATTCTATGGTTGAATTATCGAAATCGAATATGCCCCTGTTTATTAAGTCTGGTAATCTAAGAATTAGGGAACAGACACCCTAATTGACGCGAATCCTAAAGATAGATCTATTGGGCCTAACGAACCCCATCCAAAGCACCGGATGCTTTAGTACTTCGATGTTGTTTTATCATGTCCGAAGGATTTCCCGGAATGATAGGGGATATTCTTATATGCATCTTGTTAATGTCGGTTACCAGGTGTTCAATCCATATGAATGATTTTTGTCTCTATGCATGGGACGTATATTTATGAGAACTGGAAATGAAATTCTTGTGGTCTATTAAAATGATGAAAATGAATGATTATGATAAACTAATGAACTCACCAACCTTTTGGTTGACACTTTAAAGCATGTTTATTCTCAGGTATTAAAGAAATCTTCCGCTGTGCATTTACTCATTTTAAAGATATTAATTGGAGTCTTTCATGGCATATTTCGAAGAACGTTGCATTCAAGTCATTGAGTTCATTAAAGATTATTATTATTAAGTCAATTTATAGTTGGATAGTGGATATTATGAAATGGTATGCATGCCTATAAATTTTCGATGTAAAGAAAGTTTGTCTTTTAAAAACAAATGCAATGTTTGTAAAATGTATCATATAGAGGTCAAATACCTCGCGATGTAATCAACTATTGTGAATCGTTTATAATGTATATGAACGGGTCCTTTCAGTTGGTATCAGAACAGTGGTCTTAGCGAACCAGGTCTGCATTAGTGTGTCTAACTGATAAGTCGTTAGGATGCAGTAGTGAGTCTGGACTATAACCGTGTCTGCATGTCAAAAGTTTTGCTTATCATTTCTAGTCGAAAATCATCTGCTTATCATCCATAGGAAATTAATTGCTTATCATTATTAGTCTAGACACGTCTTGCTACATTAATTGCATGAGTAGTGTATAGACAAAATTCATATCTTAGCGTATCTGCTAAATCATATCTTATCGTATCTGTTACTTTAAACTTTGCCTGACATATCCAGCAAATTCCTCCGTAATCTATGAAATCTTTTGATCTCTATATATAGATATCCTATGTAAATAGAATACCACCCGATCGCCGAAAAATCAATTTATATCTAAAAATACTTTATCCAATCGTACGAAATGGAATTTGTCATCAGTTCAAGTCACTCAGATTCCGAAATGGAATCTCACTCAAGCTCCGAAAACAGTGTGACCGGAATGGATCAACCAATCAGTCATCACCTATTCTGGATGAATTGGGGATGGGTTCGTAGCCTCCTCAATCATTGTAAACAAGAAGAAGGTGATCCTTTCCATCCACCACATTGCCCTCTTGGCGAAGAACCTGAAGCACTTACCGGCGAACCTGTTCGAGACACCAATTTCTCTCTCATTTCCAGGGTACCTCTTCACAATTATATACTACATCAAATTCTAGATTTTATTTATCCGCTCGTTCCGACCGACAATCATCCTGGAATAATAGAAGAAGTCA
Organism: Rutidosis leptorrhynchoides; assembly: GCF_046630445.1. NCBI lineage: Eukaryota > Viridiplantae > Streptophyta > Magnoliopsida > Asterales > Asteraceae > Rutidosis > Rutidosis leptorrhynchoides. Next base: position 210,674,767 of record NC_092334.1, read on the forward strand.
ACGAACTTCGCGCTCGGGTAGTGACTTTAGAGATTATGGTACAGAGATTACAAACACCAGCAGCAGCAGCAGTAGCAGCAGCAGCAGCAACATAACCAGTACCACCATCATCAACGTCAACAGTACCATTACCACCTCCAACCACAACCGCGTTGTAAACCTCAACTTCACAATCTGTCCCATGAGCATCAACGTCATATGCACCATAGATACCAAGGAGTACCAACAACAATAACTGACGAAGTATTAATTCATAACTTCATTGGAGAAACATTCCACGGTGATTATATAATCTCTAAAGTCTTAGAGATTATCTAATCTAGCCCTAACCATAAATCAGTTAAGTGAACCAAAATGATAGAAGGAAGAGTAGAAACCCTGACAAAAATGGTGTGTGATTAACAAGTTAAAATTGTTTTATCAACAGCATCAACAGTACCGTCAACGTCACCGGCATCGTCAGTACAGTCAACATCAGAATCAACAACACCTATAACATCACAAACTCCGTTAGTTCAAGAATCACTGTGGACATCATTACGAATCAATAACATGTATATTGTATCAACAAGTTATGAAGAATTAACTCATTCCCTCTGAAGAAATTATATATATATATATTTTATATATATATATATATATATATATATATATATATATATATATATATATATATATATATATATATATATATATATATATATATATTTTGAAATAAAAAATAAATCTTTTCGTGCTAAGCTATTGTGTGTGAATCTTAACTACTCGGTTAATTCATATTACAAATATGCAATAATGTACGTCCCTCGCCCGTGACTTAACCATCGTTAACTACAATCTCTGTCTCAATTCAACAAATTCCAATTCCTAATAAATCAAGTATATATTTGATTTTACACTTCATCATTGATGTAACCGAAACTTTTCAGATAACATCATTCGTACTTTGCGAAGTTCACAAGAATTTAATGAAAACCAACATCACATCTCAACAAATAATGAAGTATTGATTCATAATTTCAATATTATTGAAGAAATACTTATGTAACCTCTAAAGCCTTCAAGGAATTATTCAATTCTAGTTCCAACCGTAAATCGAATGAGGTTAATTTAGTATTAACTCGTTAAAATCTATGTTACATCTGAGGAGAATATATACATATATATTTTCATAAAGACTGTAATAAAATTCTTATGTACAAAATACTAATTGTGAAATTTTTTTTAACGGGTAGGTAATACCCGAGAGATATATATAAATTCACAATTAATATGTTACATTCTTCTAATCAGATTAAGCAAATTATCAATTATACTTCCTACTTTCACAATAATATACATTCTTTAATATGAAACCATAGCAACTTGAATCACTCAAAATGGATTTAAAACGAAGAAGTTATGGGTAAAACAAGATTGGATAATTTTTCTTGTTGTAGCTACGTGAAAATTGGTAACAAATCTATATTAATCATATCCTAGCTAACTCATATTGTATTATACATGTATTCTAATATATTATGTAATCTTGGGATACCATAGACACGTATGCAAATGTTTTGACATATCATATCGACCCATGTATATATATTATTTGGAACAACCATAGACACTCTATATGCAGTAATATTGGAGTTAGCTATACAGTGTTGAGGTTGATTCCAAAAATATATATGCTTTGAGTTGTGATCTAGCCTGAGATGTGTATACACTGGGTCATGGATTGATTCAAGATAAATTGATATATATATATATATATATATATATATATATATATATATATATATATATATATATATATATATATATATCAATTTATTTATGTACATCTAACTGTGGACAACTAGTTGTAGGTTACTAACGAGGACAGCTGACTTAATAAACTTAAAACATTAAAACGTATTAAAAATGTTGTAAATATATTTTGAACATACTTTGATATATATGTACATATTTGTTATAGGTTCGTGAATCGACCCGTGGCCAAGTCTTATTTTCCGACGAAGTGAAAATCTGTGAAAGTGAGTTATAGTCTCACTTTTAAAATATAATATTTTTAGGATGAGAATACATGCAGCTTTATAAATATTTTACAAAATAGACACAAGTACATGAAACTACTTTATATGGTTGAATGATCGAAGCCGAATATGCCCCTTTTACTTGGTAACCTAAGAATTAGTAAACCAGTCTACTAATTGACGTGAATCCTAAAGATAGATCTATTGGGCCCAACAAACCCCATCTGTTGTAGCGGATGCTTTAGTACTTCGAGTTTTTATATCATGTTCGATGGATGTCCCAGAATGATGGGGATATTCTTATATGCATCTTGTTAATGTCGGTTACCAGGTGTTCAATCCATATGAATGATTTTTATCTCTATGTATGGGATGTATATTGAAATATGAAATCTTGTGGTCTATTATTATGATTTGATAAATATATAGGTTAAACCTATAACTTTACCAATATTTTTGTTGACGTTTAAAGCATGTTTATTCTCAGGTGATTATTAAGAGCTTCCGCTGTTGCATGCTAAAATAAGGACAAGATTTGGTGTCAGCATGCTTGTATAATATTGTTTAAAACTGCATTGAAGATTTACTTTGTTGTAACATATTAATATTGTAAACCAATATGTATTGGTAGTATGTAAGTGTGATATTTTAGATTATCATTTCTGGATAATCTAGGTGATGTCCTTTTAACCTTGTCGATAAAATAAAGGTTATGGTTTGTTTTTAAAAATGAATGCAGTCTTTGAAAAACGTCTCATATAGAGGTCAAAACCTCGCAACGAAATCAATTAATATGGAACGTTTATAATCAATATGAACGGGACATTTCAGTTAGTATCAGAGCGTTGGTCTTAGAGAACCAGAAATTTGCATTAGTGTGTCTTATCGATTTTGTTAGGATATATTAGTGAGTCTGGACTTCGACCGTGTTTTCTTTAAAAACGATTGCTTAACACTTTTGTTGGAAACTATATATTATTAACATGTAAATATTATGTGATATATTAACCTTTTAATATGTTTGATATTGTGTGATAGATGTCTACCACTAGTACAAATCCCATCGACTCACCTAATAATAATGAAGAGTCGAATATACTTTGGGAAGATTCACAAATTCCCGAAGAGGAACCGGAAGAGGAGGAACCGAAAGAAGAGGAACCGGAAGAGGAGGAACCGGAAAAGGAAGAATCGGAAGAAGAAGAGGTTCCGGAGGAAGAAATATTGATATCTATAGTAAATCGATTAAATAAAAGAAAATCCTCAACCAACGGACCAAAGTTAAAAATGGTCAATGGTGTTTCCGCCGAGGAAGCAAAATATTGGGAAGATTACCAATTTTCCGATGAATCGGATCTCGATGAGGATTCCGATGATGTTACAGAAATTACCTTGACCTAATTTAATAAAGCAAAAGAAAATAATAAGGGAAAAGGTATAAAAATAGAGAAACCTGATTCCAACCCCGATGAGCTTTATATGTATCGGCAACCTCTGTATTTCCTAAATTGTAACAATAACCCGGGAACCTCTAAACCACCAGGTTTTTCTAAACCATTGTGAAAAACGACGGCTCGTATTAGAGGAACAACATATATCCCTAGAAAATTAGGAAAACGAACCAAGTCCAAAGAAGAAGAAACTAGTGATTCAGATTAAAGGGTTGTAATCATGTTTTGTATTATATGTATTGTAGTGTGCTTGTACTTTTATGTTCTATGTAAAAATTGCTTGTATTTTTTGTTAATTATCTTTTACGAATCTAATCCTTGTCTATTTTACAGTATAAAAACAAAATAGACGTTAAGGGTAGACAACCGAATATTTTAGAAGACCTACCAGAGGATATGATTGAGGAAATCTTGTCTAGAGTCGGTCAGAATTCATCAGCACATTTAGTTATGGCGAAATTAACTTGTCAAACATTTGAAAGACTTTCCAGAAATGCCTTAGTTTATAAAAGGCTTTCCTTTGATAGGTGGGGTATATCACATTGGGGAGACCGTAAGTTACGCCGTGTTTTCTGTGACGACCCGGAAATTTCCACCCAAATTTAAACTTAATCTTTATATGATTTCGACACGATAAGCAAAGTCTGTTAAACTGAGTCTCAAAATTTTTGAACTGTTTACATGGATTCATTTAACCCTTCTACTAGTTTCAACGATTCACGAACAATTGTGTGTAAATAAATGTGTATATATGTAAGTGTATATATATATATATATATATATATATATATATATATATATATATATATATATATATATATATATATATATATATATATATATATAATTAATGATAATATGTATATTGCAATATATTAAATTGTATAAATATTTAATAATCAATATATGTTAATATATAATTATTAATATCAAATAAATAATAAATTGTAATATTAATATATGTATTTGCAAGTTAAAATATAGTTATGTTATTATCATCACTTTCATTATCAATCTTAAAATAAATATTAATATTAATATTAATGTTAATATCATTATTATGAATATTAACATTTTAACATAATATATAGATGTAAAATTAGGTATATTTAATTTGTCATATTATTATTACTAATATTATTATTATCATTATTAATATCATTTTTATTATAATTAATAGTAAAATTTTGATTTTTATTATTATTAAAATTATTAATATTGTAATTTTTATAATTACCATTATCATTAAAATCAATACTAATATTATAAATAGTGTTATAAAAATAATATAATTGATCATTAATATTATAAATAATAATATTTTTAATATTGTTATTAATAATTATTATCATCATTATTGTTAATATTATTATTAATTATATAATAATTATTATTACTAGTATATTTATTATTGATATACTTATTTATTTATTAATATTAAATTTATAAAACACATATATAACTGGAATCAATTTACATCTCAATCAAACCGTAATCTATTTTGTTCATGCTTCTGAATTTGTTATACATCCAAATCAATTCGTACAAAATCAAAGATTCAATCTTACGAACAAAAATCTGATAGAATCAAAATCAGATATAATAATTCAGTAAAATACAAAGATTGTTAGATATTGAACAGAGGGAGAATCGAATTCAGTTGTGTATCAACATCACTTTTCTTTTTACTTCATTATATATGTCCTTCATGTCTTCAACTTGTTACCCGTCCAGATGAACTTCACAATACAAACAACTTAATCAAATCAAGCTGTCAGTAGAAATCGTACGATTCTGTTAGACATCACTATCTGACTTATTTTTTTTCTTGTTTTCTTCTTCTTGTTTGAAGAACCCCGTCTACGTTTTGTTACACATCCTATCTAAATACAATACATATAAATATGAACGAAGAGAACACAATTTTGTCAACACCCTCGCTATCAATTCACTCTCAATCTCTTCTTCATAGAGATATATATACATACACAAACATACGAGATATATACATACCTTATTATTTTTCTTGATGAACTAACACCGTGATCACCAACATAAACTTCATCAAACCGTCACCCAACACCTTCACCGCTTTCAATTCTTTCTAGATTCGATAATCATCAAACATCTAAAGGCCTTGTTTTCGTTTCGGTTAAAACAACCACCACCTTGTTAATTGTTGTTTGAATCACAACCTAACCTTTAAACCACCAACTATTTTTTTCTGTTTTAAATAAAACCGACACTCACCACCATAATCAAACCCGTTACCTTCCATCACTATAGCATCACCTGTTATCACCTTTTAACCACCTTGTAAACCGCTGCTACGCTTTTGTATTTTTTATTGGAGCCGAACAAAACCCATAACAATTAACAATCTCAGCTAACTGTTGCTGCTATTCAATGTATATGTGTTTCGGTTTTAGTTCAACCGAATGGTGTTAACATACAAACAAAGGTGATATATTTATATATAAAGAATGATAATGATATAAGTATAAAGCGTATCCTCTTGAATTCTAAATCCAACTCGAATTATTACTGCCACTCTCGATGAAATTTTCTAAACTATAAACCATGATTAAAGTCAAGTGGTACAGTTTAAAAGCTTCTATGGCAGACAACTTTAAACAAAGTAACATCACTTGTTTTTTTTTAAGAATAAAAACGATTGATGCAAATCACCTTGGATCGATATCTACCAACCAAACCCCACCATATATTTTTTAGACGAGCTGTATAGTCTCCTTTGGCCGAAATTTCCTTTTATGTTGGGCCACCATTACATGTTGTTGAGCTACATGTGGGAAAAATCATTAAGATTACAAATACCTTTGAGGTAATAATGAGCTGTAAAGTTGGTTTGATTCTATCCAATAAATCAGAGATTTCACTTTTCTTTGTGTTGGTCACTACTACTTTATGAATACACTTGGCCAAATTATTTATATATTTGTTTTGATGTGATCGGGACTGACAGGAGAAAGAAGGCAAGAAAACCACAAAACTTTATGTTGAAAATGGGTCGTGACATGTAGTGTTATTGGACTGCAATACATGCGGAGTCATATATATTTATTTTGTGTGTTTAGGCCTGCTTCTATATTGGGCCGAGAGGTTAAAGAATCTGGTATATGCGAGTATTTATATTTCAAAAAATCATAGCTATATAAATAATTATATGATGATGATGATTAATAAGATGATTAGGTTATGATGTGATAAGAAGGTGTTACATGACCAAGCTAGAAGATGGTAATGACACGATGATGGTGGTGATGTTATGAAGCGATTAGATTAATATATTGATGAAGGTATAAAGATGATGGTCATGATTATGATATGATTATAATAAGATGATGATGATTTCGATTATGAGATAGTTAAGATAATGATGTTTATTGTAAAAAAAAAGAGGAAGGATGATGATGAGATGTGGTTTCATGAAGGCGACGATGAATGAATTATGATAACGATGAATGAATTATGATAACGTGACTAGGAGATGATGCACGATGATAAGTAATAATATGATGATGATGATGACACAATGATAATGATGATGATTATGATGCATGATGTTTGATGATTCGGGATAAGATAGTTAGGATATTATTAGGTTAGCGGGACGTCGCGGGTTCAAACCCGGACTTGGGCATTTTTTTAAGGATTACTTCTTTGAGGTAGAATTCCTACTTACTTATTATTATTATTACTTTTAATATTATTATTTTTATTAATATTATTATTGATATTATTATTATTACATTATTATTATGAATATAAAAAAAAGATAAATATTATTATCACCATTAATATTATTATCATTATTATTATTAACATTATTATTATTATTATTATTATTATTATTATTATTATTATTATTATTATTATTATTATTATTATTATTATTATTATTATTATTATTATTATTATTATTATTATTATTATTATTATTATCATTATCATGATTTATAAATATACATGATTATTATCATTATTTTGATTATCATTAATAACATTATTATTATCATGGTTATTATTACTACAATTATTTTTATTAATAAAGTATTATTACTATTATTAATATTATAAGATAATACAACTTTTATTTATTATTATTTTACCAAATAATAATTAGTTACATAAAACTATAATTAATACATATAACATATAATTTAACAAGTATATCATTAATAATATATATATTTGTTCGATTACAATTCTATGTGTTAATAATATATAAATGATATAGGTTCGTGAATCCAAGGTCGACCTTGCATTGTTTGAAGGTTTTCCGTATGCTCGAGAGACATATTAAATTAAAGTGGCTAATGTGTTTTGATCCAAGTCGGGTCATACCCAATAACAAGCTTGCCGACACCTTATTCGTATTTGATCTTAACGATTAGATCATTGATTAAATACGCGACACTTGAATTTTAAGAAAAATGGTTTTCTTAAATAATATTGTTTGATGTGTGTGTGTGTATATATATATATATATATATATATATATATATATATATATATATATATATATATATATATATATATATATATATATATTATGGAATAATTTATATAATAAGAATTTAATTATTTATAGGTTAAATAATTAATTTTGTTATGTTACATTTTTATAAAATTGGTTTTATGGATAAAAATGTACAAAAAAATTAAATGGAAGTTTTATAAAAATAGTTTTATAAAATCTAAATTTTATAAAACAAATTTTATAAAAACCAAAGGAGTAAGTGGCATTTGAAGTGTAGTAAGCATGCCATTTGACTAGTTTTTTAATTGGTTACTTCCATTATCAAGGTGCATATGTACCATGCTCTCTTGGGGACTTTATACACATGCAATACACATCAAAATAAGCAAGAAAAAAACTGCACATTGCTCTCTTTGCTGCTGTTTTCAGCCGTGAGCTTCCAAGAGTAACAAGGGGTTCATTTTTCTTTTAGCAAGCTTATTTTCAAGTGTTGATTAAATCCTAACCAAAGTACAAGGTGTTGGTGGTTAGCTTGGGGTATAACTACTTGAGGTTTCATCCATTTGAGGCTCCATTCTTCATCATCATCTTCATCATACACTTACAAGCTTGGAGTAGGTATAAACTCTTTACTTGCTTGTAGTTTGTAAGCATACTTCATAACTTGATCCTAATTGGGATTTATCCTAATTGGGATTTAACTTTAATTGGTTAAAGAATAACAAGTTTAAATGGTAATAACAACATGCTTCCGCTTTAATTTGATTCTTAAAAGTTTTTAAGTATTATGTAACTTGTTAAATCCCAACAATGGTATCTAGAGCCAAAGTTGTTGAAATATGCTTCGAGAAACCCACTATATCTTTGCATTTTATGAATATGCATGCAAGTAAAATGCAAAAATTTAAGGGTTTGGGTGGGATTAATTTTTTGGCCGAATTTGTATGGACCCAAAATGGGTTTTGGTTGCTCCATTTTGTTCAAAATTGTTGTAAGTAAATGTTCACAATCAAGCCTTGACCTTTTGTTTGAATGGTTGCATGTTTGGTTGAATTAATTCATTCATTTGGTATGTAATATTAATTCATTCATTTGGTTTGTTTAACGACCCGTCAAAGAACACTTGACGACCATCGTTATCTTGGTCCCACAACTTGATCATAACTCTATATGAATTTAATAAATAACCTTGCATTCTTTGTTTAAAAATGATTTCCTATAAAGGAAATCTACCAAAATATGTAAGGTTAGAAAAACCATACATTATTACTTAATCAAAAGTTGACCAAAACAAAGTCAACAACATCCACTATTAAATGTATCAAAATAGAATGCAAGTTATTGTTTAACAAAAGCTGCCATCATAAATATGCAGACTCTCTAAGCACAGCGGAAGCAATCAATCATGAACCTGAGAATAAAATATGCGAGTAACTGTCAACAAAAATGTTGAGTGAATTATAGGTTTAATATTGCAAACAATATTTAATTTAAACCATAAAAATTTATGTCTGAAAACATAAAAACTCCTTTTTGGACCACAAAATTATATGCTAGAAAAAATATAAAAACATTATTCCATTTTCCATGAGCCACCTGGTAACCACTTAACCATTTATTTACCCTTGTCAAACACAATAAATAATATACACCGAACAAGTGTATCTTCAACTAAATACGAAGTACTAAACATTCCGATTATAAATTGCTAGCGCGACTAGCTCGAAATGGGGTTGTCAAACCCGATAGATCTATCCGTAGGATTCGCGTTCACCAGTAGAAACCAGTGATTACAGTTACCAGATTAGGAAATATTTTTGTTCAACTCACAATGAATAATTTAAACCAACCTCCACTTGAGTCCAAAATATAAAATAAATTGCATGTATTCTCATCCCAAAAGATTTAAATAGAAAAAAGGGACTATAACTCACCTTAATAGTAAACGAAGTAACTACACAAATAAGCGAACAGCAAATGAAGTAAAGTGATCAGGAATGATCACAGCGCCGATCTATAAATAAAGCAGGTCGATGTAAATAACTAACTTAGGTCAAGTCTTAGTATGATAGCTATTGTACATGTTGCAAGTAGACATAGAACAATACTCAACATGCATCGGTTTGATCGGAACAGCGTACGGACACACACTTTCTATTTTTAGAAAGTTTCTATTTTTAGCAGGTTTCCATTTTTGGAAAGTTTCTATTTTTGGAAAGTTCCTATTTTTGGAAAGTTTCTATTTTTGGAAAGTTTCCAAATTTAGAAAGTTGCTATTTTAGGAAAGTTTATAAGTTAGGAAAGTTTCCTGAATTAGAAATTCAACAAAAGTCAACTGAAAGTCAAAGTCAACCGAAAGTCAACTCAAAAGTCAACCTTGGTCAAACATAGTCAACGTTAATTTTAAAAGTGTAAGTTGTAATAATAATGTAAGTTATAATGTTTATTAAAGTTAAATATGTCTAATTAGGTCATAACATAAGTTTAATTAAATTAAAATGAATTATTAAAGTTAATATAAGTTTAAATGATATAATTAATATAACATAAGTATTTAATTAATTAAATATTAGTCATAATATAAGTATTATTAATTAATAATAAATTTTAAATCATAAGTACTATTAATTAATAATGAATTATTAATCATATCATAAGTTTCTAATTATAATTATTAAATCATAAGTATTTAATAATTAGATTATAAATAAATAATAACTAAGCCTTATAATAATTAAATAATTAATTAATTCTTATTATAAGTCTTATTATAATAATCTCATAATATAAGTTTAATACTTATCATAAGTATTTTCTATTAATAAAAGTATTATTAATCATAAGTTTAATTAAAATGTTAATTAAATCATAAGTAATAATTAAATGATATAATAAATATATATATATATATATATCATAAGTCTTAAAATTTTAATAATTACTTTTTATATCATAAGTAATTAAATGATAATGAAATTCAATATTTATATCATAAGTTTAATAATTAATCATAAGTTTTAAATCAAAAGTTCATCGGGTCGTATCCTGAGCCCCGGGTGTCGGTTTTCGGCGAGCCTTACATATATCTCCGCCTAATCAAACCACCCGACACTTTGGTACACTCAAGAACACACCAAGAACAGTCCACAAGTCGTGGCTTACAGCTCTTAATCAGTTTGGACCTTTAATCCGCTCAAAAACATGTTTTAGTCATAACGGGTGATCCGTGGCTCGGATTTCGATGACCCGAACATGAAAGTTCATCCCATCATCAATCCTAACACACTAGTACACCCTAAGGACTCTAAAATGGTCACAAAGTCGGACCAAACCTGGTTCAATTCGTTTTCATAGTTTAATCTCCACATAACACCATTTTAATCATATCTTAAGCTCCGGGAATCGAAATGACATGAATCCGGAGTCTAAAATTAATGTCTTGATGAGAGGAACTCATCTAGATACTTAAATTTCACTTTTATAACAGTTACATAACCAGAAATAAACGAAAAAGCTTCTGTCCCAAATTAATCAAACCGAAAACATATATATTTGAGCATTTGTATGCATACAATCATCAATACAATAACATGTAATCATCATACTATCAATATAACATCAAAATACAGAAAAATAAAGAAAAATTAAAAATATAGGATTAGGGTTTATACCCTAATCAAGAATCAAATGATGTAGTCGCGTAGAGAACGAAGAGATGAATCCAATTATACTAAAAGCCCCTTGATCCAAGCTTGTTTTGATTGAAGATGATGATGAACATGGTGGAGGTTGGAGATGGCTCAAAGGAGAAAAAGAGAGGAAGAGAGAAAAATAAAAGTGTAAATGAGAAAGGCTAGGTCAAAAAAAGAAACAAGTAGTAAAACATGAAAGTAATTTGTGAAATGAGCTAAACCACCCCCTATGTGGGATTTTCGGCCAAAAGAGGGGTAGGGTGGGCCCCTTAGTGGGCCAATTTGATAAATGGAAGAATTCTTGTGGCCCTAGTGCCCGAACGAAGCCCGAAGCGCGAAAACACCGCTACGCGATTAAATATTCAGAGAGACAACGCGTACGCGACAAATAAAATATATAAACACTATATATATTCATATGACATCAAAATATCATATTTAAAATAATTTGGACTTAAAAATCCCAAAAGCTTGACCGTTGGTTTGAAAACCGAAAAGATTCGCCGGATAGAAATCCACGACACGTAGAAACGTACAACTTAAAATATGAATACAAATATTCATATAACACATAATAATTAATATATTATTACAAAAATAATAATATATGTCATAGAAATGGCGTGGCACGAATAACAGTTTACGGTCGTTAAATAATTAACGGTAAAAGATAACGAGAAAAGTAGGGTCGTTACAGTACCTTCCCGTTCAGGAAATTTCGTCCCGAAATTTAAGCAGGTGCAGGGGTTGACTCAGCATCTGGGAACAAATGTGGGAACTTCTGCTTCATCTGCTCTTCACACTCTCAAGTGAACTCGGGATCGCGTCTGGCATTCCATCTAACTCGAACAATAGGAATTCTACTCTGCTTAAGAGTCTTAACCTCTCGATCCATAATCTCAACAGGTTCCTCAATAAATTGGAGTTTCTTATCAACATGAAGCTCCTCCGAAGGAATGGTTTCATCGACCTCGGCCACACACTTCGTCAGATTCGATACATGAAAAACATCGTGAATAACACTGAGTTCTTGTGCCAATTTCAAACTATAAGCCACGGGTCTAACTCTCTCAATAATCTCAAACGGTCCAACAAAATGAGGACTCAGCTTTCCCCTTTTACCAAAATGTATTACGCCCTTTCAAGGTGATACCCTCAATATAACACGATCACCAACCTGAAATTCAATATCGTTCCTTCTCTTATTAGCATAACTCTTTCTCCGACTTCTGGCGGTTCTCAACATTCCCTTAATCTGTACGATCTTCTCGGTAGTTTCATGAATAATTCCTGGACCTGTGAGTTGAGCATCCCCAACCTCATTCCAACAGACAGGAGACCTACACTTTCTACCATACAGAGCTTCAAATGATGCGGCTTTAATACTTGCATGATAACTTGTTGTTATAAGAAAATTTGGCCAACGGCAAGTATCTATCCTAACCATTACCAAAATCAATTACGCATGCCCTCAACATGCCTTCCAACGTTTGGATGGTCCTTTCATTGTGACCATCTGACTATGGATGATAAGCGTTGCTCATATCCAATTTAGTTTCCAAAACATCTTGTAAGGATTGCCAAAACCTCGATGTAAATCAACTGTCTCGGCCCGAAATAATCGATACGGGAACACCATGTCTCGAAACAATCTCCTTCAAATACAAACGAGTAAGCTTCTTCATTGAATCTGTTTCCTTAGTTGGCAAGAAATGAGTTGACTTAGTGAGTCGGTCAACAATCACCCAAATGGTATCATAACCACCCACAACTCTCGATAACTTCGTAATAAAGTCCATCGTAATACCTTTCCACTTCCACTCGGGAATCTAAGGTTGCACCAAGAGTCCAGACGGTTTCTGATGTTCAGCTTTAACCTTAGCACAGGTGAAACACTTAGCCACATACGTAGCCACATCAGCCTTCAAATTAAGCCACCAATACAGCTCCTTAAGATCATGATACATCTTTCCTGAACCAGGAATGAATAGAGTACCTAGACTTATGAGCCTCATCTAAAACAAGTTGTCGCAGATCACCAAACTTCGGAACCCAAAGGCGTCCCGTAAAATACCGAGTACCATCGGTTCATACCTCTAACAGTTTACTCAAGCCTCGGACCTTCCCGTTACAAAATTCTCCTCCTTCAAGGCTTCTTGTTGTGCCTCAAGAATCTGCTTTGCAAGGTTTGTTCGAATGGTCCTCTTTAAGGCCCTAAACCTATGAGGTTCAGTCCTCTCTTTACGACTTAACGTATCGACCTCAACATTAGCCTTCCCCGGATGATATAAAAGTTCACAATCAAAATCATTCAACGTCTCAATCCATCTTCATTGCCCCATATTCAACTGTTTCTGATCAAGGATATGTTGAAGACTTTTGTGATCAGTGTACACAGTACTTTTGACCCCATATAAGTAATGTCTCCAATTCTTGAGTGCGAACCCAACAGCTCCCAATTCTACATCATGGGTTGTATAATTCTGTTCATAAATCTTCAACTGACGTGACGCGTAAACAATGACTTTCTTTCGTTGCATCAAAACACAACCAAAGTCTTGACACGGAGCATCACAATAGATAACAAGATCATCACTACCCTCGGGTAGTGATAATATCGGTGCAGAAATTAACTTCTTCTTCAGAGTTTGGAAAGCAGACTCTTGTTCACTCTTCCACTCGTACTTCTTCCCCTTATGCGCTAAAGCAGTCAGAGGTTTAGCTACTCGTGAAAAATCTTGAATGAACCTTCTATAATAGCCTGCCAAACCTAGGAACTGACGAATCTGAGTAGGAGTTTTCGAAATCTCCCACTTCTCAATCGCCTCAATCTTAGCAGGATTAACTTGTATTCCCTGTTTACTAATAATATGTCCAAGGAATTGAACTTCTCTTAACCAGAAGGCACACTTAGAGAACTTAGCGTACAACCCTTCTTTTCTCAATAAATCAAGCACCAACCCCAAATGTTCTTCGTGCTCCTCATCACTCTTAGAATAAATAAGGATGTCGTCGATGAAAACAATAACAAATTTGTCCAGATAGGGTCTACACACACGGTTCATGGGGTCCATGAACACAGCAGGTGAATTTATCAATCCGAACGGCATAACAAGGAATTCGAAGTGACCATAACGGGTACGGAAAGCGGCTTTCAGAATACCAGTTTCTTTAACGCGCAATTGGTGATAACCGGAATAAAGACCAATCTTAGAATAAACGGATGAACCTTGAAGTTGATCAAACAGATCATCAATTCTCGGAAGAGGGTAACAGTTTTTAACAGTAAGCTTGTTCAATTCACGATAATCAATGCACAAACGAAACGAACCATCTTTCCTCTTAACAAACAAAACAGGAGCTCCCCAAGGGGACGAACTGGGACAAATGAAATATAGTTGCAACAAGGAGTAGTCACATCGGTGGCATAGATATTTAAGTCAATTCTCTCAAAGGAGATAACGAGGATCATGGACTTCAAAGTAGATTTTCATTACATTTCCGAAAGGAAGACGTACAAAAGGTGTGATATTTCAACGAGAGTGAACTTCCTTGTACAATGAGCGAGGAAATCTAAGATTCATCCATATTCTTAAATTTATGTGCGGATGAAAAGAACGCGAATCATGGGTTATAAACAATGGTCGACTCCAGGTGAGATGAATCTCCAAAAATAATTTCGTGTACCTCAAGGTATTGAATCATAGGGCTGATGTTTACGAGGTTGTTGCGGTTAGCCGTGAATATCGAGAGTAGAAACTTCTCAAACGGTCTAGTGTAATATATATCCATGATACCAACTATAACAACAGTTGGGGTAGAAACCCACCTAACACCTTTTCTACAATAGGGTGAACACCGAGTGTACCCCAGAACCATGTCCAACCATAAGAGGAAAAATTTTATGAGCGCAAAGACTTTCCAACAAATTTTATAAAACCGGCATCCAAAGTGGTGTAAGAGTTTTTATCAATGAACTTAATTGTAAGTTTCATCCTTAAACGGAGGATGAGAAGAACTGTGATCCAAACACTCTGTAGAGTAATGCGAAAATTTGATAAAATCAATCAAAGGAGTTTTGAAAAAGCTTTAAACGTTTGATGTGACAACATAAACGGAATGAAGTTCTTAGTAAATTTAGAAGTATGTACAACGTGTACCATTTTTTTTATAAAACAAATTGACTTAATCAAACAGCTCAATAAATGAGTGGTTTTAAAATAATTTTCAAGATATGATTTAGTATATACTAGCCAAAATAGGTAAAGGTAAATTTATTCATTTGAATCCATACGTACATATACGATTTTATAAATTGTATACATGACAAAATATTTCATTACTTCTATTCGCCCATAAATCCCGTGAGGACCGCCCAATTAAACGAATGTGTAAAACTCCCGATGATAAACAGAGTATATGTATTTCAGAGGTTACAAGTTGAAGTAAGATCGTGGAAGATCGAGTTGAGGACTTGAATCGTCGTGCGACATTTGACCAACAAATGTTACGAGGTCATGAAAATCAATGAGTTAAATATTGTTTTGACTATTATCAGGACATAAGTCTTTGGGCCAAAACTCTTCCCGAGCAAAGCTGTTGCTAACAAGCTAGTTATGAATGATAAAAGCATGGGATAAAACGAGTTTCCCGTATCTCAACAATTAAGAAAATGAGTATCTTCCCTACCCATGTAATACATCGGAATTTCTGAATGAGTAGTGTAAAAATTTCCTTTAGCTCGCTTTCTATTCCTCATGTCACAATATTGGGACTTCTTTATGAATTAACGTAATATAATCACGTTGGCCTGATGCCATTATATTTCACTAATTCATAGTTCCATTCCAATAGCACTACATGAGGTCAGGACACACGATCAACCTCGAATTTCCACACACTTTCTCTAAAACAATTTCTAAACAGTGTGCTAAGGATAGCACAAGAGACAAAAACATCAAAAGTAATGGATAGGAGTAAGAATGACATAAAAATGTCTTCGAAGTACCAAGAATCTCTAAAAGTCCGGAATGACGTCTTCCGGTTCAAAAACCAAAGCACATAGGCACAATGGCACAAAGGCACGTAATATAACAAGAATGTTATATACCTAAACATAATAGCTGATATTGAAATGCCGAGCCTTTAGAAGTCAAGAATGACATCTCGTGTAATATAATTCAAACGTTATATACATAACCATAATAGATGACATAGAAATGTCAAAAATTCCAAAAGTCAAGAATGGCATTCCTCGGTTTCACTAACCGACATGTTCTTATAAAAGATAAACTCGCATGAGTCGGAGGATACGTTTAAATAGGAATGGAAGTTCCTCCCGGATTCAGAACATATGAAGGAGATGTACGTATATGAAAACTATATACATACCAATATGATACAAATAATCACATATAATAATATATTATAGGCCGGGCTGTAGACTAGACTCACTAATGCACCCTATTGACTCGGGTAACGACATCAATGCAACCTAATTCCCTACAACCAACGCTCAGATACCAACTTTAACGAACCGTCAAAGAACACTTGACGACCATCGTTATCTTGGTCCCACAACTTGATCATAACTCTATATGAATTTAATAAATAACCTTGCATTCTTTGTTTAAAAATGATTTCCTATAAAGGAAATATACCAAAATATGTAAGTTTAGAAAAACCATACATTATTACTTAACCAAAAGTTGACCAAAACAAAGTCAACAACATCCACTATTAAATGTATCAAAATAGAATGCAAGTTATTGTTTAACAAAAGCTGCCATCATAAATATGCAGACTCTCTAAGCACAGCGGAAGCAATCAATCATGAACCTGAGAATAAAACATGCGAGTAACTGTCAACAAAAATGTTGAGTGAATTATAGGTTTAATATTACAAACAATATTTAATTTAAACCATAAAAATTTATGTCTGAAAACATAAAAACTCCTTTTTGGACCACAAAATTATATGCTAGAAAACATATAAAAACATTATTCCATTTTCTGTGAGCCACCTGGTAACCACTTAACCATTTATTTACCCTTGTCAAACACAATAAATAATATACACCGAACAAGTGTATCTTCAACTAAATACGAAGTACTAAACATTCCGATTATAAATTGCTAGCGCGACTAGCTCGAAATGGGGTTGTCAAACCCGATAGATCTATTCGTAGGATTCGCGTTCACCAGTAGAAACCAGTGATTACAGTTACCAGACTAGGGAATATTTTTGTTCAACTCACAATGAATAATTTAAACCAACCTCCACTTGAGTTCAAAATATAAAATAAATTGCATGTATTCTCATCCCAAAAGATTTAAATAGAAAAAAAGGGACTATAACTCACCTTAATAGTAAACGAAGTAACCACACAAATAAGCGAACAGCAAATGAAGTAAAGTGATCAGGAATGATCACAACGCCGACCTATAAATAAAGCAGGTCGATATAAATAACTAACTTAGGTCAAGTCTTAGTATGATAGCTATTGTACATGTTGCAAGTAGACATAGAACAATACTCAACATGCATCGATTTGATCAAAACAGCGTACGGACACACACTTTCTATTTTTAGAATTTTCTATTTTTAGCAGGTTTCCATTTTTGGAAAGTTTCTATTTTTGGAAAGTTTCTATTTTTGGAAAGTTTCTATTTTTGGAAAGTTTCCAAATTTAGAAACTTTCTATTTTAGGAAAGTTTATAAGTTAGGAAAGTTTCCTTAATTAGAAAGGTAACAAAAGTCAACTAAAAGTCAAAGTCAACTGAAAGTCAACTTAAAAGTCAACCTTGGTCAAACATAGTCAACGTTAATTTTAAAAGTGTAAGTTGTAATAATAATGTAAGTTATAATGTTTATTAAAGTTAAATATGTCTAATTATGTCATAACATAAGTTTAATTAAATTAAAATGAATTATTAAAGTTAATATAAGTTTAAATGATATAATTAATATAACATAAGTATTTAATTAATTAATTAAATATTAGTCATAATATAAGTATTATTAATTAATAATAAATTTTAAATCATAAGTACTATTAATTAATCATGAATTATTAATCATATCATAAGTTTCTAATTATAATTATTAAATCATAAGTATTTAATAATTAGATTATAAATAAATAATAACTAAGCCTTATAATAATTAAATAATTAATTAATTCTTATTATAAGTCTTATTATAATAATCTCATAATATAAGTTTAATACTTATCATAAGTATTTTCTATTAATAAAAGTATTATTAATCATAAGTTTAATTAAAATGTTAATTAAATCATAAGTAATAATTAAATGATATAATACATATATATATATATATATATATATATATATATATATATATATATATATATATATATATATATATATATATATATATATATATATATATATATATATCATAAGTCTTAAAATTTTAATAATTACTTTTTATATCATAAGTAATTAAATAATAATGAAATTCATTATTTATATCATAAGTTTAATAATTAATCATAAGTTTTAAATCAAAAGTTCATCGGGTCGTATCCTGAGCCCCGGGTATCGGTTTTCGGCAAGCCTTACATATATCTCCGCCTAATCAAACCACCCGACACTTTGGTACACTCAAGAACACACCAAGAATAGCCCACAAGTCGTGGCTTACAGCTCTTAATCAGTTTGGACCTTTAATCCGCTCAAAAACATGTTTTAGTCATAACGGGTGATCCGTGGCTCGGATTTTGATGACCCGAACATGAAAGTTCATCCAATCATCAATCCTAACACACTAGTACACCCTAAGGACTCTAAAAATGGTCACAAAGTCGGACCAAACCTGGTTCAATTCGTTTTCATAGTTTAATCTCCACATAACACCATTTTAATCATATCTTAAGCTCCGGGAATCGAAATGACATGAATCCGGAGTCTAAAATTAATGTCTTGATGAGAGGAACTCATATAGATACTTCAATTTCACTTTTATAATAGTTACATAACCAGAAATAAACGAAAAAGCTGCTGTCCCAAATTAATCAAACCGAAAACATATATATTTGAGCATTTCTATGCATACAATCATCAATACAATAACATGTAATCATCATACTATCAATATAACATCAAAATACAGAAAAATAAAGAAAAATTAAAAATCTAGAGTTAGGGTTTATACCCTAATCAAGAATCAAATGATGTAGTCGCGTAGAGAACGAAGAGATGAATCCGATTATACTAAAAGCCCCTTGATCCAAGCTTGTTTTGATTGAAGATGATGATGAACATGGTGGAGGTTGGAGACGGCTCAAAGGAGAAAAAGAGAGGAAGAGAGAAAAATAAAAGTGTAAATGAGAAAGGCTAGGTCAAAAAAAGAAACAAGTAGTAAAACATGAAAGTAATTTGTGAAATGAGCTAAACCACCCCTATGTGGGATTTTCGGCCAAAAGAGGGGTAGGGTAGGCCCCTTAGTGGGCCAATTTGATAAATGGAAGAATTCTTGTGGCCCTAGTGCCCGAACGAAGCCCGAAGCGCGAAAACACCGCTACGCGATTAAATATTCAGAGAGACAACGCGTACGAGACAAATAAAATATATAAATACTATATATATTCATATGACATCAAAATATCATATTTAAAATAATTTGGACTTAAAAATCCCAAAAGCTTGACCGTTGGTTTGAAAACCGAAAAGATTCGCCGGATAGAAATCCACGACACGTAGAAACGTACAACTTAAAATATGAATACAAATATTCATATAACACATAATAATTAATATATTATTACAAAAATAATAATATATGTCATAGAAATGACGTGGCACGAATAACAGTTAACGGTCATTAAGTAATTAACGGTAAAAGATAACGGAAAAAGTAGGGTCGTTACAGTTTGTAATAATATTATTTTGGTTATGTAATTTATTTTATATTTGGTATCTAAAATAGATTAGATTGTAATTTCATTTTTTAGAGAAAAATGTATTAGGATATATTTTTTTTGTAAAAATGATGAAGACTTGAAGAACACAAGAAGAAGCATTTGGATGCAAGATTAAGTGGGAGATTTGAAATCTCCTACTTTGTGTTATAACCCTTTACCGGTGGCATTTGTTTTCGGCTAAACAAATGTCTACCAAAATGGCTTGATTGTGAACATATTATTTTGCATGCATGGTTGTTTATTGTATGATTGTAGATTGTATGTGTGTATGCTACAAGTTAATCACACAAGTTAACAACAAACAAAACGGCAATTTAATTGGTTAAATTAAACATTATTAACGACATGCAAAACGTCAATTTAAATGCTTAAATTAAAAAAATGGCTAAAAGGACATTAATAAACGGTTATTAAGAACATGATAAGGATCATATATATAAAATGATTTATATCAAGTAATTGGCTAAAATTACAAGACTTGAAAATGGATTTCAAATGAACCATACAATAAATGCATGTTGGTGTATGGCTTAAAAGTTTTCTTAAACTAGAAATAATGAAAACTTAAAATCCCTTACTAACAAGGCAAATAAGTTAAACGCCATCCTTTTGTGTGACACTTGAAAATATTAGGGAACTCATAATGGGATAAAGGTCACCTAACCATTATGAGAAAACTAATACAATTAAGGTGAATTTCGTACACTTGTGGGATAAAGGTCACCTAACCACTTGTATGTGAAATTTACACGTTTACACAAGTAGGACGACTTGATTTGGGAATCATGAACTTAGGGTCACCGAAGCATGAGGAACAAATAGGCGTTGATGGGATAAATATGCCATGCAAAAGGATTGCATGATCCCATAACTTAGAAGTTGCAAAAGGATTGCAATTGTCATATAATGACTACCTAGCTAAATCAAATGACGGGATAAAGGTCACCTAACCGAAATTTGGTTTACCGTTGGATTCTAAAATTTAAAAAATATCAATTGGATTTAAAGGGTATTGATTGTTAAATTAAAATTAATACTTAAACAACTTTGTTAAATTTTGTAGATGGCCGCCAATAACAACAACAACATTCCAAAAGCACCTATCAACTTTAACAACCTATCGTTGAGGTCAATCCTCAAAAAGAAAAAACTCAACCATACGAACTTCATGGATTGGTTTCGCAATCTAAGAATTGTCCTCAAACTAGAGGATAGGGTGTATGTATTGGAAGACCCCATTCCCGATCAACCGGACGAGGATGATACGGAAGGCATGGCCTATTGGGAGAAATATTGCACCGATTCGTTGCAAGTTTCTTGCCTCATGCTTGGGACTATGATACCCGAACTCCAAAAGGACTTCGAGCATCATAGTGCATATGACATGATCACATAGTTGAAAGAGATGTTCCTTCAACAAGCTCGTGTCGAGCGCTTTGAAACGGTCCAAGCGCTTCATGCATGTCGGATGGACGACTCCCAATCCGTTTCATCTTATGTCCTTAAGATGAAAAGCCTAATTGATCGAGCGAACCGTCTAAACTGCAACGTGTCTAATGAATTAGCCACGGACCTTATTCTCAACTCATTGTCAAAAAGGTTTGACACATTTGTAGTGAATTACAACATGAATGGTTGGGATAAAAGCATTGGCGAATTACATGCCATGCTTAAGACGGCAGAAGCAAGCATGGGTAAAAGGGCTTTACTCGTGTTTACAATCAATGAAGGCGGGTCCAAAAACAATAACACTTCTAAGCCGAAGGCGGCTAAGAGGAAAGTACCCACCTACCAAGGCAAGGGCAAGGGAAAGGGGAAGATGGTTACCCCAACCAACAACAACAAGAAGCAAAAGGTTGCCGATAAAGCTAACCCCAAGGAAGATCCGTGTTTTGGTTGCGGTGAGATGGGTCACTGGAAACGCAACTGCCCGATATACCTTAAGGAGTTGAAGGAAAAGAGGGATGCAGGGCAAACCTCAGGTAATGTATATATGGCATACATTGAGCTTAGTATTACTTCTTCTAATACATGGGTATTAGACACAGGATGTGGAACTCACATTTTCAAGTCTATGCAGGGGTTCAAAAGAAGTAAACAAGAAGCGGGAACATCAAGTCTCTACATGGGAAATGGAGCTAAGATGAACGTAGTAGCTCAAGGAGACTTTATTCTAAAGCTTCCAAGTGGTTTGGAACTTATTTTGAAAAATGTTTTGTATGCACCCGATTTATCGCGAAACATTATTTCTGTATCCCGTTTGAAACAATATGGTTTTAATCTTAATTTCATTAATGATGATATCCATGTTTCTTTAGATAATGTATTCTATTTCAAGGCTTCGCCTGTGAATGGTATTTATGAATTGGTTCATGATGACACATCATACAATAGCTCAATATACCATGCAAACACCAAGAAACTCAAAAGGGATTTGAGTTATTCCTACTTATGGCATTGTCGCCTTGGTCACATAAACAAAAATCGAATGCATACACTTCAAAAGAATGGACTTTTGAAATCAAATGAACTAGAATCGTTTGATGTATGTGAATCTTGTTTACAAGGCAAAATGAATAAAGCACCTTTCAAAGGGACCTATGAAAGGGCTAAAGACTTATTGGGATTAATACATTCGGATGTATGTGGACCCTTTAAGCCCATGACTAGGAAAAGTGAAAGATAATTTGTCACTTTCATTGATGACTTTAGTCATTTCGGATATGTCTACTTGTTAAGACATAAGGACGAAACTTTTGAAGCATTCAAGGAATATCAAAACGAAGTACAAAATCAACTCAATAAGTCAATCAAGGTACTTCGTACCGATAGAGGAGGTGAATACCTAAGTGATGCTTTCCAAGATCATCTTAAAAGTTGTGGTATTATCTCGCAACTCACTCCTCCTAGAACGCCCCAACTTAATGGAGTTTCTGAAAGGAGGAATCGAACCCTAATGGATATGGTTCGATCTATGATGGCAAGAAGCTCGTTACCTCTATCATTTTGGGGTTATTGTCTATGCTCCGCGGCTCGTATTTTAAATATGGCCCCAACCAAGAAAGTGGAATGAACTCCTCATGAGATGTGGTTTGGAAAACCTCCATCTCTATCATACTTAAAGGTATGGGGATGTGAAGCTTACCCTAAGCGTTACGTCTCTAATAAGTTGAATGCCCGATCCACGAAGTGTATCTTCATAGGATATCCCAAGGATGATATGGGATACTATTTCTATGATCCTTCCGAGCAGAATGTATTTGTTGCTCGAAAGGCTGAATTCCTTGAAACTAAGTTCCTAATGGAAGGCGAAAGTGAAAGGAAGATAGATCTTGAAGAGGTTCAAGATCAAACAGATGATACACAATTGGTTGACACTAGCACTCAACGTGAAAACATTGAGAGTGATTAAATGGATGATCAAAATACGCAAGACGTTCGCAGATCTGGTAGGATTAGTAATCCTCCTGAGAGATATGGGTTTCTCATGGATGGTTGCTATGTGGTTGATTTGGATGAACCAACAAACTGCCAAGATGCTTTATCAAGGATTGATAAGGATAAATGGCAGGAAGCCATGAACGCTGAGATGCAATCCATGTATGACAACCAAGTTTGGGAACTTGTTGCACAACCTGCTGGCTCAAGGCTAGTTGATTGTAAATGGCTTTTCAAAATGAAAACCGACATACATGGAAACTTAGATACATATAAAGCTAGACTTGTAGCAAAAGGTTTCACTCAAACTCAAGGGGTTGACTATGATGAAACTTTTTCGCCTGTGGCAATGCTAAAGTCTATTAGGATATTACTTGCCATTGCTGCTCATTATGATTATGAAATATGGCAAATGGATGTCAAGACCGCTTTCCTAAATGGAAATCTTGAGGAAGATGTCTATATGGTTCAGCCTAAAGGTTTTGTTGATCCTAAATATCCTAAAAAGGTATGCAAGTTAAAGAAGTCAATCTACGGATTGAAAAAATCATCTAGAATATGGAATCATCGTTTTAATGAGGAGGCCAAGAAATTTGGCTTCATTAAAAATGGTGATGAAGCTTGTGTATACAATAAAGCTAGTGGGAGCACTATCATGTTCCTTGTATTATATATGGATGATATATTATTATTTGGAAATGATATTCCGGCAATGGAAGGTGTTAAAACTTGGCTAAGTAAATGCTTCTCCATTAAGGATCTTGGAGAAGCACAATACATTTTGGGGATTGGGATCTACAGGGATAGATCCAAGAAACTGATAGGTTTGAATCAAAGTGTATACATTGAAAAGATCTTGAAAAGGTTCAATATGGAGAACTCTAAGAAAGGTTTGGTACCTATTCAAAAGGGAACACTTCTCAGTTCATCTCAGTGTCCCACCACGAGAGATGAACAGGAGAGAATGAAGAAAGTCCCATATGCGTCTGCCATTGGGTCAATCATGTATGCAATGATATGCACGAGACCGGATGTGTCATGCGCTCTAAGCCTTACAAGTAGATACCAGAATAACCCAGGAAACACTCATTGGATTGCTGTCAAAAGTATATGGAAATACCTTAGGAGGACTAAGGATAAGTTTCTAATATATGGGTCTGGTGAGGAGGAACTGGCTGTAAAAGGTTACGTAGACGCGAGTTTCCAAACTGATCGAGATGATTCTCGATCACAATCCGGTTACGTCTTCACGTTAAATGGAGGTGCGGTCTCTTGGAAGAGTTCAAAACAGGATGTTGTTGCTTTATCCACTACAGAGTCGGAGTACATCGCTACATCATTGGCAGCTCAGGAAGCTGCATGGATGAAGAAATTCATTGACGACTTAGGAGTAGTCCCTTCTATTCAGGACCCTCTTGAGATCTTTTGTGACAATGAGGGTGCGATTGCACAACTCAAGGAACCTCGTGCTCACCAAAAGATCCGTCACATTGAGTGGAGATTCAACTATATAAGGGATGAAGTTGAAAAGGGAAAGATATGTATTCGCAAAGTTCACACAGATCTTAATATAGCGGATCCTCTCACGAAACTCTTACATGGAGCAAAACATGCAGGACATGTTTGTGCATCAGGACTTCGATAGTCTAGTGATTGGTCATGATCTGTTTTAAGTATTGTAACGGAACAAAATTGTTCAAACTCATTAATATAATTATGGTTTAATTTATTTTGAGTTAAGTTACTATTTTGCATATTTTATCCATGAATAAGTAATTATTCTAAATTCCGTAGTCGATCACATTTGTGGGAACAAGGGTGAGGTTTAGACTATTATGAACTTGGATTGGTATACATTCACGGAATGAATGTGGGGCAAGGTTGCAACCAAGGTTCATAGATATTTGTGGGATACATATATTGGAAGACCCGCCCTCAAGATTTACTAAATGGAACCTTTGTGGTTGATCACATGTAATCTTGAGTAAAGGCGAATATCATTGTATCCTCTGACCTAATATACATATTGGGTTCGGATATTTACCAAGTATTGTGCCTTGATTCTTTCCTTCGCTATTCTGAAATATGGTAGTTCATAAGGAAGAGCTCAGGTATAATGCAAGGTGTATATTTCGGACGTATGTAGTCAAGATGGAATTTGTCCCTCTTATTCATTGAGAGTTAGATGTCTAAGGCCTAATATAGTTAAATCTAGAAGAGAGTGATCACTCTGTATCTCTTGGATTTAACATGACATCTAGGACGAAAGGATATTATGAAAGATTCACCTATTCATATTCGAGATGGGAACTCGAAAGGAGTGATGTTATTGAATGGCACAAAGTCATAACATATTGGGGGTGATGGACGGTCGTTAGGTGGTATCCATCACTTGCATTAATTTCTTATGTTTCTCGCAAGTGGGAGATTGAAGGTTTTTCGTATGCCCGAGAGACATATTAAATTAACGTGGCTAATGTGTTTTGATCCAAGTCGGGTCATACCCAATAACAAGCTTGCCGACACCTTATTCGTATTTGATCTTAACGATTAGATCATTGATTAAATACGCGACACTTGAATTTTAAGAAAAATGGTTTTCTAAAATAATATTGCTTGATGTGTATATATATATATAAATTATAGAATAATTTATATAATAAGAATTTAATTATTTATAGGTTAAATAATTAATTTTGTTATGTTACATTTTTATAAAATTTGTTTTATGGATAAAAATGTACATAAAAATTAAATGGAAGTTTTATAAAAATAGTTTTATAAAATCTAAATTTTATAAAACAAATTTTATAAAAACCAAAGGAGTAAGTGGCATTGGAAGTGTAGTAAGCATGCCATTTGACTAGTTTTTTAATTGGTTACTTCCATTATCAAGGTGCATATGTACCATGCTCTCTTGGGGACTTTATACACATGCAATACACATCAAAATAAGCAAGAAAAAAACTGCACATTGCTCTCTTTGCTGCTGTTTTCAGCCGTGAGCTTCCAAGAGTAACAAGGGGTTCATTTTTCTTTTAGCAAGCTTATTTTCAAGTGTTGATTAAATCCTAACCAAAGTACAAGGTGTTGGTGGTTAGCTTGGGGTATAACTACTTGAGGTTTCATCCATTTGAGGCTCCATTCTTCATCATCATCTTCATCATACACTTACAAGCTTGGAGTAGGTATAAACTCTTTACTTGCTTGTAGTTTGTAAGCATACTTCATAACTTGATCCTAATTGGGATTTAACTTTAATTGGTTAAAGATTAACAGGTTTAAATGGTAATAACAACATGCTTCCGCTTTAATTTGATTCTTAAAAGGTTTTAAGTATTATGTAACTTGTTAAATCCCAACATTGTCAATTCCGTCGTATGAATATTTTTACTACAAAATATTGGATGTGAGTTCATTTGCTCCCTTTTACTCTTTACATTTTTGGGACTGAGAATACATGCGCTACTTTTACAACTGCTTTATTAAATGCTTTTTGAAATACATTTTGAACTGTGAATACATGAAATGCTTTTATAAATGTTTGACAAGATAGACACAAGCAAAACATCCCTCGAATGAATTATGTGGACGTGATAATTGCCACCATTGAATTATGTGGACGTGATAATTGCCACAATTGATATGAATATTTTCCCCTGATTATTATTGCTTGGTAACCTAAGAATTAGGGAACATCACTAATTTTGAGAATTAGTGCACGCCTAATTGACGTGAATCCTAAAGGTAGCTACCGGGTTTAACACCCCCACCCAGAATGTTCACTAGACGGAAGGGCTAGTGGGCGTGGTGTTTAGTACTTCGAAGTTTATATGATTATTATACAGCGAGATGTTCTGTTTTGGGGATATAATTATGCGCATTATATGTTAAGGTCGGTTACCTGGACAAGCTATGAAAGAAATGAAAAGTGAATGTTATGTATCGAGAGAATGATTTTTATGCATAGGTTATGTGTATGTTATTTTTGTGCACGAGATATGTGTACGGTTACTAAGATTTATGAAAGATAATTTCGTACACGAGAAAGGTGTACTGTATTTAAAAGATATCGCATGTACATTACAGGTGGGTATAGGATTCGGGTCAATTTGTACCATGCGGCATTTAAATCTTGTGGTCTATCATAATGATGAATTTTATTGTTTTATGATAAACCTATGAACTCACCAACCTTTTGGTTGACACTGGAAAGCATGTTTATTCTCAGGTATGAAAGAAATCTTCCGCTGTGCATTTGCTCATTTTAAAGACATTACATGGAGTCGTTCATGCCATTTAGACGTCAGTTCATCGTGATGGTATCAGATGTTATTGTATTCGTTCAGAAAGATTTTGGACGGGGTATGACATTTTCTTTAAAGCGTTAAATGTGGGTAACCCAAATGCAATTTTACGCTACGGGTTAAGAACCTATTTTGACTCAACATATCCCAACATAGGATTTCGTGAGTTAGAAAGAGCTTCTAACATGCATCATAAAGAAGCATGTTATACTTACGGGTTAGTGATGTTCGTTTCTTACCAAAGTGAGAAAAAGAACATCGGATTACAACTTTTAAATAAAACCTTCCCACAAGTGACGGATTCAGTAGTTGGGGTGAGAAACAAGGTTTTTAGATTATTACGGGGCTGTTGGACATTACGAAACCCTCGTCCTTTTGACAACATTACAACATGCTGCCTAGCCAATGGTCATAACGGTTACTTTCCACAAGACCAAGGATGGGAAGTCATCTTAGTAAAACCAGAATGCATGACTTGTTTATGGACTTATGAATTACGTGTCATTATTTATTTTGCTGAACAACTTGCGTATTAACTAAAATTGCCTTTATAGCTGCCGAGTAGCAAAGTTATTATGTGCTATATTTCATCCTATATGTATAATAGCGGTATTGTAAGTTTGTAAAATATTGTATAAAATTTGAACGCGAAATTTTATTATAATCAGTTTTTTCATATAGAATTGTAGTAGTTGAATTGTATATTAGCTACTAAGTATGAACTTAACGGGTAGGTACTACCCGAATTAAAAACTATAAAACGCTAATATGAAGAAAAAGCTTTTATAAATAAGTTCATACTATGCTACAAAATACTATTGACTACTCTTAAAATTCTATATGATTAACTTAATTCTTTTGGGCTATTTTTGAAGGAAATGGCACCTGTGACTCGTCAGAATTTGAACATGAGCGAGAAAGACTTCCGTATTTTCCTTGCAGCAAACATAGCCGCAGTATAGGCTACGATGCAAAATAATAATAACTCTGGATCTAGCAGTGGAACTAATTTCACAAGAAATCGTGTAGGATGCTCCTACAAAGAATTCACTGCCTGCAAACTTTTGGAATTTGATGGAACCGAGGGTCTAATTGGATTGAAACGGTGGACCGAGAAGGTTGAATCGGTGTTTTCCATAAGTAAATGTACTGAAGAAGACAAAGTAAAGTGCGCTACGCATACCTTCACAGGTACGGTGCTAACATGGTGGAATACCTATCTCGAGCAGGTAGGACAAGATGCTGCTTACGCACTACCGTGGTCTGCATTCAAGCAATTGATGAACGAGCAGTATCGTCCCAGAAACGAGGTCAACAAGCTCAAGGTAGAGCTTAGAGGATTACGAACGCAAGGTTTCGATATCACCACGTACGAACATCGATTCACAGAATTGTGCCTATTGTGTCCCAGAACATTCGAAGACGAAGAAGAGAAGATCGATGCATTTGTAAAAGGGTTACCAGAAAGGATTCAAGAAGATGTGAGTCGAAAGGCAAGTCGAATGGCTCACAAAAGGCAAGTTGAATGGCTCACAAATTAATGAACCAGATCGAATGAAGGATTAAAGAGCAGGCGACCGAAGAGGCTAACATGAAACAAGTCAAGAGAAAGTGGGAAGAAACCAATGACAAGAGTCACCAATACAACAACAACAATCACAACCACAATCGCAATAACTATTTCAATAACCGCAACATCAATCGCAACAACAACTTCAAAAAATGTCCCAACAACAACAACAATAACCGTCCCAACAACAATAACAATAACAATAACAACAACAAAAACAACATCAACAATAACAATCCCAACAATAATCTCAATAACAACAATGGCAACAAAAACCAAAAACAGTCATGCCAAAGATGTGAAGAGCATCACCTGGGGTTCTGCACGATATTTTACAACAAGTGTAAAAGAAATGGTCATAGCGCGAAGAAATGCAAAATCTACGGACCAATGCATAACAGAACTAAAAGAACAAATAATGTCGGAATAAATAACACCGCCATAGTTTGTTTTGGATGTGGAAAACCGGGCCACTTTAGTAGAAATTGCCCGAATCAGGGGAATACTAATGGGCAGGGCCGCGGAAGAGTTTTCTAATACGGCAGAAGCGCAGGAAGACCCGAAGCTTGTTACGGGTACGTTTCTCATTGACAATAAATCTGCTTATGTTTTATTTGATTCTAGTGCGGATAGAAGCTATATGAGTAGAGATTTTTGTGCTAAACTAAGTTGCTCACCGAAACCCTTGGATAATAAATTTTTACTCGAATTAGCAAACGGTAAATTAATTACAGCAGATAATATATGTCGGAATTGAGAAATTAAATTGGTTAGCGAAACATTTAAGATTGACTTGATACCAGTAGAGTTAGGGAGTTTTAATGTGTAAATCGGTATGGACTAGTTGAAAGAAGTGAAAGCAGAGATCATTTGTTACAAAAATGCAATTCGCATTATACGAGAAAAAGGAAAACCCTTAATGGTGTACGGAGAAAAGAGCAACGCGAAGTTAAATCTTATTAGTAACCTGAAGGCACAAAAACTAATAAGAAAAGGATGCTATGCTGTGCTAGCACACATCGAGGAAGTCAATTCCGAAGAAATGAACATCAATGATGTTCCCGTCGCAAAAGAATTTACCGATGTATTTCTGAAAGAATTACCGGGACTACCTACACACCGATCCGTTGAATTTCAAATAGACCTTGTACCGGGAGCTGCACCAATAGCTCGTGCTCCATATAGACTCGCACCCAGCGAAATGAAGGAACTTCAAAGCCAATTACAAGAATTTTTAGAGCGTGGTTTCATTCGACCAAGCACATCACCGTGGGAAGCTCCTGTTTTGTTTGTCAAGAAGAAGGATGGCACATTTAAGTTGTGTATCGACTACCGAGAGTCGAACAAACTTACCATCAAGAACCGCTACCCACTACCGAGAATCGACGACTTATTTGATCAACTACAAGGTGAAATGTCCCGTTCATATTGATTATAAACGTTCCATATTAATTGATTTCGTTGCGAGGTTTTGACCTCTATATGAGACGTTTTTCAAAGACTGCATTCATTTTTAAAACAACCATAACCTTTATTTTATCAATAAAGGTTTCAAAAGCATTACGTAGATTATCAAATAATGATAATCTAAAATATACTGTTTACACACGACCATTACATAATGGTTTACAATAGAAATATATTACATCGACATATGTTTCTTGAATGCAGTTTTTACATAATATCATACAAACATGGACTCCAAATCTTGTCCTTATTTTAGTATGCAACAGCGGAAGCTCTTAATATTCACCTGAGAATAAACATGCTTTAAACGTCAACAAAAATGTTGGTGAGTTATAGGTTTAACCTATATATATCAAATCGTAACAATAGACCAGAAGATTTCATATTTCAATATACATCCCATACATAGAGATAAAAATCATTCATATGGTGAACACCTGGTAACCGACATTAACAAGATGCATATATAAGAATATCCCCATCATTCCGGGACACCCTTCGGATATGATATAAATTTCGAAGTACTAAAGCATCCGGTACTTTGGATGGGGTTTGTTAGGCCCAATAGATCTATCTTTAGGATTCGTGTCAATTAGGGTGTCTGTTCCCTAATTCTTAGATTACCAGACTTAATAAAAAGGGGCATATTCGATTTCGATAATTCAACCATAGAATGTAGTTTCACGTACTTGTGTCTATTTTGTAAATCATTTATAAAACCTGCATGTATTCTCATCCCAAAAAATATTAGATTTTAAAAGTGGGACTATAACTCACTTTCACAGATTTTTACTTCGTCGGGAAGTAAGACTTGGCCACTGGTCGATTCTCGAACCTATAACAAATATGTACATATATATCAAAGTATATTCAAAATATATTTACAACACTTTTAATATATTTTTATGTTTTAAGTTTATTAAGTCAGCTGTCCTCGTTAGTAACCTACAACTAGTTGTCCAACGTTAGATGTACAGAAAAAAAATTGATATATATTATCTTGAATCAATCCATGACCCAGTGTATACACGTCTCAGGCTAGATCACAACTCAAAGTATATATATTTTTGAAATCAACCTCAACCCTGTATAGCTAACTCCCACATTACTGCATATAGAGTGTCTATGGTTGTTCCAAATAATATATACACATGGGTCGATATGATATGTCAAAACATTTGAATACGTGTCTATGGTATTCCAAGATTACATAATATATTAGAATACATGTATTATACCATATAAGTTAGCTAGGATATGATTAATATAGATTTGTTACCAATTTTCACGTTGCTACAACAAGAAAAATTATCCAATCTTGTTTTACCCATACCTTCTTCATTTTAAATCCGTTTTGAGTGAATCAAATTGCTATCGTTTCATATTGAACTCTATTTTATGAATCTAAATAGAAAAAGTATAGGTTTATAGTCGGAAATATAAGTTACAAGTCGTTTCTGTAAAGGTAGTCATTTCAGTCGAAAGAACGACGTCTAGATGACCATTTTAGAAAACATACTTCCACTTTGAGTTTAACCATGATTTTTGGATATAGTTTCATGTTAATAAGAAAAATAATTTTCCCAGAAGAACAACTTTTAAATCATATTTTATCATAGTTTTTAATTAACTAACCCAAAACAGCCCGCGGTGTTACTACGACGGCGTATGTCCGGTTTTACAGTGTTCTTCGTGTTTCCAGGTTTTAAATCATTAAGTTAGCATATCGTATAGATATAGAACATGTGTTTAGTTGATTTTAAAAGTCAAGTTAGGAGGATTAACTTTTGTTTGCGAACAAGTTTAGAATTAACTAAACTATGTTCTAGTGATTACAAGTTTAAACCTTCGAATAAGATAGCTTTATATGTATGAATCGAATGATGTTATGAACATCATTACTACCTCAAGTTTTCTGGATAAACTACTGTAAATGAGAAAAATGGATCTAGCTTCAAAGGATCCTTGGATGGCTTGAAAGTTCTTGATGCAGAATCATGACACGAAAACAAGTTCAAGTAAGATTTCCACTCGAAATAAGATTGTTATAGTTATAGAAATTGAATCAAAGTTTGAATATGAGTATTACCTTGTATTAGAAAGATATCTTACTGTAAATAATAAATATTTCTTGAGGTTGGATGATCACTCTACAAGATTCGAAGTAAGCTAGCAAACATGGAAGTATTCTTGATTTTATGAAACAAGAACTTGTAGAATTTATGAAGAACACTTAGAACTTGAAGTTAGAACTTGAGAGAGATTAATTAGATGAAGAAAATTGAAGAATGAAAGTGTTTGTAGGTGTTTTTGGTCGTTGGTATATGGATTAGATATAAAGGATGTGTAATTTTGTTTACAT
Organism: Rutidosis leptorrhynchoides; assembly: GCF_046630445.1. Taxonomy (NCBI): domain Eukaryota; kingdom Viridiplantae; phylum Streptophyta; class Magnoliopsida; order Asterales; family Asteraceae; genus Rutidosis; species Rutidosis leptorrhynchoides. The sequence continues at coordinate 210,708,524 of NC_092334.1, forward strand.
GTAAATAAGTCATGAATGATTACTCATATTTTTGTAATTTTATGAGATATTTCATGCTAGTTGCCAAATGATCACATGTGTTAGGTGACTCACATGGGCTGCTAAGAGCTGATCATTGGAGTGTATATACCAATAGTACATACATCTAAAAGCTGTGTATTGTATGAGTACGAATACTGGTGCATACGAGTAGAATTGTTGATGAAACTGAACGAGGATGTAATTGTAAGAATTTTTGTTAAGTAGAAGTATTTTGATACGTGTCTTGAAGTCTTTCAAAAGTTTATGAATACATATTAAAACACTACATGTATATACATTTTAACTGAGTCGTTAAGTCATCGTTAGTCGTTACATGTAAGTGTTGTTTTGAAACCTTTAGGTTAACGATCTTGTTAAATGTTGTTAACCCATTGTTTATTAAATAAAAATGAGATGTTAAATTATTACATTATCATGATATCATTATGTATTAATATATCTTAATATGATATATATACATTAAATGTCGTTACAACGATAATCGTTACATATATGTCTCGTTTCAAAATCAATAAGTTAGTAGTCTTGTTTTTACATATGTAGTTCATTGTTAATATACTTAATAATATGTTTACTTATCATAATATCATGTTAACTATATATATATATCCATATATATGTCATCATATAGTTTTTACAAGTTTTAACATTCGTGAATCGCCGGTCAACTTGGGTGGTCAATTGTCTATATGAAACCTATTTCAATTAATCAAGTCTTAAAAAGTTTGATTGCTTAACATGCTGGAAACATTTAATCATGTAAATATTAATTTCATTTAATATATAAAAACATGGAAAAGTTCGGGTCACTACACAAAGCTCGTCGGTTTATTCGAAGATTAATTTACGTTCTGGGTATCATCAAATGCGGGTGAAGGAGGATGATATTCCAAAGACTGCTTTTAGGGCACGTTATGGTCATTACGAGTTTATAGTTATGCTGTTTGGATTAACTAACGCACCAGTTGTGTTCATGGACCTCATGAACCGAGTGTGTGGGCCATATCTTAACCAATTTGTCATTGTTTTCATCGATGACATACTTATTTACTCGAAGAATGATCAAGAGCACGAAGAACATTTAAGAAATGTGCTAGAGTTGCTGAGAAAAGAAAAAATGTACGCTAAGTTTTCAAATTGTGCATTTTAGTTGGAAGAAGTTCAATTCATCGGTCACATAGTGAACAAAGAAGGTATTCAGGTGGATCCAGCAAAGATTGAAACCGTTGAAAAATGGGAAACCCCGAAAACTTCGAAGCATATATGCCAATTTTTAGGACTAGCTGGTTACTACAGAAGGTTCATTCAAGATTTTTCCAGAATAGCAATACCCTTGACTGCATTAACACATAAAGGGAGGAAATTTGAATGGAAGGATGAACAAGAGAAAGCGTTTCAATTGTTAAAGAAAAAGTTAACTACGACACCTATATTGTCATTACCTGAAGGGAATGATGATTTTGTGATATATTGTGATGCTTCAAAGCAAGGTCTCGGTTGTGTATTAATGCAAAGAACGAAGGTAATTGCTTATGCGTCTAGACAATTGAAGATTCACGAGCAGAATTATACGATGCATGATTTGGAATTAGGCGCAGTTGTTTTTGCATTAAAGACTTGGAGGCACTACTTATATGGGGTCAAAAGTATTATATATACCGACCACAAAATTATTCAACACATATTTAATCAGAGACAACTGAACATGAGGCAGCGCAGGTGGATTGAATTGTTGAATGATTACGACTTTGAGATTCGTTACCACCCGGGGAAGGCGAATGTGGTAGCCGACGCTTTGAGCAGAAAGGACAGAGAACCCATTCGAGTAAAAGCTATGAATATAATGATTCACAATAACCTTACTACTCAAATAAAGGAGGCGCAACAAGGAGTTTTAAAAGAGGGAAATTTAAAGGATGAAATACCCAAAAGATCGGAGAAACATCTTAATATTCGGGAAGACGGAACCCGGTATAGGGCTGAAAGAATTTGGGTACCAAAACTTGGAGATATGAGAGAAATGGTACTTAGAGAAGCTCATAAAACCAGATACTCAATACATCCTAGAACGGGGAAGATGTACAAGGATCTCAAGAAACATTTTTGGTGGCCGGGTATGAAAGTCGATGTTTCTAAATACGTAGGAGAATGTTTGACGTGTTCTAAGGTCAAAGCGGAGCATCAAAAACCATCAGGTCTACTTCAACAACCCGAAATCCTGGAATAGAAATGGGAAAACATTACCATGAATTTCATCACTAAATTGCCAAGGACTGCAAGTGATTTTGATACTATTTGGGTAATAGTTGATCATCTCACCAAATCAGCACACTTCCTGCCAATAAGAGAAGATGACAAGATGGAGAAGTTAGCATGATTGTATTTGAAGGAAGTCATCTCCAGACATGGAATACCAATCTCTATTATCTCTGATAGGGATGGTAGATTTATTTCAAGATTCTGGCAGACATTACAGCAAGCATTAGGAACTCGTCTAGACATGAGTACTGCTTATCATCCACAAACTGATGGGCAGAGTGAAAGGACGATATGAACGCTTGAAGACATACTACGAGCATGTGTTATTGATTTCGGAAAAAGTTGGGATCGACACCTTCCGTTAGCAGAATTTTCCTACAACAATAGCTACCATTCAAGCATTGAAATGGCGCAGTTTGAAGCACTCTATAGAAGAAAGTGCAGGTCTCCGATTTGTTGAAGTGAAGTGGGGGATAGATAGATTACGGGTCCAGAGATAATACAAGAAACTACCGAGAAGATCATCCAAATTCAACAACGGTTGAAAACCGCCCAAAGTCGACAAAAGAGCTACGCTGACATTAAAAGAAAAGATATAGAATTCGAATTTGGAGTCATGCTTAAAGTTGCACCTTGGAAAGGTGTTGTTCGATTTGGTAAACGAGGGAAATTAAATCCAAGGTATATTGGACCATTCAAGATTATTGATAGTGTCGGACCAGTAGCTTACCGACTTGAGTTACCTCAACAATTCGCGGCTGTACATAACACTTTCCACGTCTCGAATTTGAAGAAATTTTTTGCTAAAGAAGATCTCACTATTCCGTTAGACGAAATCCAAATCAACGAAAAACTTCAATTCATCGAAGAACCCATCGAAATAATGGATCGTGAGGTTAAAAGACTTAAGTAAAATAAGATACCAATTGTTAAGGTTCGATGGAATGCTTGTAGAGGACCTGAGTTCACTTGGGAACAAGAATATCAGATGAAGAAGAAATACCCGCACCTATTTCCAGAAGATATTTCAGCACCTCCAACTACTTAAAATTTCGGGACGAAATTTGTTTAATGGGTAGGTACTGTAGTGACCCGAACTTTTCCATGTTAATATATATTAAATGAAATTTTTATTTACATGATTTAGTGTTTCCAACATGTTAAGCAATCAAACTTGTTAAGACTTGATTATTTGAAATGAGTTTCATGTAGACAATTGACCACCCAAGTTGACCGGCGATTCACGAACGTTAAAACTTGTAAAAATGACATGACGATATATATATATATATATATATATATATATATATATATATATATATATATATATATATATATATATATATATATATATATATATATATATATATATATATATGTGGATATACATATAGTTAACATGAGATTATGATAAATAAGTATCTCCATAAGTATATTAACAATGAGTTATATACATAAAAATGAGACTACTAAGTTAAGAAACTCGAAACGATATATATAATGATTATCGTTATTATAACGTCTTACTAAATACATATATATCATATTAAGATATTGTTACACTATATTTAACATGATAAAATAATAATTATATATATCATTAAGTATGTTAACAATGAACTACATATGTAAAACAAGACTACTAACTTAAGAATTTTGAAACGAGGCATATATGTAACGATTATCGTTGTAACGACATTTTAATGTATATATATCATATATTTATACATCATAATATCTTAATAATAAAATAATTTAACATCTCATTAGATATAATAAACAATGGGTTAACAACATTAAATGAGATCGTTAACTTAAAGGTTTCAAAACAACACTTACATGTAACGACTAACGATGACTTAACGACCCAGTTAAAATGTATATACATGTAGTGTATTTAGATGTATCAGTACACTTTTTAAAGACTTCAAGACACATATCAAAGTACTTCTACTTAACAAAAATGCTTACAATTGCATTCTCATTCATTTTCATCAACAATTCTACTAGTATGCAACTGTATTCGTACTCGTACAATACCCAGCTCCTAGACGTATATACTATTGGTATATACACATAATAATTCAGCTCTTAGCAACCCTAGATAGTCAACAAACATGTGGAACCAACAATTTGACAACTAGCATGACTTATGAGCAAGGAAACAAAAACAAGAACTCCTTTTAACCCCACTCACCTTCACCACTCACCACCTACTCCATTTCACTTCCAATTTTCTTCCCAATTCTCTCTCAAAACACACACTCTCTTCCATGAACGTGTAAGTTACTATTTTTCCAGCAAAAATCATCAAATATAAGCTTTGATAATTACCTATAATCATCATAAAAACAATTACTCAAGAACACATCAAGAACTCTTCCAAGTTTACAAGTTTACTTCCAAGTTTCCTAATCCATTCCAAGCAATCATCTAAGATCAAGAAACCTTTGTTATTTACAGTAGGTTATCTTTCTAAATCAAGGTAATATTCATATTCAAGCTTTGATTCAATTTCTATAACTATAACTATCTTAATTCGAGTAATAATCTTACTTGAACTTGTTTTTGTGTCATGATTCTATTTCAAGAACTTCCATGCCATCAAAGATCCTTTGAAGCTCAAGTTATTTTTTCATCATTTCTAGTAGGTTTACCTACTAAACTTTAGGTAGTAATGATGTTCATAACATCATTCGATTCATATATATAAAACTACCTTATTCGAAGGTTTAAACTTGTAATCACTAGAACATAGTTTAGTTAATTCTAAACTTGTTCGCAAACAAAAGTTAATCCTTCTAAATTGAATTTTAAAATAAACTAAACACATGTTCTATATCTATATTATATGCTAACTTAATGATTTAAAACCTGAAAACACGAAAAACACCGTAAAATCGGATATGCGCCGTCGTAGTAACACCGCGGGCTGTTTTGGGTTAGTTAATTAAAGACTATGATAAACTTTGATTTAAAAGTTGTTCTTCTGGGAAAATGATTTTTCTTATGAACATGAAACTATATCCAAAAATCATGGTTAAACTCAAAGTGGAAGTATGTTTTCCAAAATGGTCATCTAGACATCGTTCTTTCGACTGAAATGACTTCCTTTACAAAAACAACTTGTAACCTGTATTTTTGACTATAAACTTATACTTTTTCTGTTTAGATTCATAAACTTAATTTCAATATGAAACCATAGTAACTTGAATCACTCAAAACGGATTTACAACGAAGAAGTTATGGGTAAAACAAGATTGGATAATTTTTCTTGTTGCAGCTACGTGAAAATTGGTAACAAATCTATATTAATCATATCCTGGTTAACTCATATTGTATTATACATGTATTCTAATATATTATGTAATCTTGGGATACCATAGACACGTATGCAAATGTTTTGACATATCATATCGACCCATGTATATATATTATTTGGAACAACCATAGACACTCTATATGCAGTAATGTTGGAGTTAGCTATACAGGGTTGAAGTTGATTCCAAAAATATATATGCTTTGAGTTGTGATCTAGCCTGAGACGTGTATACACTGAGTCGTGGATTGATTCAAGATATATATATATATATATATATATATATATATATATATATATATATATATATCAATTTATTTATGTACATCTGACTGTGGACAACTAGTTGTAGGTTACTAACGAGGACAGCTGACTTAATAAACTTAAAATATTAAAACGTATTAAAAATGTTGTAAATATATTTTGAACATACTTTGATATATATGTACATATTTGTTATAGGTTCATGAATCGACCCGTGGCCAAGTCTTATTTTATGACGAAGTGAAAATCTGTGAAAGTGAGTTATAGTCCCACTTTTAAAATCTAATATTTTTGGGATAAGAATACATGCAGCTTTATAAATGTTTTACAAAATAGACACAAGTACATGAAACTACTTTCTATGGTTGAACGATCGAAGCCGAATATGCCCCTTTTACTTGGTAACCTAAGAATTAGTAAACCAGTCTACTAATTGACACGAATCCTAAAGATAGATCTATTGGGCCCAACAAACCCCATCTGTTGTAGCGGATGCTTTAGTACTTCGAGTTTTTATATCATGTCCGATGGATGTCCCGGAATGATGGGGATATTCTTATATGCATCTTGTTAATGTCGGTTACCAGGTGTTCAATCCATATGAATGATTTTTATCTCTATATATGGGATGTATATTAAAATATGAAATCTTGTGGTCTATTATTATGATTTGATAAATACATACATTAAACCTATAACTCACCAACATTTTTGTTGACGTTTAAAGCATGTTTATTCTCAGGTGATTATTAAGAGCTTCCGCTGTTGCATGCTAAAATAAGGACAAGATTTGGTGTCAGCATGCTTGTATAATATTGTTTAAAACTTCATTCAAGATTTACTTTGTTGTAACATATTAATATTGTAAACCAATATGTATTGGTAGTGTGTAAGTGTGATATTTTAGATTATCATTTCTGGATAATCTAGGTGATGTCCTTTTAACCTTGTCGATAAAATAAAGGTTATGGTTTGTTTTTAAAAATGAATGCAGTCTTTGAAAAACGTCTCATATAGAGGTCAAAACCTCGCAACAAAATCAATTAATATGGAACGTTTATAATCAATATGAACGGGACATTTCAGTACGTAGCTAATTGGTGTGATTTGAGAAAGGATTCGTTTGAATTCTAAGTTTTCATACTTAGACTCGGTATTGTCAACTGTTACAGTTGACATTCGGTATTCTATACATTCGGTATCTTTGATATTTTGTGTGATACTAACTTATTTCCTTGTGCAGCAAAGTTACAGAATCTAATTCAAAGGAATTGAATTGTGTTTGAATTCAAATTCATACAGAATCTGACTACCGAGTCATACACTGAATCAGGATCTCGGTATCAATTAATTCATTGGTTTTAAGTGTTCTCAGGTTACAAATCTTGTTGTTACCGAATCTATACCGAATCTGGGTGTGTTACTTGTATTTCTGATCAGTTTCTGATACAGAATCTGGTTTACCGAATGTGCTACAGTACACAATCTATACCGAATCTGCTACAGTACCGAATCAGTTACCGAATCTGACATTTGTGTTAGAATGTTGTGATTTTTCATCTTAGATTTGAGTAATACCGAATCTTTACTGAATCTACCTCATTTTCAAGATGTCTACTCAAGATACTTTGATCATTGGATCAGATTCTCGTCCTCCAGTGTTGTTTGATGGCAAGTACACTCAGTGGCTTCACCGTATCACTCAGTACATAGACTACAAGGGTGAGAAAGCAAAGTACATATGGGCTTCTCTGAGAGATGGTCCAGTTGTAGATTATCATCCGGATACTGGTATGCCAATTCCAATCTATGAACTTTCTGGTGATAAACGTGAGAGAGCTCAGGGTGACATAGAGGCAAAAAACATTGTTATGCAAGCTATCCCGTATGAGTTGTTTGAAAATGTTGATAGCAACACCACTGCAAAAGACATATGGGATGAGATCAAATGATAACAAGAAGGTTATGACTTGTCAGATGTTACTAAACTAAATAAGGCTCTGGGATTTTATGAAGATTTCAAGCTGGAACCTGATGAACCACTCAAGGATACCTACTGTCATTTCAATGGTGTTCTCAATGAGTTGAAAAGGTGCAAGATCATAAAAGTAAATGCTGAAGTCAACATGAAATTTCTCAAAAAGCTCAATGTTGATTGGCTTCCTTATGGAACCATTGTTCGATCAACCAAAGAGATTGACAAGTTGACTATTCATGAGCTTGTTGGAGTTCTTATGCATTACCAACCTGAAGTGTCTAAACTTCAAGAAGGAAGGAAAGAGTCATCTCCAAGTGATCCTCTTGCTCTCATTGCCAAAAAGAAGAGCAAATCATTTACGACTTCCAAAAGCTTGTCCAAGAAAGTGCTTGTTGAAGATTCAACTGATTCTGAAGAGTTAAATCTATCTGATGTTGATGATTCTCACCTTGAATTAGTCAAGATGGGAGCCATGTTCACAAAAGCCTTGAAAAAATACAAGTTCAAAGGCAAATCAATCAATCAACGCAAGAATTCATCATCTTCCTCGTACTACAAGAAAGCTGATCAACCAAAACAACAACAACGTGCTGATGAATCCAAGAAGGATGATTCAATCTGTTTCAATTGTGACAAAGCTGGTCATTACTCTCATAAGTACAAGATGCCTAAGAAGAAGGATGCAGCTTACTACAAGAAGAAAATATTGATGGCTAAGATTGTAGAAACTGGGGGAGAACTGAAACCGGTTGATGATACTTGGTTTAACTGGACGGACGGTTCAGATTCATAGGTTGAACATGCAAATGTTTTCAAGGTGACTAAGCTCATCAAAGCTACGGAAGCAATGGAGAATTCTGACTCAGCATCTGATGATGATGAGGTACAATCATCTGAAATTCCACCTGATTTTATCAAAGTGCAAAATGACATGCTGAAGAATTTGGTCTCAATGTCAACAGAAGTCAAAGGTTTAAAATCTGAAAACAAGGTTTTAAAAGATAAAATCAAATTTTTTGAGACCAAACCATCTTCATCTAAATTACAATCGGAATTGCAAAGATTGACTATCCAACTCAGCTCCACGGAAACTGAGTTAGAAGATCTTAAAAAATTAGTTCATCCGATTAAGGTCGAAAGGATAGAATATCGTCTAAAATCGGAACGACTTGCAGAAAAAGTTCAATTTCTAGAAAAAGATCTTTCTGATTTGAAAGCTCAACATGAACCCACACTTTTAAAGCTAAACAAGAAAATTATTCAATTGAAAAATACCATCATTGAAAAGAACTCTGAAATCTCTTCGTTGTCAAAAGAGTCTTTTCAAATGAAAGCACAACTTGCTCGATATGAGGAAAAACTCTATCGAACAGATCAATCCAAAGCTATCATGAATATGGAACTTCCAAAACAAACGATTTTCATGAATAGACCAAAAACAATTCATGGTGACAAGTGGGGGTTGGGTTATGAAGATCCTAAGATCTTAGAAAATGCTTCCAAAAAGATTCCAGGATTATATCATTCTGATTAATTTTAAGCTGGTTTACCATATCATTTTATGCATGCTTCTGATGCTGATTTTGATGATATTATTGTTAATCACAAATCTAGGAAATATCATCAAATTAGCTTAATGTATGAGAAAATCAATGCTAAAATGGGTAAATCAAATCCTGATTTCTTGAAGAAACTTGTTAAAACTGAAAAGAATATGCAACGTGAAAATTATATGCCTAAGCGTAGACTGGTTTATATCCCAACACTCATGCTAGAGAAATACATTTTAATACTTGAGAATGAAGTGTTTAACGAACCTAGTTCTAGCATTATTGCCATAGATTAGGTGTTTGATGAACCAACTTTTGATGTGAAACCAATTCTACCAGCTTTGCCTGCATGTTCTGATAATGTTTTTCGTGAAGACCTAGCACATGAACTAATTGTCTTCTTTGAGACAGAATCCCTAGGTCAACATGATTTAGATGTAAAGATAGAACCTCAAGATGAACCAAATGTTGAAAACATGATAGACTTTGACACAACAATTAATGAATTTTATGAAAACATACCTATTGTACAAAACTTGAAACGTATATTAGGTATAGTTGAAAAGGAAAATGTTGATTTGCAACTTAAGTGTCAATCATTAGAACAAATGCTTGCTTTGTGTGATAAATTTCCTCCACTTCCTATGAAAATATGTACTTATGATTTTACGAAAGGTGAAGTGCTTGTTTCTGCAGAGGAATTATGTCTTGAAATTAAGAGCTTAAAACAAAAAACAATTGAACTGAAACAGACTAACACACTTAAGCAATCATCAACTGTTGAAACCAATGTGTCTGAATGTGTTGGTGGGATTTATAAGAAGGGGAAGGTAACAACAACATCTACGGATGCAAACCCATTACTATTCTTAAATACCCATTACGTTCTCAATTTGGTAAACGTGTTTCAAAAGTTGCACCTTCAACACAATTTGTTGTCAAGAAAGTTCATTCTCAAAATGGTTCTGTGTTAACTAAAAAGATTCTTATGATTCCAATGACAAATCAATCAAAGGAAAGTCTTTTACCAAAATCAGTCAAGTCAACACAACACAAGAGTCCAAAACCTGATTTGAGTGAGTATGATGCAAAGGAACGTAAAATCAATTTGGAAATTTTGAAAAATCAATCATCTCATGTGTCAACTGAAAAGTTTGGACGTCTAAATAACAGAGGTGTTTTTCGTGTCACAGGTTATAATCCAAATTTGACTTACAAGTCTGTATGGGTTCCTAAGTCCACGACTAAGAAAGTAGCAACTAAACCAAAGAAATCTGCTAGTCGACCTAGGAAATCATCTCATGTTTTTCAATTTTCGTCTGTGAACAAAACATCTACTTGGAATAAGTTGTGTGTTAAGACTTCTGATAACGATGTAAAACTTGATATTGCATATGATGCTTCATGTAATGTGGTTTTAAATGATGCTTTATTGTCTAAATTGCATGATGCTTTACGTGATTATCTCATTGTTGATACAAAGTTTATTGTTGTTACTAACCGTAAAGGACCCAAGAAACTTTGGGTACCTAAACTCTAGGAAATTAACGTTTATAGGGTTTCGACATCTGTGTTTGGTATATCGATTCCGGTTGCTCTCGACACATGACGGACCATAAATCCTTGCTTGTCAATTTCTTTGACAAATTCCTAGGAACGGTTACTTTTGGAAATGATGAGATTTCAGCAATAACGGGTTATGGAGATTTTGTGAAAAATGGCATAACGATCAAACGGGTCTCATATGTTGAGGGTTTGGGGTGCAGTTTATTTAGTGTCAGCCAATTTTGTGACGGAGATCTCAAGGTTTTGTTTGAACATCTTCAATGCTCGGTGCAATCCACCGATGGAAACGATCTCCTTGTTGGTAAACGTTGTGCTTCACTTTATACTATTGACCTCAATGATGCACCATCACATGGAACCATATGTTTGGTCACTCGTTCAACAAAGGAAAATTCATGGTTATGGCATCACCGGATGTCTCACCTGAATTACAAGGGTATTAATCGACTCGTCTCTAAAGACTTAGTTTATGGTATTCCAAGCTTTCAATATGATAAGCATCATGTGTATCCATCATGTGCAATGGGTAAGCTGAAACGGACTAATCATTCGCTTAAGCAACACCCTAGTACTTCATCGTCCTTGCAATTATTGCATATGGACTTATGTGCACCCATGAGGATTTCTAGTCTTGGTGGCCGGAAACATGTGCTTGTCATTGTTGATGATTATACCCGATTTACATGGATTTTCCTTCTATGAACAAAGTCAGAAACCCCCGCCATTATCATTGAGTTCATTAAAAAGACTCAACGCTCTTTTAACAAACATGTTAAGAGTATTCGAACTGATAATGGGATGGAATTTAAGAATGACCTGCTTGATAGTTATTTGAAAGACCAAGGCATTGAACATCAGTTCTCTGCTGCACGAACCCCTCAACAGAATGGAGTAGTCAAACGACGTAATCGTAAGTTATGCGAAGCAGCTCGAACGATGCTTGCTTACTCCAAACTACCTCCGAAAATGTGGGGGGAAGCCATTTCTACTGCATGTTATACCCAAAATCTCTGCATCATTAATAAATGTTTTGATAAAACTCCTTATGAGTTACTATATGGTAGATGCCCGAATGTCAAATATTTTTGTGTCTTTGGTTGTATATGCTAGGTGCTTAACGATTTTGACAGCATCGGAAAGTTTGATCCTCATGGCAATCAGGCCATATTTCTTGATTATTCTTCGAACAAAGTTGCATATCGTGTTTATCACAAACGGACAAAGACGATCAAGGAAAGCATTAATGTAAGGTTCGATGAATTATCGGGAATGGCTTTTGAACAACTCAGTTCAAAACCCGATCCTAACTTGACTATTACTTCTTCCGCGCAAAACTCAATTTTCTTGAAGAAGGGTGTTCCTACGGTAACAACAGAGGAACTGGATGTCTTGTTTGATAGTCTTTATGCTCCTCAACTGCATACAAATGTTCAAACCGTACCGGTTACACCATCACAGTCAACTACTGTGGAGACTCAATCAAGTCTTTTTGATGAAGATACAACACTAACTGATTCACCCGTTGCTTCTTCATCCTCCCTCCCACCTCCAGATACATATAATCTTGAACCAATTCAAGATTCATCAGTTGATACAACTCCAGTTGTTTCTCCAGATACTCACTTGAATCCATTAGATGGTGTTACATCAGATCAAACGAATCAAGGCTCAACGTCAACAATGGTTGATGTTTCAATGGATACCACTGATGTACAACCTCTTCCACATAACAATCGATGGACTAAAAGTCATCCAATTGATCTTAGCATTGGTGATGCATCTGCTCCAGTCTCAACTCGAAGGGCGACTCAGAATATGTGTTTATACACTGCCTTTCTTAGTAAGATTGAACCAACAACGGTTGCTCAAGCTTTACTAGATCCGAACTGGGTAGTAGCAATACAAGAAGAGATTAGTCAATTTGATCGTTTGAAAGTATGGCGATTAGTTCCAAGACCAACGGGTCAACGACCAATAGGAGTTAAGTGGATATTTAAGAACAAGAAGCATTCTGATGGAATTGTGGTTCGAAACAAGGCACGTCTTGTGGCCAAGGGATATCGACAACAAGAGGTTATTGATTATGACAAAACGTTTGCTCCGGTTGCTAGGATTGAGGCTATTCATCTTTTCCATGCATTTGCTTCTCATAAGAAGTTCACGGTGTTTCAAATGGATGTCAAAACTACTTTTCTGAACGGTCATCTTCAAGAGGAAGTTTATGTTGATCAACCAGAAGGCTTTGTCTATCCCATTCATCCAAACCATATCTACTACTTGGAGAAAGCTTTAGATGGTCTGAAGCAAGCACCACGTGCATGGTACGAGACCTTAACAAAGTATTTCCTGGACAATGGCTTCTCTCGTGGAACGATTGATACAACGCTATTCATCCGTAAAAACCACGGTCACATTCTCTTGGTTTAAATTTACGTTAATGATATTATTTTTGGTTCCACATCCCCGGCCTTATGCAAAGAATTTGGTGACCTTATGGCCAACAAATTCGAAATGAGCATGCTTGACCAGTTAAATTTCTTCTTGGGGTTACAAGTAAAACAATTACCAAATGGGATTTTTATTAGTCAAACAAAGTATATCAATGATATGCTAAAACATTTTAAAATGACTGATTTAAAACCAATGACAACTCCAATGAGGACTTTACTGGATACTAATGCTAATGGGGAACCCTTTAATGTTACGCTTTATCGAAGCATGGTTCGTTCTTTAATGTATCTGACTGCAAGTCGACCAGAAATTACACTTGCTGTAATTGTATGTGCCTGCTTTCAGTCCAACCCTAATAAATCTCACTCCAAAGCGGTTGTTAGGATTTTTCAGTACCTTAAAGGTACACCTAACCTTGGGATCTAGTATCCTCATGGATCCAATTTCAATCTCACTGCTTATACTGATGCGGATCATGGAGGTTGCCATGTTGATAGAAAAAAAACATCTGGATCAATTCAGATGTTGGGGAATAGGCTAGTTGGTTGGTCATCCAAAAAGCAGAACTGTGTGTCTTTATCAACAGCTGAATCTGAGTACATTGCTGCAGCTCACTGTTGTTCACAAGTTTTGTGGATGCAAACTCAACTTTTGGACTATGGCTTTAAGATTTCTAAGACCCCAATTTACTGTGATTCACAAAGTGCTATTACAATTACGAGCAACCTGGTTCAGCATTCTAAGACTAAACACATTGATATTCGTTATCATTTCATTAAGGACCATGTAGAAAAAGGGGATGTAGAGTTATACTTTGCGCCTATCAAAGTGCAATTAGCTGACATGTTCAATAAGCCCTTAGATGAACTCAAGCTAAAGTTCTTGATCAAAGAGATTAGCATGGTAGAGTATAGTGCTTGACATTCCTTAGATCTGTTAGGACTTATACTTAGGATCTTGTGTTTAGGGGGAGTAGATACATTCAAGGGGGAGCAACTACTTCTTATGCTTTAGATTACATCTTTCAAGAGGGAGCCTTACTTTTAGAATTCTGTTAATTTCCTGGGATTTAATTTCAATGGTTACGAAAGGGGGAGGTAACTCATTGATATCATATTTCAAGGGGGAGTTAACTCATTTTCTTCGGAATATATCAAAATGGTGATTTTCTTTCTTGTATATCACATTTTGAGGGGGAGAAAATGAATAGAAAACTGTTTTTCAATAGTGAATTTTATAAATTCCTTGTTTTTTATCTGAAATAATTCACTAAGGCTTGTATACATCTCAGTATGTAACCCGTTTTAACAATTGGTATCACTAAAGATTTGTACTTTGTACATAATTCAAAATTTTCTAAGTACAAATCTTGTTTTGATAAAATTCATAAAAATTGAAAAAGATAAAATCCAAAAAGGTTTGAATTTTAATGAATAAATGCTAATTTTAGCATTATACCGAATCTGACAACCAACAGTACAGATTCGGTAAGTTCAAAATCTTCAACAATTATCTCAGAAATGTTTTTCATCAAAAATGTGATAATCTTGAATGATTTTTGATAAAGATTTGTCAAAGTTTGAAGTGCAATGTGTCTAAATATAAAAATGGACTGCATTCGGTACTTAAGGCCTATTCGGTAAAGCCCATGTCTTCAAAACATTTGGTATCTATAAATAGCAGGGTCAGAGTCAAACTTTCTTTTACTTTTACCTAATTGCATATCGAATCTGATCTAAACTACCGAGTCTGCCTAATCTACTGAATCCGTCTCTCTGTATCTTCAAATCTTTGGTATATTCTTGTTTTAATTGAATTTAAGTATCACATGTTAAAGATCTGAGATGATTGAATATTTATAAACCAGAAAATCAAGCAAATAACATGATTGTGACACTTAATTTTGAAAAATGTTGCTTATACCGAGTCTGAGTCGTATTTTATAATTCTTTGATTAAACTCGTCTGATTTGGTTGATTAACATGAAATCTTGTCAAAACCATGTTAAATTAGTTGATCTATCAATTGACCGAGTCTGATTACATGTTTAATTGCGTATTTGATAGATTCTGTACATACCGAATGTGTTCTTGCTACAATACCGAGTCTGTTCAAGTCATTAACATTTTTTTCTGATTTGTTTAAGTTATTAATTGATTGTTACTATGTTTTTGCATGATATAAGACTGAATATGCATGTTTGGGTGATAATACGTGATTTTTAAAGATACCGAATCTATTCTTGGCATTATACCGAGTCTGCTATTTGGTACTTTCAAAATTTGAGATTTTCAACTTGATAAATCTTGCATGCTTTATTTAAGTCGTTGGTATGAAAACTCAAGCTTATTTGGTTACAGAATCTCAAGTTTTCATGACTACCGAATCTGCTTGATTTATGCTTAAAATTGACTAAGTGTTGTTCTGATTCTTTGTGTTATATAATTGACTTTGCATGATTACTTTATACTATGATGAATATCATATGAATGTCATGTTTGTCAATTACTTGTTCATATTTGGAACAAATGATGTTTTTAACTTAGAAAAATCATAAAAATAGAGATATAAAGGATTTCAAAGGCAAATAAGAATAGAGATATGTGCTTTATGTTGAATATCTTGTGGTCTTCTATTTCTTATTTATACAGCTAAATGGTGAACAATCACTTCATCAACTCTGAAACCAACATTCCTTGCAATTACTGGACTGCAATACTAGGGAGGCATACACTATGGCCTACTCTAAGCTCAACTGTCAGTATACCTGTGACAGATCTGGAGCTACTTAATAGAACCATTAGGTTTGTGGAGGCTACACAACCTACTGCTGCAAATCCAGAGGGTAGACAAGCTCGATTTGAGTTTGAGCTAAGAGAAGTTCAAGGGAGAAGGAGTATCACTAAGGCTGATTTTAGGAGGATCTTTAGGCTTCCTCTTGTACAGAATGCTCCTGCTTTCCCTACTACTCCGCAGATGATGTCATTAATCTTTGATCTTGGTTATCTTGGAGCAAACAATGTTCTACCGGCTAAGTTTCAGAAGAAATACCTGCACTTAAGGTGGTATGTGATCTTCTCAATCATCAACAGATGCTTGTTGATGACCAGGAGTGGATCCGACAGTCTGACTGTGCCAATGCTAAGATTGTTCTACTCTTTCACAATAGTAGAGACTCCTGATTATGCAGAACTATTATGGGATTTGGTTCAGGCACAAGTTGATAAGCCAAGGGGTTCATACATCCCTTGTGAAAGGTTTTTCTTTATCTTTATCCATGATGCTATCACTGCTTGCAGAAATGCAAATATATTTGTTCTAGGTACACATGGATTACAGATGAAAAGATTTGGGGAGCTGAAGATGAATACCCCAATGGTATCTGACAATCAATTCACTGCGCCGATTCCAAATTGGCTTGTGGGGCTAGCTGCACCCCAAGACGTTCGAATGCGTTCTTATTTTGAGGTTGTAGGAATACCTCTTCCGAATCCGGTACAACAAGAACAAGTTGAACCCGTCGCAGTTCCAGCCCCAGAGGTTGTAGAGGAACCTGTAGTACAACCACCCGGGCCAGCTAATCCTCAACTTAGGGTGAACCTCAAACATTCTAGGGCAGCACACCAAGCTCAACCCGTGCGGATCAGGGATCCTAGTTCACCTAGGATTGAACCAACCCTTTCAACAACACCCTAAGTGAGCAGTGACACTAATTCTTCAGCAACTGAGTCATCTCCTGAACATTCTCCTAAGAGAACTCGATTTATACTTGATGAGATGATTCAGACTCCGCCAACCCAACGAGTAACTAGATTTAGGACTTCGACACCCATCGTTCGCCAAACAGTTACTCCAACCGTTGGTGATACAGATCCAAGACCTAGAGCCAATTAGGTCACCCTCACCCATCTTCGTATCACATCCAATAATAATAGTAAGCCCTACGCTAAATGAAGCACAAGCTTCGGTAGGCAATAGAGCTAAACGCAAGGATGGTAAAAAGACCACTAAGCCCATCCAATCTAAACAGGACTTAATAATAAATCTTACACAGAAAGATGCTTCGGCATCTAAGGAAGTAAAATCTTCCTCTACAGTAAAGTCTGCGTTGACTCAATCGATTGAGGAAACTCAATCATTGAAGTCCAGAACGGCCGAAGGGGAGCCGAAAAGTCTTGAAAAGGCACCCTGCGTATCGGCTGGAAATCCTCCTGTGTCTTAACGTACAACAAGGTCTCGAGGTCCGGCTTATCTAGATTCTGAATCTCAGGGTCTGGAGGAAGCGTTAACTGAAAGAGATGTACCACCTCATGGTATATCAATGATTTCAGGAGTCGGAGATAGCAATATCTCTGCGAGATCAAAACCGACGGGTAGTTCTACTACTTTGTAAGAGTCCCATGAGACTAAAGTCATGGAGGCGGATGCTTCGAAAGAAACTTCGCCGATGACAACTTCGGTTGTTGCCCAACCTCCATCAGAAGGGATATCACGAATCTGACTAGTAGTATGTATAGCCCTACATATAAGTATAATACCGTACATATATCCTTACCTGCCCTCGCGGTAAATCAAATACTTCCACCAACATCGTCTCTAACAGATGATGCTGCTGCTGTTCCTATTGTCACTTTACCACCATCACCCTCGCATTTACCAAATTTCTATGATGCTTTGGAGCAAGAATATTTCAGTCGTATGTTTTCTCGAGTTAATCTTGATGTTCTTTGACACACTTTGCTTCAAGCATTGTTTCACGCTCGTGTACGATGTCCACTTACTTCCTTCTCTTCTCCAATAAGTCCTCACCGTGATAATGAGCATGACGATTCTGATCCTCAGAATAGTCATGAGGGGGAGATAGGAGTAGATGGAGATTATCTAACGATGAACATTTCAACTAAGGGTGGTGGTGTGAGGTCTTC
This sequence comes from Rutidosis leptorrhynchoides, assembly GCF_046630445.1. Classification (NCBI taxonomy): domain Eukaryota; kingdom Viridiplantae; phylum Streptophyta; class Magnoliopsida; order Asterales; family Asteraceae; genus Rutidosis; species Rutidosis leptorrhynchoides. Next base: position 210,726,878 of record NC_092334.1, read on the forward strand.
ATCAGCTTCTCAAGCTCAACAGGTTCAGACGGAATCAGAAATGGTTTCTACTAATGATGAAGTTGATGATAAGGAGCCTGAGCAAGTTATAATTCCAATTGTGCATTCAGAGGCTGATAGTGGACCGGTAGATGAGGATTTGAACTTAAGTGATTTCTATCTTGAAGAAACAGATGATAATAGGTTTGTCATTCTAAGCAAATTATCTTCAGTAGCTTCAATCCCAGAAAATGTAGAGATTGTAGATGAAGGGAATCCTGATCCAGTAACTGAAAGTGATGATGAAATGGGTTCTTCTGATGACGATGAAGACAATCTTTATGTTAATCTAAATGATGATGATATATTTGATCATATTGAAGATGATATTGCTTCAACTGATGATGCGACAAATCCTACTGATCATTCATCGAATTCTACACCTTCATCGAGTTCAAATCCAACAAATGCTAATGAAAGCTCAACTTATGGTACATCTACATCAAGTGAAACAGTGAATTCCAGATTCAAATACAACCATGGTATATTCTTTAAGAATCAGGAACAAAGATTGTTATTGAGAGTTGAACACGATTTCATTACTTTACGAAACACATTCATCGAGGAGAATGCTTACAAGATCCTTCGCAATAACGAAACACCAAGGAGTAAAAGATTTACTTATATAGGTTCACGATTGCTTCCAGTAAGTGAAAGAAACTGGTATGAGTTTATGCGGAGGGAAAACACATCAACAAAGATGAAGATGAATTTTGGCTTCAAAGAAAATATCGTATTACAGAAGTGTTGAATATTACTCGAGTCAGAGTAGAGATAAGCGAAAAGAAAGACGTCATCAGTCAGTTCCACGTTATTAGAGAAGATGAGAAGGAATACAAGTTCAAAGAATTAGATTTTCATAATCTAGATATGCTTGATATCATTCACATCTACAACTATCTCCATATCACCACCATTCGACCTTTTGCTAAGGCTCAAGCTTTGGAAGCTGTGAAAACATACATGATGGATTAGACGTGAAGATTTTCAAATTGGTCTCGAAGCTAATAGGAAAAATGATTTGAATAACCTGTCCGAATCAATACACAGAGGGACTAAAGGATATGAGAATGTTTCAAATGCAATTCAAACCTGAAGGGTTTGTATTTGTGAAAAGTCCCACTTTGTTGTTGTTTCTACTACTGTCGTTGCTATTGTTGAAAACACCCAACCAAAACCCATAACTACCATACCATGATCATAAACCACTACCTTCGCGTTTTCTGTTTGTAACCACCTTTGAACTTCACAAAACCGACCATTATTACTGCTAATAACCTTTTATTTCTACTATTAAATAGTTACATCTATTTCCATTAAACTCTAACTCAGTTCAACAAATCAAACAACCATTTAACCATCATCAACCGGAACCCACTTGGGTTATCGAAACCCACTTACAACGAAACCCACCTGCAAGGAAACAATTGCTCGAACTATCACATCGGTTAAACTGCTGTTGCCGTACGTTTTCTATTTTTTTGTTACAATAATGATTTCGATGATAATGATAAACGATGGAGAAGATGAACGATGATAAAGATGACAATGCAGTGATGAATGATGATTGATGATACGATAATGACGATGATGATGATTATAAAGAGAAGAGGAGATGATGATTATGATTGATACACACGATATGTACAAACCATGTTAATAAAATTACCTAATTGAGAAAAAGAGGAAAACAAGTGGTATGTACGTGTGTGTATCTTTACAGCTGTAGGTTGATGGTGATCACGATGATATTAAAGAATGAAGTATGGTGATAATGGATGATATGGCTGTCCCACTTCTCAAACCCTATTTAGTTGCATATTTTTTTTTTATAAACTGAATCCTATAGTAAACCGATTCTGTTTCTGTCGACATTAATCTACAACAGATGGGCTTACCATAAATTGATAACTGGGTTTCCTAAACGTTGTTGGGCCAAAGGAAAATGGGCCAGGTTATGGAAAGATGAATCAGAAAGCGTGTTATAATAATAATATGGGGTATTAATTCAGAAAAGATTAAGCAGAATAATGGTTTGGAAGGGTGTTAGGGGAACGAGAGGTCGCGGGTTCGAGCCCCGGGAGTAGTGTTTTATTTTTAAAGCTCTTTTCTTCAAAGGTTGTACTCTTTTTATTATTATTATTATTACTTTTATTAATATGATTATTATTATTATTATTATTATTATTATTATTATTATTATTATTATTATTGATATCATTAGGATTAATATTATTATTATTATTATTATTATTATCATTTTTATTATTATTATAAATATTATTGTTATTAATATCATTATTAGTAAAAGTATTATTATTGTAGATATTATAGTTATTATTATTACTACTATTATTATTATTATTATCATTCTTATTATATAAAGTATTAACATTTAAAAGTTGTATTAAACTTATCATTTATAATAAGATTATCTTTATTATTAAAACTATCATTATTATTTTCCTTAATAGAATTATTAATATTATTGTCATTATTATTAATATTAGTATTGTCATCATTATTATTTTTATCATTAATAACATTATTTTAGTATTATTGTTAATATATTAACAAATAAATGATATATATATATATATATATATATATATATATATATATATATATATATATATATATATATATATATATATATATATATATATTTAATACATATAACATAGCAAAATTTATATTTTTATTTATTTAAAATATATAAAAAGAGTACATGAAACATATAAGGTATTAATATGATAACGATATAAGTAATATATATATATATATATATATATATATATATATATATATATATATATATATATATATATATATATATATATATAAATATATATTTGTTCGATTACAATTATGTGTGTTAATAGATATATAAATGATATAGGTTCGTGAATTCGAGGCCAAACCCTACACTGTTCAGTATCGTCGTATGCAAATTTTTACTACAAAATATCGTATAGTGAGTTTCATTATTCCCTTTTTATATATATTTTTGGGACTGAGAATACATGCGTTGTTTTTATTAATGTTTTACGAAATAGACACAAGTGATCAAAAACTACATTCTATGGCTGGATTATGAATATTGAATATCACCCCTTTTTAGCTTGGTAACTTAATAATTAGGAAACGGGTATGGCCCCTAATTGACGCGAATCCTAAAGATAGATCTATGGACCTCGATAAGTCCCATTCGGGGTATGGATGCTTTAGTACTTCGAGATTATTATTATTATACAGACGAGAGATTCTGTTTAGGGATATTCTATGCATTAAAGTTAAGTCGGTTATCAAGCGTTCACCATATGAATGATTTTTAATTCGCGGGTTACGCGTGTTATTATGTACTCGGGTTACGTGTACAATTGAATATATGAAATCTTGTGGTCTATTAAAATGATGAAAATGAATGATTATGATAAACTAATGAACTCACCAACCTTTTGGTTGACACTTGAAAGCATGTTTATTCTCAGGTTTGAAAGAAATCTTCCGCTGTGCATTTGCTCATTTTAGAGATATTACTTAGAGTCATTCATGGCATATTTCAAAAGACGTTGCATTCAAATCGTTGAGTTCAATTGAGATTATTATTATTAATAAAATGACAGATTAGGTCATTTATAGGTTGGATATTATGAAAAGTTATGCATGCCTGTCAACTTTCGATGTAATGAAAGGTTGTCTTTTAAAAACGAATGCAAGGTTTGTAAAATGTATCATATAGAGGTCAAATACCTCGCGATGTAATCATATGTTATTGTATTCGTCCTTATGGATTGGGACGGGTCTTTACATAATCCAAGGTTTTAATACTTTATTAACAATTACACCAATTATCCTTGAATGTAATCTACCCCTGTTTTAATGAGTCCATTGACTATTAATCCATCCCCGTGTCCGGTCAAATGAATAATTATTAGTATTTATAGATATCCCGCCTATCGTAACCGATCAAGCGTATGTGGTTATATATAAATACGTCAAGTTGTAAATCTCTACATTAAATTAACAAGATATCATTTAGTTAATCAAATATAAAGCCCATTAATAGCCCATTGTCCAATTTCCACAAGTGTCGGTCTTTTGTTCAAACCCCAATTATGGTCCAAATCCCAATAACCCCGTCTTAATATTTAGCCCAACATTCACGATTACTTCGGCTCAAATAAGCATAATAATAACTTAGTTACGATACATAATTGAAAAAGGAGAATTTAACTTACAATGGTTATTAATCGCGTAGCGTTACACAGACAGAGTTCTGACTTTAAAACCCGTAAATAACCGTTACATTAACTAAACTAATCTAATATAAAACTAAACTAATATATTTTATAAATATATATTATATATTATATAGAGAATAAGAGATATGTGATGGTGTGTGTTTTTCGTTCGTCAGAAGCCTGGCTTTTATAGGCAACATTTATGATCCTGAACCCCATGCGATCGCATGGGGTTTTGTGAAAATATCATGCACTCGCATGGGCTCATGCACTCGCATGGGTTTCATGCATATTTCCCATGCACTCGTATGGGCAGCCTGGTGATAATGCTAAAAACGAACATATATTTCATAGCATTATCCCTCAAGAAAGACAAGCTTTTAGTTGCAATTGTTCTATTTACAAGTGATATTTGTTTAAATAATAAAAGGTGAAGACAAAAGACAGATTCGACAAATTGAAGACGCAAACGACCAAAAAGCTCAAAAGTACAAAATACAATCAAAGTGGTTCCAATTATTGATAAGAAACGTCTCAAAATTACAAGAGTACAAGACGCAAAAAGCAAAGTACAAGATATTAAATTATACGCAAGGACGTTCGAAAATCCGGAACTGGGACCAAAGTCAACTCTCAACGCTCGACGCAACGGAATAAAAATTACAAGTCAACTATGCACATAAATATAATATAATATTTAAATAATTCTAATAATTATTTATATATTATATTTATTTATTAAATCCGTCGGCAGAATGCAAACAACAACATGTGAGCTGGAAAAAGGGGCCATGCGATCGCATGGCCTGGAAGGCAAAAAGCCATGTGATCGCATGGCAGTAGGTGACAGGCCTGATGCTATAAATTCGCGTGTTTTGGCTCAGTTTTTACAACATATATCCATCCATCTCTCTATCTATATACGTAAATATATTTATATTTATATTTTAATTTTAATTTTAATTTTAAATTCTAATAATAAGAGTATGTTAGCGAATGTTGTAAGGATGTAAGTTGAAATTCTGTCCATGTAACGCTACGCTATTTTTAATCACTGTAAGTTATGGTTAATGTTATTTTTAAATTAATGTCTCGTAGCTAAGTTATTATTATGCTTATTTAAAACAAAGTAATCATAATGTTGGGCTAAAATATTTAAATTTGGGTAATTGGGCTTTGTACCAAAATTGGAGTTTGGACAAAAGAACGACACTTGTGGAAATTAGACTATGGGCTATTAATGAGTTTTATATTAACTAAAAGATACCTCGTTAATTTAATATATAGACTTATAATTTGACGTATTTATATATAACCACATACGCTTGACTGGGCACGGTAGGCGGGATATCTATAAATACCAATAATTGTTCATTTTACCGGACACGGAACTAGATTAATAGTTAATAGATTTGTTGAAACAGGGGTGGATTACATTCAAGGGTAATTGGTGTAATTGTTAACAAAGTAGTAAAACCTTGGTTTACACGCAGTCAATAGCCTGGTGTATTCATTAAACAAAGTATTAAGACCTTGTTACAATTAGAATCCCCAATTAGTTGGAATATTTGACTTCGAGAATAAGAATAATTTGACGAAGACTTTCGCACGTTATGATTATGAATGATGGACTATTATGGACAAATCCGTATGGACATATCGAATAACCCAGGACAAAGGACAATTAACCCATGGGAATAAACTAAAAATCAACACGTCAAACATCATGATTATGGAAGTTTAAATAAGCATAATTCTTTTATTTAATATTTAATTGCACTTTTAATTATCGCACTTTTATTTATTATCATTGCATTTAATTGCACTTTTAATTATTGTACTCTTTAATTATCGCAATTTTATTTTATCGCACTTTTATTTATCGCAATTTCATTATCGCTATTTACTTTATGCTTTAAATTAAGTTATATTTATATTTTACATTAGGTTTTAACTGCGACTAAAGTTTTAAAATCGACAAACCGGTCATTAAACGGTAAAATCCCCCCTTTTATAATAATAATACTACTTATATATATTTTTGTATTTTTACAAATATAGTTTTTAAAAAAATATAGCGTTAAGCTTGTTTAAGAGTTCCCTGTGGACGAACCGGACTTACTAAAAACTACACTACTGTACGATTAGGTACACTGCCTATAAGTGTTGTAGCAAGGTTTAGGTATATCCATTCTATAAATAAATAAATATCTTGTATAAAATTGTATCGTATTTAATAGTATTTCGTTGTAAAAATAATACTATTTCCTAGTACACCTCGCACACATCAAGTATTTTTGGCGCCGCTGCCGGGGACATTCTTGCTTAAACGTCGGAAGCGCAACACTATAAAAAAAAGATTTTTATTAATTTTTAGTTTATTTTTATAAAAATACGCTTTTGTAAAAATACGTTTTAAATATTCAAAAATATAAAAAGAAAAACAAAATATTTATATATTTTTAATAAATTTTTTATATATATATAAAATTATAAAGTTTCTTTATTTTTATTTTAGTTTTTAAAATACAAGTTTTTATTTATTTATATAATTATTTTTTAAAACAGAAAATTAAAACAGAAAACTGAAGAAGAAAAAAAAAACTCTCGGCCCGATTACTGTAGCAGCCCAAAGTCTGGCCCAAATTCGTAGACCATGCGATCGCATGGTATTTCAACGGTCAGGTCATGCGATCGCATGACCTGATTTGACAGGCCTAGTAACCTCAGCCGACAGTTAGGGTTTAATTATAATTATAATTATTATATATTTAAAACCCTAATTAGGGTTTAGTATTTAATTAATTTAGTTTAGTATTTAATTAATTTGTTTTAATTAGTTTAATTAGTTTTAATAAATTATAAAATTAATAGTTTTATAAAATAAATAATATAAAAATAATATTTTTATAAAATTGTACTTTTTACTACTTTAAGTATATTTTTATATTTTGTTTCTTTTTATTTGTTTTAGAGTAATATTTATATTTTTCGTTCGTATTTAGTTCTAAGATATAGTTTTTGCCATAGTTATTTTTATTTCTAGATTTTTAGGCTTTGCCGTAAAATCCCTTAAGTGCTTTTTCTTTAGACTAAGATTTAGGTGCTTTAAAATTTTGCGACGCCGTTTTTTAGTACTTTTTAAGTTATTGCCATTTTGGATATAGTATTCCTTTTAAGATTTAATATTTTTAGACGCAACTTTTAATTCTTAGTTTTTAGTTCTTTTTTAAGTTTCGACGCGCTACTTTCTTATTTTTATTTTTCGACGCCTATTATTTTTCGACCATTTATTTTTTGACGTTTTTCGACGCGCTCTTTTTCTTTCTTATTTCTCGACATTCTAGTTTTTAGGACATAGAATTTTTCTATTTCTTCTCTAAATTTCTTTAAATTTCAACGAAAAATTATTTTAAGTGGTTAAATTGATGGACATCAAAATTTTCTGGTTTGTAGTAATAGTTGGATTTGTACGTGGACCGGGTTATTGGAGCCAAACAGTACTCAATTATATTGAGACCAAACGAATCCTGCCCATCTGCTGCATCTTTTGGCTATTCGAAACGTGGGAAAAATCAGAAAAGTCTATTAATTTGATAACTTTTATAATTTTTCTTATTTTTATAACTAATAGGATATTCAGTGAATGCACCGAGCAAAACGTTCACCACCTTTTGTACGTTCACCACCTGTAACTCGATCAAGACATCTAGCAAATATTGTCGCCGTTGATTTTTCTTTAGAATCGTCATCCAGTCGACCAAGTACTCCAATTCAAATTTCCGATAATCCATTTTTTGAACCCGACCTCACAATTGAGAATCCGGAGAATCTTCAGGGACAATTCAGAGATCCTGAACCATTAATCTTTCCTCCGGAACCACCAATCATTCAAACAGAGATTGTTGAGGAACCAACCATTAAATCAGAATCCTCTAGTGATTCAGATTCAACAAATTCAATAATGGAGAATCTGGAACCTCTAAGTATGGAAGACCGAATGAGAGCTAAACGCACTGGCCAAGGTCACGCAATTACTCAACCAGACATTAATGCGCCAGATTATGAAATCAAAGGACAAATTCTACACATGGTGACTAATCAATGCCAATTTAGTGGTGCGCCGAAGGAAGATCCAAATGAACATCTTCGTACCTTTAATAGGATCTGCACACTATTTAAAATAAGAGAAGTGGAGGATGAACAGATATATCTCATGTAATTTCCCTGGACTTTAAAGGGAGAAGCCAAAGATTGGTTAGAATCATTACCTGAAGGGGCGATTGATACATGGGACGTTTTAGTTGAAAAATTTCTTAAACAATTCTTTCCGGCATCTAAAGCCGTGAGACTTCAAGGAGAAATTGTTACGTTCACACAGAAGACAAATGAAACTCTATATGAGGCATGGACAAGATTTGGAAAGTTATTAAGAGGATGTCCGCAACATGGTTTAGACACCTGTCAAATAGTACAAATATTCTACCAAGGATGCGACATCACTACAAGGAAAGACATCGATATAGCAGCTGGTGGTTCCATTATGAAGAAAACAGCAACTGACGCTTATAAAATTATTGATAACACTGCTTCCCACTCACATGAGTGGCACCAAGAAAAAGATATCGTTAGATCATCTAAAGCAGCTAGAGCCGATTCTAGCCATGACTTAGATTCCATTTCCGCAAAGATAGATGCTGTCGAGAGACGAATGGAAAAGATGACTAAGGATATTCACTCAATACGAATTAGTTGTGAGCAGTGTGGAGGACCACATTTGACAAAAGATTGTCTCAGTATTGAACTAACAATGGAACAAAGAGAGAATGTTTCATACATAAACCAAAGGCCTGGAAATAATTATCAGAATAATTATCAACCGCCAAGACCAAACTACAATCAAAACTAGAATTATAACCGAAATGTTCCATACAACAACCAACAAGGTCCTAGCAATCAACAAGTATCCAACAATACTTACAATCAGCAAAGACCTAATTTTCAAAACAAACCACCACAAACCGATGATAAAAAGACAAATTTAGAAGACATGATGTCGAAGCTAGTTGATTCTCAAACACAGTTTTTCACATCTCAAAAACAAACCAATGAACAAAATGCTCAAGCATTTAGAAATCAACAAGCTTCTATTTAAAATCTGGAACAAAAAGTAAGTAACCTAGCAAGGTTAATAGGTGAAAGAAAACCGAGAAGTTTACCTAGTGATACAAATGCTAACTCCCGGAATGAAACAGCTAAAGCCATTACCACAAGAAGTGGTATTACACTTAAACCACCTGAAATTCCTGTAATTTCTGATGAAGCTATTCCTACTCCACAAGAACCACAATCTGAACAAAATAAGGAAAAAGAATCGGTAGTTGAAAAGGTTAATGAAGATAACACAGTTAAGGCTAAACCTTATGTTAAACCATACCAACCACCACTTCCTTACCCGAGTAAAATGAGAAAAGAGAGACTTGAAGCCGAGCAATCCAAATTCTTGGATATGTTTAAACAAATAAATGTCAATCTTCCTTTCATTGATGTAATTTCAGGAATGCCTAGATATGCTAAATTCTTGAAAGATTTAATCACAAATAGAAAGAAAATGGAAGAACTCTCGGCTGTTACTATGAATGCAAACTGTTCAGTAGTGCTGTTGAATAAGATACCAGAAAATTATCAGATCCGGGAAGCTCCACTATTCCATGTTTTCTGGGTAGTACTAGTTCAATAGAAGCATTGGCAGATTTAGGTGCTAGTATAAATTTAATGCCATATTCACTATACGTTAAACTAGACCTTGGAGAATTGAAACCAACACGAATAAGCATACAACTAGCCGATCGATCAGTAAAATATCCTAGAGGGATAATGGAGAACATGCTAGTTAAAGTTGGTACTTTAGTATTTCCAGTAGATTTTGTTATTCTGGACATGGAAGAAGATTCTCGAGTTCCTCTCATATTAGGAAGACCATTCTTAAACACGGCTAAAGCAATAATAGATGTGTTTGGTAAGAAACTGACCCTAAGTATAGAGGACAAGAGTGTTACCTTTTCAGTTGATAGAGCCATGCAACAACCGCAATCTGCAGATGATACATGTTATTATATTCAAACTATAGATTCACATGCAGAATTATTAGAAGAATTTCCAGAATTACAAGGAACAGGAGAATGTTCTTTAGGAGAAGGAACTGAACCAATTGATGAAACTGAAATGTTAGCTACACTTATGGCTAATGGATATGAACCAACAACAGAAGAAATTCAAATGCTAAAAGAAGAAGACAGATATCGATACAAATCATCGATAGAAGAACCACCGACATTAGAATTAAAGCCACTTCCAAACCATTTAGAATACGCTTATTTACATGGTGAATCTGAATTACCTGTAATAATATCGTCTTCTCTTACTGAAAATGAAAAATCTCAACTCATTTCTGTGTTAAAAGCTCATAAACCAGCTATTGCATGGAAAATTCATGATATTAAAGGAATAAGTCCTTCGTATTGCACACATAAAATCCTTATGGAAGAAGGTCATAAAACGTATGTGCAACGCCAACGAAGACTAAATCCTAACATGCAAGATGTTGTTAAGAAATAAATTATTAAACTACTAGATGCAGGTTTAATTTATCCAATTTCTGATAGTCCATGGGTAAGCCCAGTTCAATGCGTACCTAAGAAGGGTGGCATGACTGTCATCACAAATGAAAAAAATGAGCTTATTCCTACTAGGACTGTAACAGGATGGCGTGTTTGTATTGATTATAGAAAATTAAATTACGCCACCAGAAAAGATCACTTTCCCTTACCTTTTATTGATCAAATGTTGGAAAGATTAGCCAGAAATAGTTACTATTGTTTTCTTGATGGTTTTTCCGGATATTTTCAAATTCCAATAGCACCCGAGGACCAAGAGAAAACCACATTCACGTGCCCTTATGGTACTTTTTCTTACAAACGTATGCCATTTAGACTTTGCAACGCCCCTGCAACCTTTCAAAGGTGCATGATGGCGATTTTTCACGACATGATAGAAGAATGCATGGAAGTTTTCATGGATGACTTTTCAGTCTTTGGTGATACATTTGAATCATGTCTAGTTAATCTTGAACGAATGCTTATTAGATGCGAACAATCAAATCTAGTACTTAATTGGGAGAAATGCCATTTCATGTTTAAAGAAGGCATCGTTCTTGGTCATAAAATTTCAAAGGAAGGAATTGAAGTGGATAGAGCTAAAGTAGATGTAATTGCTAAACTTCCACATCCCACCAATGTTAGAGGAGTTAGGAGTTTTCTAGGGCATGCCGGTTTTTACCGACGTTTCATAAAAGATTTTTCTAAAATTGCCAATCCTATGAATAAACTCCTAGAAAAAGATGCTCCATTCATCTTTTCAGATGAATGCATCAAATCTTTTAATATTCTTAAAGAAAAACTCACTAATGCGCCGATTATGATAACTCTAAATTGGAATCTACCATTTGAACTAATGTGCGATGCAAGTGATTTTGCAATGGGAGCCGTTTTAGGACAAAGGATTGAAAAACGATTTCAACCTATATATTATGCTAGTAAGACGTTACAAGGAGCACAAATGAATTACACAACTACTGAAAAAGAACTCCTTGCTATTGTCTTTGCTTTTGACAAATTTCGTTCATATCTCGTTCTAGCTAAAACGGTGGTCTATACCGACCATTCTGCTCTTAGATACCTATTTTCGAAACAAGATGCTAAACCAAGATTAATCCATTGGATCTTACTCTTACAAGTGTTGGGATTTAACAAGTTTATAATATACTTAAACCATTTTAAGAATTAAGAAAGCGGAAGCATGTTAATTACCAATTTTAGACTTGTAAATCTTTAACCATTTAAAGTTAAATCCCAAATAGGATCAAGTTGTGAAACATACTTACAAACTAAGAGTGGGTTTAGAGTTCATACCTCCTCAAGCTAGTTGAGGGTTGATTCAAAAGATGATGATGATGATGATGAAGAATGGAGCTTCAAAATGATGAAACCTCAAGGAGAAATACCCCAAGCTTTTGCACCAACACCTAGCCTTTGGTTAGGATTTAATTACACTTGAATAGAGCTTGCAAAAACCAAATGAAGAACCCTTTCTTCCTCCCAAAAGGCCATGAATTCAGCAGGGTTTTTGAGAGTGTTTTGTGCAGATTTTTGATGTGTTTTCATGTGTTTGTGTCTCCAAGAGGTCTTGGTACATATGCACATGGAATCTATGGAAGTGACCACACAAAATGCTAGTCAAGTGCATGCTTGTTAAGACTCCAATGCCACTTCCATAATTAGTTTTATAAATGAAATGATTTATAAAAGAACTAGTTTTTATAAAACCCTTTTATAAACTTCCATGTACATTTTATATAAAACCCATTTTTATAAAATGTAATATAACATTATTAATTATTTAACTTATAAATAATTAAGTTTTAATTATATAAATTATTCCATAATTTATATACACATCAAGTAATATGATTTTAGAAAACCAATTTTCTTAAAATCCAAGTGTCGCGTATTTAATCAACGATCCAGTCGCTAAGATTAAATACGAATAAGGTGTCGGTAAGCTTGTTATTGGGTATGACCCGACTTGGATCAGAACACATTAGCCACATTAATTTAATATGTCTCTCGGGCATACGAAGAACCTTCAATCTCCCACTTGCACGAGAAACATAAGAAATTAATGCAAGTGATGGATACCACCTAACGACCGTCCATCACCCCAATATGCTATGACTTTGTGCCATTCAATAACATCATCCCTTTCGAGTTCCCACCTCGAATATGAATAGGTGAATCTTTCATTATTTCCTTTCGTCCTAGATGTCATGTTAAATCCAAGAGATACAGAGTGATCACTCTCTTTTAGATTTAACTTTATCAGGCCTTAGACATCTGACTCTCAACGAATAAGAGGGATAAATTCCATCTTGACTACATACGTCCTAAATATGTACCTTGCATTATACCTGAGCTCTTCCTTGTGAGCTACCATATTTCAGAATAGCGAAGGAAAGAATCAAGGCACAATACTTGGTAAATATCCGAACCCAATATGTATCTCAGGTCAGAGGATACAATGATATTCGCCTTTACTCAAGATTACAAGTGATCAACCACAAAGGCTCTATTTAGTAAGTCTTGAGAGCGGGTCTTCCAATATTTGTGTCCCACAAATATCTATGAACCTTGGTTGCAACCTTGCCCCACATTCATCCCGTGAATGTATACCAATCCAAGTTCATAATAGTCTAAACCTCACACTTGTTCCCACGAATGTAATCGACTACGGAATTTTAGAATAATTACTTATTCATGGATAAAATATGCAAAATAGGAACATGACTCAAAATAAATTAATACCATAATTATATTAATGAGTTTGAACAATTTCGTTCCGTTACAATACTTAAACAGATCATGACCAATCACTAGAATATCGAAACCCTAATGCACAAATATGTCCATTATGTTTTGCTCCATGTAAGAGCTTCGTGAGAGGATCCGCTATATTAAGATCTGTGTGAACTTTGCGAATACATATATTTCCCTTTTCAACTTCATCCCTTATGTAGTTGAATCTCCACTCAATGTGACGGGTCTTTTGGTGAGCACGAGGTTCCTTGATTTGAGCAATCACACCCTCGTTGTCACAAAAGATCTCAAGAGGGTCCTGAATGGAAGGGACTACTCCTAAGTCGTCGATGAATTTTTCATCCATGCAGCTTCCTGAGCTGCCAATGATGCGACGATGTACTCCGACTCTGTAGTGGATAAAGCAACAACATCCTGTTTTGAACTCTTCCAAGAGACTGCACCTCCATTTAACGTGAAGACATAACCAGATTGTGATCGAGAATCATCTCAATCAGTTTGGAAACTCGCGTCCACGTAACCTTTTACAGCGAGTTCCTCCTCACCAGACCCATATATTAGAAACATATCCTTAGTCCTCCTAAGGTATTTCAATATACTTTTAACAGCAATCCAATGACTGTTTCCTGGGTTATTCTGGTATCTGCTTGTCAGGCTAAGAGCGCATGACACATCCGGTCTAGTGCATATCATTGCATACATGATTGACCCAATGGCAGACGCATATGGGACTTTCTTCATTCTCTCTTGTTCATCTTTCGTGGTGGGGCACTGAGATGAACTGAGGAGTGTTCCTCTTTGAATAGGTACCAAACCTTTCTTAGAGTTCTCCATCTTGAACCTTTTCAAGATCCTTTCAATGTATGCACTTTGATTCAAACCTATCAGTTTCTTGGATCTATCCCTGTAGATCCCAATCCCCAAAACGTATTGTGCTTCTCCAAGATCCTTAATGGAGAAGCATTTACTTAGCCAAGTTTTAACTCTTTGCATTGCCGGAATATCATTTCCAAATAACAATATATCATCCACATATAGTACAAGAAACATGATAGTGCTCCCACTAGCTTTCTTATATTCACAAGCTTCATCACCATTTTTAATGAAGCCAAATTTCACGGCTTCCTCATTAAAACGATGATTCCACATTCTAGATGCTTGTTTCAATCCGTAGATTGACTTCTTTAACTTGCATACCTTTTTAGGATATTTCGGATCAACAAAACCTTCAGGTTGAACCATATAGACATCTTCTACAAGATATCCATTTAGGAATGCGGTCTTGACATCCATTTGCCATATTTCATAATCATAATGAGCAGCAATGGCAAGTAATATCCTAATAGACTTTAGCATTGCCACAGGCGAAAAAGTTTCATCATAGTCAACCCCTTGAGTTTGAGTGAAACCTTTTGCTACAAGTCTAGCTTTATATGTATCCAAGTTTCCATGTATGTCGGTTTTCATTTTGAAAAGCCATTTACAATCAACTAGCCTTGAGCCAGCAGGTTGTGTAACAAGTTCCCAAACTTGGTTGTCATACATGGATTGCATCTCAGCGTTCATGGCTTCCTGCCATTTATCTTTATCAATCCTTGATAAAGCATCTTGGTAGTTTATTGGTTCATCCAAATCAACCACATAGCAACCATCCATGAGAAACCCATATCTCTCAGGAGGATTACTAATCCTACCAGATCTGCGAACGTCTTGTGTATTTTGATCATCCATTTGATCACTCTCAACATTTTCATGTTGAGTGCTAGTGTCAACCAATTGTGTATCATCTACTTGATCTTGAACCTCTTCAAGATCTATCTTCCTTTCACTACTTCCTTCCATTAGGAACTTAGTTTCAAGGAATTCTGCCTTTCGAGCAACAAATACATTCTGCTCGGATGGATCACAGAAATAATATCCCATATTATCCTTGGGATATCCTATGAAGATACACTTCGTGGATCGAGCATTCAACTTATTAGGGACGTAACGCTTCGGATAAGCTTCACATCCCCATACCTTTAAGTATGATAGAGATGGAGGTTTTCCAAACCACATCTCATGAGGTGTTCATTCTACTTTCTTGGTTGGGGCCATATTTAAAATACGAGCCGCAGAGCATAGACAATAACCCCAAAATGATAGAGGTAACGAGCTTCTAGCCATCATAGATTGAACCATATCCATTAGGGTTCGGTTCCTCCTTTCAGAAACTCCATTCAGTTAGGGTGTTCCAGGAGGAGTGAGTTGCGAGATAATCCCACAAATTTTAAGATGATCTTGGAAAGCATCGCTTAGGTATTCACCTCCTCTATCGGTACGAAGTACCTTGATTGTCTTATTGAGTTGATTTTGTACTTCATTTTGATACTCTTTGAATGCTTCAAAAGTTTCGTCCTTATGTTTTAACAAGTGGACATATCCGAAACGGCTGAAGTCATCAATGAAAGTAACGAAGTATCTTTCACCATTCCTAGTTATGGGCTTAAAGGGTCCACATACATCCGAATGTATTAATCCCAATAAGTCCTTAGCCCTTTCATAGGTCCCTTTGAAAGGTGATTTAGTCATTTTGCCTTGTAAACAAGACTCACATACATCAAACGAGTCTAGTTCATTTGATTTCAAAAGTCCATTCTTTTGAAGTGTATGCATTCGGTTCTTGTTTATGTGACCAAGGCGACAATGCCATAAGTAGGAATCACTCAAATCCCTTTTGAGTTTCTTGGTGCTAGTATGGTATATTGAGCTACTAGATGATGTGTCATCATGAACCAATTCATAAATTCCATTTGAAGGCGAAGCCTTAAAATAGAATACATTATCTAAATAAACGTGGATATCATCATTAACAAAATTAAGATAAAAACCACATTGTTTTAAACGGGAAACTGAAATAATGTTTCGACATAAATCCGGTGCATACAAAACATTGTTCAAAATAAGTTCCAAACCACTTGGAAGCTTTAATACAAAGTCTCCTTGAGCCTTCACTTGCACTTTGGCTCCATTACCCATAAATAGACTTGATGTTTCCGCTTTCTTGCTACTTCTTTTGAACCCCTGCAAAGAATTGCAAATGTGAGTTCCACATCCAGTGTCTAATACCCATGTATTAGAAGAAGTAATACTAAGCTCTATATATACCATATATACATTACCTGAGGTTTGCCCCACATCCCTCTTTTCCTTCAACTCCTTAAGGTAGACCGGGCAGTTGCGTTTCCAGTGACCCATTTCACCGCAACCGAAGCACGGGTCTTCCTTGGGGTTTGCTTGTCCGGCAACCTTTTGCTTCTTGTTCTTGTTTTTGGTTGGGGTAACCATCCTCCCCTTTCCCTTGCCTTGATGGGCGGGTCCTTTCCTCTTAGCCGCCTTTGGCTTAGAGGTGTTATTACCTTTGGACCCACCATTATTGACCATTAGCACGGGTAAAGCCCTCTTACCCATGCTAGTTTCCGCCGTTCTAAGCATGCCATGAAGTTCGCCAATGGTCTTATCCATCCCATTCATATTGTAATTAATTACAAATTGGTCAAACCTCTTTGACAAGGAGTTTAGGATAAGATCCGTGGCAAGCTCATTAGATATGTTTAGATTAAGACGGTTTGCGCGATCAATGAGGCTTTTCATCTTAAGGACATAAGATGAAACGGATTGGGAGTCGTCCATACGACATGCATGAAGCGCTCGGACCATTTCAAAGTGCTCAACACGAGCTTGTTGAAGGAACATCTCCTTCAATTGCGTGATCATGTCGTATGCAGTATGATGCTCGAAATCCTTTTGGAGTTCGGGTATCATGGTCCCAAGCATTAGGCAAGCGACTTGCACCGAATCGGCGCAATACTTATCCCAATAAGCCATGCCTTCTGTATCATCCTCATCGGGTTGATCGGGAATGGGGTCTTCCAACACATACGCCTTATCCTCAAGTTTGAGGACAATCCTAAGATTGCGGAACCAATCCATAAAGTTCGTATGGTTGAGTTTGTCTTTCTCGAGGAGAGACCTTAACGATAGGTTGTTCAAGTTAATAGGTGCGTTTTGCATGTTGTTGTTATTGGCGGCCATCTACAAAATTTAACAAAGTTCATTTAAGTATCGATTTTAAATTTAACAATCAATACCCTTTAAATCTAATTGATATATATATTAAATTTTAGAATCCAACGGTAAACCAAATTTCGATTAGGTGACCTTTATCCCGTCATTTGATTTAGCTAGGTAGTCATTATATGACAATTGCAATCCTTTTGCAACTTCTAAATTATGGGATCATGCAATCCTTTTGCATGGCATATTTATCCCATCAACGCCTATTTGTTCCTCATGCTTCGGTGACCCTAAGTTCATGATTCCCAAATCAAGTCGTCCTAATTGTGTAAACATGTAAAATTAACATACAAGTGGTTAGGTGACCTTTATCCCACAAGCATACGAATTTTACCTTAACCATATTAGTTAGCTCACAACAGTTAGGTGACCTTTATCCCATTTATGAGTTCCCTACTATGTTTAAGCGTCCCACAAAAGGATGGCGTTAAACTTGTTTACCTTGTCGATTAAGGGATTTTAAGTTTTCGTTAATTCTAGTTTAAGAAAACATTTATGCCATACACCAACATGCATTTAGTGTATGGTTCATTTGAAATCCATTTTCAAGTCTTGTAATTTTAGCCAATTACTTGATATAAACCATTTTATATATATATGATCCTTATCATGTTCTTAATAACCGATTATTAATGTCCTTTTAGCCATTTTTAATTTAACCATTTAAATTGACGTTTTGCATGTCGTTAATTAATGTATAATTTAACCAATTAAATTGCCATTTTGCTTGTTGTTAACTTGTGTGATTAACTTGTAGCATACAACCATACAATCCACATAATCATACAAAACAACCAAGCATGCAAAACAACATGTTCACAATCAAGCCTTTTGTAAGCATTTTGTTTAGCCGAAAACAAAACGCCACCGGGTAAGGGGTAATTACACAAAGTAGGAGATTTCAAATCTCCCACTTAACCTTGCATCCAAATGCTTCTTCATGTGTTCTTCAAGTCTTCATCATTCTTCATCATTTTACAAAATATATCCTAATACATTTTGCCTAAAAAATGAAATTACAACCTAATCGATTTTACATACCAAATATAAAATAAATTACATAACCAAATGAATTATTACATGTCAAATGAATAAATATTATTACAAACCAATTGAATAAATATTAATCAACCATGCATGCAACCAAACACAAGGTCAAGGCTTAGATTGTGAACTAAATCAACATAAGTGATAGGCAATACAGAATCACAAGTGATTGGAAACACAGAATCACAAGTGATCTGCAACACAGAATCACAAGTGATTGGCAATACAGAATCACAAGTGATCGGCAACACAGAATCACAAGTGATTGGCAGTACAGAATCACAAGTGATCAGCAACACAGAATCACAAGTGATTGGCAGTACAGAATCACAAGTGATTTGCAGTACAGAATCACAAGTGATTTTGGCCAAAATGACAAACCACCCAAAACCGAAAATTTTACATTCTACTTCATGCATGTTCATAGAATGCAAAATTATAGTGGGTTTAATAACCATCTCGAAGCATATTTCAACAACTTCGGCTCTAGATACCATTGTTGGGATTTAACAAGTTTATAATATACTTAAACCATTTTAAGAATTAAGAAAGCGGAAGCATGTTAATTACCAATTTTAGACTTGTAAATCTTTAACCATTTAAAGTTAAATCCCAAATAGGATCAAGTTGTGAAACATACTTACAAACTAAGAGTGGGTTTAGAGTTCATACCTCCTCAAGCTAGTTGAGGGTTGATTCAAAAGATGATGATGATGATGATGATGAAGAATGGAGCTTCAAAATGATGAAACCTCAAGGAGAAATACCCCAAGCTTTTGCACCAACACCTAGCCTTTGGTTAGGATTTAATTACACTTGAATAGAGCTTGCAAAAACCAAATGAAGAACCCTTTCTTCCTCCCAAAAGGCCACGAATTCAGCAGGGTTTTTGAGAGTGTTTTGTGCAAATTTTTGATGTGTTTTCATGTGTTTGTGTCTCCAAGAGGTCTTGGTACATATGCACATGGAATCTATGGAAGTGACCACACAAAATGCTAGTCAAGTGCATGCTTGTTAAGACTCCAATGCCACTTCCATAATTAGTTTTATAAATGAAATGATTTATAAAAGAACTAGTTTTTATAAAACCCTTTTATAAACTTCCATGTACATTTTATATAAAACCCATTTTTATAAAATGTAATATAACATTATTAATTATTTAACTTATAAATAATTAAGTTTTAATTATATAAATTATTCCATAATTTATATACACATCAAATAATATGATTTTAGAAAACCAATTTTCTTAAAATCCAAGTGTCGCGTATTTAATCAACGATCCAGTCGCTAAGATCAAATACGAATAAGGTGTCGGTAAGCTTGTTATTGGGTATGACCCGACTTGGATCATAACACATTAGCCACATTAATTTAATATGTCTCTCGGGCATACGAAGAACCTTCAATAAGAGTTTGATATTGAAATCCGAGATAAAAAGGGAGCAGAAAATCTCGCCGCTTGTCTCGTCTTGAAAATCCCGAATTAGAAGTTCTAAATGAATCGGCCATACAAGACAATTTTCCTGATGAATATCTATTGAAGATAGATTATAATGAAATTTCCTTGGTTTGCAGACTATGCAAACTACTTAGTATGTGGATTCCTTGAAAAAGGATTATCGTATTAAAAGCGAAAGAAATTCTTTAGTGATATAAAACACTATTTCTGAGAAGATCCACATTTGTTTAAAAGTTGTCCAGATGGAATAATACGCCGATGTGTATTCGGAGATGAAGCTAGTCAAATCTTAAACCATTGTCACACAGGACCAACAGGAGGGCATTATGGGCCTCAACTCACAGCAAGAAAAGTTTATGATGCTGGATTCTATTGGCCTACAATTTTCAAAGACGCACACCTTCTTTGCAAATCCTGTGATGCTTGTCAAAGGGCCAGAAAAATAAGTTAACGTGATGAAATGCCACAAAATGTCATTCAAGTATGTGAAGTATTTGACATTTGGGGTATTGACTTTATGGGTCCATTTCCAAAATCTCATAATAATCTCTACATTCTCGTTGCCATTGATTATGTATCTAAATGGGCGGAAGCACAAGCTCTCCCAACTAACGATGCACGAGTTGTAGTCAACTTTTTAAAACGTCTTTTTGCAAGGTTTGGAACACCGAAAACTTTAATAAGTGATCGGGGTACTCATTTTTGTAATAATCAACTTGAGAAAGTTCTCAAAAGATATGGAGTAACTCATAAAATCTCCACTGCTTATCATCCACAAACAAGTGGACAAGTTGAAAATACCGACTGAGCATTAAAACGTATTCTAGAGAAAACCGTAGGATCAAATCTGAAGGAATTGTCCATTAAATTGGAGGATGCACTCTGGGCTTTTAGAACAGCCTACAAAACTCCAATTGGAACCACACCTTTTAAACTCGTTTACGGAAAAGCATGTCATCTTCCAGTAGAAATTGAACACAAAGCATTTTGGGCTTTGAAGACATGTAATCTTGATTTACATGAAGCCGGACGTCTACTGTTAAGTCAACTAAACAAATTAGAAGAATTAAGACATGAAGCATACGAAAATTCGTTAATCTATAAAGAAAGAACGAAGAAATGGCATGATAAAAGAATCGGAAGTTCAAAAGAATTTAAAGAAGGAGACAAAGTTCTTCTTTTAAATTCACGATTCAAGCTATTTCCTGGAAAATTGAAATCAAGATGGTCTGGACCATTCATAGTCAAAAGAGTTTTCCCATACGGAACAGTAGAGTTAATAAATTCAAATGGGATTGAATTTAAAGTTAATGGTCACCGAGTTAAACATTACATACATGGTCCGATGGAAGTTGATAATGAAGTCAATCATAATTTCACCACCCAAGAAAACCTTCAAAGTGAAAACATAAATATGTTATCAACAACATATGAAAAATCAAAATTGGAAAATAGGGAGGATTCAAATTGGAGTGATGAAGAAGAATTCTTATACAAACCTCCCATTCCAAGAAACGAAGAAAAATGTGAACAAGAAGTTCAAATAGAAGTGAAAGAACCAAGAAAAGAACACCCAAAAAAGGTTTACAAACCAACTCGACTTACTAAAGCAGGAGACCCGGGTGAATTTATCATTTCTTGCTTGCTTAATGATGGTGCTATATATAATGGACTTGCGGATTTAGGAGCAAGTGGAAATATTATGCCTCTTTCGTTATACAAAAGATTAGGTATGGGTAAATTAAAACCAACCAAAATAGGTGTTCAATCATTTGACCTAACCATTAAACACCCGGTTGGAATAGCAAATAATTTACTTGTTAACGTGGGAAGTTTGACCTTTGTTGCAAACTTCATAGTGATTAATATGGAGGAAAACCTTGATATTCCTCTAATTTTAGGTCGCCCATTTTTAGCAACCACCGAGGCATTCATTGAAGTAAGAGAAGGTAGAATGACACTTAGGGATGGTGATAAATCGATCACCTTTGTGAATCGAAAGTTTAGATCTCCACCAACCAAAACTGTTAAACTAATAAAAATGCATAAGTGTGGGGAAGATGAAGAAACACTTAATGATGATCCGATCACAAAGAACCCCGTTGATGATACGAAATTAGATGAACCCGTTTTTAACAGTTCAACGAAGAAACTTTATAAACGGATTCACGATGCTAAGATTAAGGGAAACTTTAAGTTATGTAACCGATTAATATCCAATTTATAGCCAAAAGAAAAGGCAATGTAAGTTGAATTTGTGAAAGTTACGGAGGAAATCAACAAATGGATTGAAGTAAAAGTCAAAGATATACAAGTCGTTGATGATCCAATTGAAAATAACGTAAATTCAACACCACAGCTAACTAAGTGTGGGGAGAATCAAGTTTTTAAAGGATAATATGTATTTCTGTTAGAGTTAGATGTTCTGTTTTCGTGTAGTTTCCGAGAATGGAATCTGAATGGTCTTTCCCTAGCAGACCCTAAATGTGACACCCCGTACCAAATCATCGTGTACGGACCATCAACAACAGGATCATTACAAGGTTAAGTACTATATGCGTTTTCAAAAAGAGTTTGCATTCATAATTAAAAGTGATGGCAAACCAACATCGAAAGTTTTACAATCCAAAAGTATGCTTCACTAAGTAGAAGCAATAAATAAGTGTGTGTGACCACAAAGGTCGTTACAAGTCATAATTCAAAAGTACGGATGTTTGAATGCAAAGTAAAGTAGTTCATGCGTTGACAACTCTAAGCAGCGGGTGTCTACAGCACAAACTAGTACACGGCGGAAGCAACCTCAAGCACCTGAGAAATACATGCTTAAAAATGTCAACACAAAGGTTGGTGAGCTATAGTTTAAGTATAACAGTATGTAAGGTAGGCCACGAGATTTCAGTGCTACAACGAGCGTTTCAAAATAGTATGATAAAGTATATGTTAACCGTGGGCACTTGGTAACTAACTTAACGTTTATACCCCCTGAAAGTACACTTGGCAAGTGCGTATGTCTACGAAGTATTAAACACTCGTTAAATGCTAGCGTGACTAGCCCGAGTGGGGATGTCAAACCCTATGGATCCATATCTAAGATTCGCGTTCACCGGTTCATAAACCAATGATTAAACGTTACCGAGGTAAAGGGAATGTTTCTGCCGTTATATAACCCACACATATATAAAGTTTAAGTACTCGTTCCTAGTATGTAAAACATAAAATCCGCATGTATTCTCAGTTCCCAAAATAAGTTAAAGTAAAAAGGGAATGCTATAACTCACAATGATATGTAGCGGTAAAGTAGTAGTCGGGAAAGGTGTGCAAGTAAATGGTCCGAAGTCCTCAACCTAAGTCAAATAGTACTAAGTCAGTAAATTGTCTTAATAGGTTTAAAAGTATGTATTTAAGGTCTTAAGGGTCATCATCATTCATCATTAAACAAAAGGCGTAAAGTAAGTTTCGTTTATGAAAGTAGTTTTCAACAATGTCTGACTTCAGTCAGTCACCACGGCCTCTACCCTTACTGAATTAAGGTGAGACCAGTGGCCATGGCTCTGTCTATGAGTCCCTTAAGTGTGGTAAAATTTACAGAAGCAAACTCGTCTTGGTTTTACCGTGGCGACGGTCTAAGTGCGAGTAGGTCAGAAATTTCTGCACAACGTTAAAGGACATAGTAACGATCGGAGGGCCATAAATCCTAAACCGTAACTCGGATTAAGATGAGTCCTATATGAAAAGTTATCTACTTGAAAAGTTCTATCTAAAAATCATGGTTATAATAGCCCAGGTCTGCTGTTCTGTTACAGAAACAGCAGGTCAGTAGGTTTTGGACAGAAATAGTAAGTTTAAAAAGGTTCCGGTGGTCTTGGTGCTTGATGTTCATCATGGTTCTCGTCCTTGATGCATATAGCTTCAAGTGTACAACTCATTGATGTATCTACATCATCTTAACCAAGTCTTGACCATCATAACCCTAGTGCAAGTCTAAGACATGAAGCACAACTCACTTAAGAGTTGCATGTAGTTTGATGAACCAAAGTTACATCAAAGTCTTAGGTTTGACACTTACATGAACTATAAGACTAACAATAAGTTACAAACTTGAAAATAAACTAACTAATCAAGATCTTAAGATGTAGAACATAGTTCTTTAGTTAGATCTTGAAGATCCAAGACTCAAAAGTCTAGATCAAGCATAAGTATACAAAGTTATATTCAAAAAGTTTCATTTGCATGTTCTTGAACTAGTAAAGTTAACTTTTAGTTCAAGAGAAATGAGATCAAGGTTAACTAGTAACACTTGACCAATAATAACATAAATCATGAAATTAAAGTGCAAGTAAATGAAGTAATTAGCTAAGTAAACAAGTAATTAAGTTCATGGTTTGCATACTTTAAAGATTCAAGCCTAAGCTTGATCTTTAAGGAAAGTAAACTTTAAAGTTTATTTCATGAATCACAAGTATGCTTTCAATACATGAACTTACAAACTTTTGAAACAATATATGTAGAACATAAACTAGTAAGTTTAGTTCTTGTGTTCTTAATAAATACAAGATAAATGAAGAAGGAAACTAGTAAGTTTGATTCTTGGAACTAAGTAAGTAACTAACAACAAGTAATCAAACTACAAATAACAAAGGATGATGATGATGATTAAGGGTGTATGGTATTCGTTTTTTTTAAGAAAAAGGAGAGAAGAATGCTTCAAGTTACTTACAAAAGTTAGAGAGAAAGGAGAGAAAATTGGAAACTAGTAAGTGTGTGTTTTGAATGAGAGATTACAAAATGAAGAAGTGAATGAAAAGTGAAACAAAACTCCCCATATGCTTGAGGGAAACCGACGGTTTGCTTAGTGGGGGAGGGAGGATGGCTTTGTTCTTTGGTCACTTGCAAGTAAAGCTTCAAAAGTGTGGTTAAAATGGGTGATTACATGGGGATTACATGCAACTAGATTCCTAGTCTTTCAAACTAACTAGTTAAACATGAAACTAATACTTACAAGTCTAAGTGGACTAGTTAATCCATTTAAATGGGTAGGGTGGGCTTGTAAGCCCAAAGTCATAAGTCTATTAACTTAAAACAAGCCCAAGTTTCAATAATAACAAGTTAAGCCCAACAAAGCCCAAGTAACTAACTTATAACCATAGTTAATCAAAATGATTAATAAAACTTAATCATGAATGCAAATAATATCTAAAAATATTATTCGTGAAGTTTCGTATGTCACAAAGACGTTTCGGGCACTTAAAAGTCAAGTACACGCAATCAAGGCAACATGTAAACGTAATAACATGCATTCGTTTAATCACACGTATTAATAATAATAATTATTAATAAATACGTGTTGGAAAATCCAGGGTCGTTACATTACCCACCTGTTAAAGAAAATTTCGTCCCGAAATTTAAGCTGAGGTAGATGGAGGAGTCGGGAAAAGGTGAGGATACTTTCGCATCATTTGATCCTCTCGCTCCCAAGTAAACTCAGGTCCTTGTTTGGCATTCCATCGCACTCGGACGATTGGAATCTTGTTGCGTTTCAAATTTTTGATCTCACAATCCATAATTTCAACAGGTTCTTCCACAAAGTGAAGTTTGTCGTCAATCGTAAGTTCCTCAAGTGGTATGATAAGTTCCGGTGCAGCAAGACACTTCTTCAAGTTTGACACATGGAAGGTAGGATGAACTGAGCTCAATTGCGCTGGTAGATCCAAACAGTAAGCAACGGGTCCAACACGTTCCAAGATTTCAAAAGGACCAATGTATCGTGGGTTTAACTTCCCACGTTTTCCAAAACGGATCACACCTTTTCAAGGTGCAACCTTCAACATAACACGATCACCAACATTGAATTCAAAGTCTTTACGTTTAAGATCAGCATAACTCTTTTGACGATGGCGGGCAGTCTTAAGTCTCACTTGTATCTGAGCAATCTTCTCCGTTGTTTCGTGGACTACCTCGGGTCCGGTGATTTGCTTTTCGCCTACTTCGGCCCAACAAATAGGAGATCGGCACTTACGGCCATACAATGCTTCAAAAGATGCGGCATTAATGCTAGAGTGATAATTGTTGTTGTACGAGAATTCGGCGAGTGGCAAATGTCTTTCCCAGGCCTTTCCAAAATCAATGACACATGCACGCAGCATGTCCTCCAAGGTCTGAATCGTTCGTTCACTTTGCCCGTCAGTCTGGGGATGATAAGCAGTGCTCATGTCGAGACGAGTTCCCATGGCTTCTTGCAAAGAACACCAAAATCTAGAAGCAAAACGGGGATCGCGATCGGAGATGATCGATAAAGGTACACCATGACGAGATACAACCTCTTTGATGTATAACTGAGCAAGTCTTTCAATCATATGTGTTTCCTTCATCGCAAGAAAGTGTGCAGATTTGGTAAGGCGGTCAACAATAACCCAAATAGTATCGTATCCGCCCACCGTCTTCGGCAGCTTAGTAATGAAATCCATTGTGATACTTTCCCACTTCCATTGTGGGATCTCCTGCTGTTGGAGTAAACCAAAAGGTCTCTGATGCTCGGCTTTAACCTTTGAGCAAGTCAAACACTTACCAACATAAGTCGCAACGTCCTTCTTAAGATTCGGCCACCAATACTGTTCTTTAAGGTCGTGGTACATCTTGCCCGCACCGGGGTGAATCGAATATCTCGATTTGTGTGCTTCATCAAGTATCAGGTTTCGTAGATCTCCATAATAAGGTACCCAAATTCTTCCGGCATAACATCGGAGTCCACACTCCCTAACCTCGAATCGAGAGACAAGTATGTTCAAATGTTCATGAGATATATTCTCCTCCTTAAGAGCCTCAACTTGGGCTACTCTGATCTGGTTGTTGAGGTTCGAATGAATGGTGATGTTCAGAGCCCTAACACGAAGAGGTGTCGTCCTCTCCTTTCGGCTTAAAGCGTCAGCTACAACATTGGCCTTGTCAGGGTGATAATGGAGTTCACAATCGTAGTCGTTGAGCATCTCGATCCATCGATGCTGTCTCATATTCAGTTGCTTCTGATCGAAGATGTGCTGGAGACTCTTGTGATCGGTGAATATAGTGCTCTTAGTTCCATACAAATAATGTCTCCACAATTTGAGCGCAAAGACAACGGCTCCAAGTTCAAGATCGTGAGTAGTGTAGTTCCGCTCGTGAATCTTCAATTGGCGAGAAGCATAGGCAATAACCTTTGATCGTTGCATCAGTACAAAACCAAAACCACTCTTCGATGCATCACAATAAACAACAAAGTCGTCACTGCCCTCAGGAAGCGATAGGATAGGTGCGGTGGTTAACTTCTTCTTCAAAGTTTGGAATGCTGATTCGTGGGCGGGTTCCTAAATGAACTTCTTGCCCTTGTGAGTCAGCGCGGTCAAAGAACGCGCAATCAGAGAAAATCCTTCGATGAATCTTCGATAGTAACCGGCGAGACCTAGGAATCGGCGAATATACGTTGGAGTAGTGGGGGTCTCCCACTTGCTGATGGCTTCAATCTTGGCGGGCTCAACTTTGATACCCTGGTCACTTACAACATGACCCAAAAATTGTACTTCCTTCAACCAAAATTCACACTTGGAGAATTTGGCGTAAAGTTGCTCTTGTCTTAAGAGTTCAAGCACTAATCGGAGGTGTTGCTCATGTTCTTCATCGCCCTTTGAGTAGATGAGGATATCATCTATGAAGACGATAATAAACTTATCCAAGTACGGCTTGCAGACACGATTCATGAGGTCCATGAACATGGCAGGTGCATTTGTTAAGCCGAATGGCATCACGAGAAACTCATAATGACCATAACGGGTCCTGAATGCAGTTTTCATCACGTCACTTTCCTTCACCCTCAGCTGGTGATATCCGAATCGCAAATCGATCTTTGAATAAACGCTCGATCCTTGTAGTTGATCAAAAAGATCGTTAATTCGTGGAAGAGGATACCGATTCTTGATAGTCAATTTGTTGAGTTCACGGTAGTCGATACACATATGGAAGGATCCATCCTTCTTCTTCACAAACAACACAGGTGCGCCCCAAGGCGAGATACTTTGTTGGATAAATCCACGGTCTAACAGCTCTTGTAGTTGACTCTGTAATTCTTGCATCTCGGAAGGTGCGAGTCTATAAGGTGCGCGAGCTACAGGTGCAGCTCCTGGCACTAAGTCAATCTGAAACTCTACCGCTCTCTGCGGCGGTAATCCAGGCAATTCCTCTGGGAAGACATCGGAAAATTCTTTCACAATTCGAACGTCATTCACGCTCTTCACCTCAGTTTCTACCGCTTTCACATGTGCTAGGACAGCAAAGCGTCCCTTCTTCATAATATCTTTTACGCTTTCACGCAACTAATGAGGTTCAACTTCGAGGTACATCTCTCTCCATAGATAACCAGTGGTTCGCCATCTCCTTGTGGTATGCGAAGTGCTTTATCTCCACAGATAATATCGGCCTTTATCTTACCCAACCAATCCATACCAACGATCACGTCAAAGCTTCCCAGTTTGATAGGTATCAAATCAATTTCGAAATCTGCACCAGCTATGTTGATAATAGCTCCACGACTAATATGGTCAACCTTTTCAGGTTTTCCATTGGCGACCTCGACAAGCATACTCTCCTTTAACGGGACTAATGACCAATTAATCTTATCGCAAAAATGTCTACATACATAACTTCTATCCGCACCAGTATCAAACAAGACAGAAGCTAAAACATTGTTGATTGTGAATATACCTGTCACCAAGTCAGGGTTATTGCGTGCATCCCTTGCATTAACATTGAAGGCTCTACCTCGGGGTGGTCCTCCGTCTTTTCTCTTGTTTGGGCATGCATTTCTAAAATGGCCTGTCTGCCCACATTCGTAGCACTTCTTCGGTCCATTGGTGTTTGGCTTCCCATTCAAAGTGGTGACCTTGCAGTCTTTCCTGATATGCCCAGCCCGTTGGCATTTCTCACAGACAACATTGCAATATCCAGTATGGTGCTTGTAGCACTGCTTGCATTGTGGTATGGTTCCTTTGTAGTTCGGGTTGGTGTTGGTGTTGTTGTTGGGATTAGGGTTTCCACCGTTGTTGTGCCTCTTGGCGGGGGTTTAATCGTAGTTTCTCCCCTTGTTGTTGTTGTTGTTGTGGTTGTTGTGGTTGTTATGGTTGTTGTCCCATTTCCTCTTTTCTCTACTACCAGCTTCAAACTTAGCCTTCTCCGGCTCATCAATAAGAATCTGATTCATGAGAGTATGCGCCATCCGCATTGCTTCGGGAACATTCGGTGGTTTGGATGAGTTGACATTACCCTTGATGGACTTAGGAAGTCCCGAGAAGTATTTCTCCATGCGCTTGAATTCGGGGGTGACCAAGGTCGGACACATTAATGCTAACTCCAAAAACCTACGATTGTAACTGTTAAGGTCATTCCCTACGGCCTTCAACTGCATAAATTCGATCTCCATCTTTTGTATTTCGGTCCTTGGACAGTATTCCTCAATCATAGCACACTTAAACTCTTCCCAAGGCGTAGCATACGCCTCATCAATCCCTTTTGCTTGAGCTAACGTGTTCCACCACGTTAGCGCGCCGTTAGATAGCGTGCAAGATGCAAACTTGGTTTTATTATCCTCCGAACAGTTGCTAACTCGAAATACTGATTCAAGTTTCTCGAACCATCTGGTGAGACCAACTGGTCCCTCGATGCCGCTGAAGTTATGCAGTTTGCAACTCTAGAATTCCTTGTATGTACACCCATTTCGAACGGGTGGAATAACCGGTGGTGGTGGCGTTGGAGCTTCGAGATTTCTTTTTGCTAGGGCTGCAGCGACCCGTTCGTTGATCATGTCCTCAATCTGGGCGGCGGTAGGTGTGGATCTTCCGTTAGCCATGGTATTCTAAACAAAAATTTTGACTCAAGTCAAAATCCAGCATGCAAGTAGTAATAATACAGTATATAGTGACCAACATGGAATCAAAACATCACATGTTATTAAATAATGCACCTAGGTACAAATACCACAGAATCATCGTACAGCAATGTAGATAGAACATCGTGCAAGAATTAAATAAAGCAAAGTTCCATTCATTAATAATAATAAGTTTCATACATCTGAATAAGTTCGTACAATACATATGAAATACATGAAACTATATCTAAATTACATCATGAAATCTAAATACAAGGTCCTACGGTGAAGGCGGGTGAACTGCTCCTCGAGCCAACTGCTCCTCGAGCTCAGTGACTTGAGCTCGGAGAGTCTCAATCTCCCTCATCAGTTCCTCGTTAGAGGGAGCTGGTGGGGAAGGCGGTGCAGGTGGGGCGGGTGGTGCGGGTGGTGCCGGTGGTGCTGATGTAAATGGTCCGGCTCTGGATGTAGACGGTACGTCCCTAGATGTAAGTGGTCCGTATCTAAATCTAGGTGGTACGGTTCCAGGAATAGTTAATACGTAACGGGGAACCTTACGTATCTGTGGGTCGGCAGGGTATGGCACAACTCGTTTACGAGCAGTAACCCTACGACGATAGCCAAAAGCGTCAGTAAAAGCACGACCTCCATTCACCCCTGGAATGACGGTGCCGTCGAAACGGTACCGCTTCTTCGGCGGGGTGGAGGGTGCCTGAATAGGTCTATCAGCAGGATCCTCATCATTGCTGGAGTCATCTGATAATGAAGAATCGGCGGATGATGAGTCATCCGAATCGTGTGGTGGTGACACTGGTGGCTGAGCTGGTAATCCGAAGCGTCCGAAGGCGGCCAACATCTATATGTGTCTGCCTGGCGGATGAAATGTCCCGTTCTTATTGATTAAAAATGTTCCATATTAATTGATTTCGTTGCGACGTTTTGACCTCTATATGAGAGGTTTTTCAAAGACTGCATTCATTTTTAAAACAAACCATAACCTTTATTTCATAAATAAAGGTTTAAAAAGCTTTACGTAGATTATCAAATAATGATAATCTAAAATATCCTGTTTACACATGACCATTACATAATGGTTTACAATACAAATATGTTACATCGAAATTTGTTTCTTGAATGCAGTTTTTACACAATATCATACAAACATGGACTCCAAATCTTGTCCTTATTTTAGTATGCAACAGCGGAAGCTCTTAATATTCACCTGAGAATAAACATGCTTTAAACGTCAACAAAAATGTTGGTGAGTTATAGGTTTAACCTATATATATCAAATCGTAACAATAGACCACAAGATTTCATATTTCAATACACATCCCATACATAGAGATAAAAATCATTCATATGGTGAACACCTGGTAACCGACATTAACAAGATGCATATATAAGAATATCCCCATCATTCCGGGACACCCTTCGGATATGATATAAATTTCGAAGTACTAAAGCATCCAGTACTTTGGATAGGGTTTGTTAGGCCCAATAGATCTATCTTTAGGATTCGCGTCAATTAGGGTGTCTGTTCCCTAGTTCTTAGATTACCAGACTTAATAAAAAGGGGCATATTCGATTTCGATAATTCAACCATAGAATGTAGTTTCACGTACTTGTGTCTATTTTGTAAATCATTTATAAAACCTGCATGTATTCTCATCCCAAAATATTAGATTTTAAAAGTGGGACTATAACTCACTTTCACAGATTTTTACTTCGTTGGGAAGTAAGACTTGGCCACTGGTTGATTCACGAACCTATAACAATATATACATATATATCAAAGTATGTTCAAAATATATTTACAACACTTTTAATATATTTTGATGTTTTAAGTTTATTAAGTCAGCTGTCCTCGTTAGTAACCTACAACTAGTTGTCCACAGTTAGATGTACAGAAATAAATCGATAAATATTATCTTGAATCAATCTACGACCCAGTGTATACGTATCTCAGTATTGATCACAACTCAAACTATATATATTTTGGAATCAACCTCAACCCTGTATAGCTAACTCCAACATTCACATATAGAGTGTCTATGGTTGTTCCGAAATATATATAGATGTGTTGACATGATAGGTCGAAACATTGTATACGTGTCTATGGTATCTCAAGATTACATAATATACAATACAAGTTGATTAAGTTATGGTTGGAATAGATTTGTTACCAATTTTCACGTAGCTAAAATGAGAAAAATTATCCAATCTTGTTTTACACATAACTTCTTCATTTTAAATCCGTTTTAAGTTAATCAAATTGCTATGGTTTCATATTGAACTCTATTTTATGAATTTAAACATAAAAATTATAGGTTTATAGTCGGAAAAATAAGTTACAAGTCGTTTTTGTAAAGGTAGTCATTTCAGTCGAAAGAACGACGTCTAGATGACCATTTTAGAAAACATACTTCCACTTTGAGTTTAACCATAATTTTTTGATATAGTTTCATGTTCATAATAAAAATCATTTTCTCAGAATAACAACTTTTAAATCAAAGTTTATCATAGTTTTTAATTAACTAACCCAAAACAGCCCGCGGTGTTACTACGACGGCGTAAATCCGGTTTTACGGTGTTTTTCGTGTTTCCAGGTTTTAAATCATTTAGTTAGCATATCATATAGATATAGAACATGTGTTTAGTTAATTTTAAAAGTCAAGTTAGAAGGATTAACTTTTGTTTGCGAACAAGTTTAGAATTAACTAAACTATGTTCTAGTGATTACGAGTTTAAACCTTCGAATAAGATAGTTTTATATATATGAATCGAATGATGTTACGAACATCATTACTACCTCAAGTTTAGTAGGTAAACCTACTGGAAGTGACAAGAAATGATCTAGCTTCAAAGGATCCTGGATGGCTTGAACGTTCTTGAAGTAGGATCATGACACAAAAACAAGTTCAAGTAAGATTTTTACTCGAATTAAGATAGTTTATAGTTATAGAAATTGAATCAAAGTTTGAATATGAATATTACCTTGAATAAGAAAGATAACCTACTGTATATAACAAAGGTTTCTTGATCTTAGATGATTACTTGGAATGGATTAGAAAGCTTGGAAGTAAATTAGTAAACTTGAAGGGATTTTTGAAGTGTTCTTGAAGTGTTCTTCCTATGATGATTATAGCTTGATTCTTGAAGTGATTTTTGATGAAGATGATGATTAACTACTGGAAAAATACGTTCATAATAGTGTGTGTGTGTGTTGAGAGAGAATTAGAAAGAGAATTGGAAGTGAAATGGAGTGAATGATGAGTGGTAATTGGTGAGTGGTGAATGGGGTTAAAAGGAGTTCTAGTTAGTTGACTAGCTCATGGTAGAAGTTAAAATTGATTAGTCATACATGACATAATCAAGAGTGGAATCCCATGCTAGTTCCTATTGGTATATACCCATAGTAAGTACGTTTTGAAGCTGTGTATAATACGGGTAAGAATACGACTAGAATCTTTAATGAAAGAAAAGAATGGGAAAGTAACTGTAACCATTTTCATTAAGTATGAGTGTTTTGATATATGTCTTGAAGTCTTCCAAAAGTATTTTAATACATCTAAATACACTACATGTATATACATTTTAACTGAGTCGTTAAGTCATCGTTAGTCGTTACATGTAAGTGTTGTTTTGAAACCTTTAAGTTAACGATCTCAATTAATGTTGTTAACCTATTGTTTATTATATCTAATGAGATGTTAAATTATTATATTATCATGATATTATGATATATTAATATATCTTAATATGATATATATACATTTAAATGTCGTAACAACTATAATCGTTACATATATGTCTCGTTTCGAAATCCTTAAGTTAGTAGTCTTGTTTATATGTATATAACTCATTGTTAATATACTTATGGAGATACTTACTTATCATAATCTCATGTTAACCATATGTATATCCATATATATATCGTCATGTCGTTTTTACAAGTTTTAACGTTCGTGAATCGCCGGTCAACTTGGGTGGTCATTTGTCTATATGAAACATATTTCAATTAATCAAGTCTTAACAAGTTTGATTGCTTAACATGTTGGAAACATTTAATCATGTAAATATCAATCTCAATTAATATATATAAACATGGAAAAGTTCGGTTCACTACAGTACCTACCCGTTAAATAAATTTCGTCCCGAAATTTTAAGCTGTTGAAGGTGTTGACGAATCTTCTGGAAATAGATGCGGGTATTTCTTCTTCATCTGATCTTCACACTCCCAGGTGAACTTGGGTCCTCTACGAGCATTCCATCGAACCTTAACAATTGGTATCTTGTTTTGCTTAAGTCTTTTAACCTCACGATCCATTATTTCGACGGGTTCTTCGATGAATTGAAGTTTTTCATTGATTTGGATTTTGTCTAACGGAATAGTGAGATCTTCTTTAGCAAAACATTTCTTCAAATTCGAGACGTGGAAAGTGTTATGTACAGCCGCGAGTTTTTGAGGTAACTCAAGTCGGTAAGCTACTGGTCCGACACGATCAATAATCTTGAATGGTCCAATATACCTTGGATTTAATTTCCCTCATTTACCAAATCGAACAACGCCTTTCCAAGGTGCAACTTTAAGCATGACCATCTCTCCAATTTCAAATTCTATATCATTTCTTTTAATGTCAGCGTAGCTCTTTTGTCGACTTTGGGCGGTTTTCAACCGTTGTTGAATTTGGATGATCTTCTCGGTAGTTTCTTGTATAATCTCCGGACCCGTAATCTGTCTATCCCCCACTTCACTCCAATAAATCGGAGACCTGCACTTTCTACCATAAAGTGCTTCAAACGGCGCCATCTCAATGCTTGAATGGTAGCTGTTGTTGTAGGAAAATTCTGCTAACGGTAGATGTCGATCCCAACTGTTTCCGAAATCAATAACACATGCTCGTAGCATGTCTTCAAGCGTTTGTATCGTCCTTTCGCTCTGCCCATCAGTTTGTGGATGATAGGCAGTACTCATGTCTAGACGAGTTCCTAATGCTTGCTGTAATGTCTGCCAGAATCTTCAAATAAATCTACCATCCCTATCAGAGATAATAGAGATTGGTATTCCATGTCTGGAGACGACTTCCTTCAAGTACAGTCGTGCTAACTTCTCCATCTTGTCATCTTCTCTTATTGGCAGGAAGTGTGCTGATTTGGTGAGACGATCAACTATTACCTAAATAGTATCAAAACCACTTGCAGTCCTTGGCAATTTAGTGATGAAATCCATGGTAATGTTTTCCCATTTCCATTCCGGGATTTCGGGTTGTTGAAGTAGACCTGATGGTTTCTGATGCTCAGCTTTGACCTTAGAACACATCAAACATTCTCCTACGTATTTAGCAACATCGGCTTTCATACCCGACCACCAAAAATGTTTCTTGAGATCCTTGTACATCTTCCTCGTTCCAGGATGTATTGAGTATCTGGTTTTATGAGCTTCTCTAAGTACCATTTCTCTCATATCTCCAAATTTTGGTACCCAAATCCTTTCAGCCCTATACCGGGTTCCGTCTTCCCGAATATTAAGATACTTCTCCGATCCTTTGGGTATTTCATCCTTTAAATTTCCCTCTTTTAAAACTCCTTGTTGCGCCTCCTTTATTTGAGTAGTAAGGTTATTATTAATCATTATATTCATAGATTCTACTCGAATGGGTTCCCTGTCCTTCCTGCTCAAGGCATCGGCTACCACATTTGCCTTCCCCGGGTGGTAACGAATCTCAAAGTCGTAATCATTCAATAATTCAATCCACCTACGCTGCCTCATATTCAGTTGTTTCTGATTAAATATGTGTTGAAGACTTTTGTGGTCGGTATATATAATACTTTTGACCCCATATAAGTAGTGCCTCCAAGTCTTTAATGCAAAAACAACCGCGCCTAATTCCAGATCATGCGTCGTATAATTTTGTTCGTGAATCTTCAATTGTCTAGACGCATAAGCAATCACCTTCGTTCGTTGCATTAATACACAACCGAGACCTTGCTTTGATGCGTCACAATAAATCACAAAATCATCATTCCCTTCAGGCAATGACAATATAGGTGCCGTAGTTAGCTTTTTCTTCAATAACTGAAACGCTTTCTCTTGTTTATCCTTCCATTCAAATTTCTTCCCTTTATGTGTTAATGCAGTCAAGGGTTTTGCTATTCTGGAAAAGTCTTGGATGAACCTTCTGTAGTAACCAACTAGTCCTAAAAACTAGCGTATGTGTTTCGGAGTTTTTAGGGTTTCCCACTTTTCAACAGTTTCTATCTTTGCCGGATCCACCTTAATACCTTTTTTGTTCACTATGTGACCGAGGAATTGAACTTCTTCCAACCAAAATGCACACTTTGAAAATTTAGCGTACAATTCTTCCTTCCTCAATACTTCTAACACCTTTCTCAAATGTTCACCGTGTTCTTGGTCATTCTTTGAGTAAATAAGTATGTCATCAATGAAAACAATGACAAACTTGTCAAGGTATGGTCCACACACTCGGTTCATAAGGTCCATGAACACAGTTGGTGCATTAGTTAAACCAAATGGCATGACCATAAACTCGTAATGACCGTAACATGTTCTGAAAGCAGTCTTTGGAATATCATCTTCTTTCACCCGCATTTGATGATACCCGGAACGTAAGTCAATCTTTGAATAAACAGACGAGCCTTGTAGTTGATCAAATAAGTCGTCGATTCTCGGTAGTGGGTAGCGGTTCTTGATGGTAAGTTTGTTCAACTCTCGGTAGTCGATACACAATCTGAATGTACCATCTTTCTTCTTGACAAACAAAACAGGAGCTCCCCACGGTGATGTGCTTGGTCGAATGAAACCATGCTCTAAAAGTTCTTGTAATTGGCTTTGCAGTTCTTTCATCTCACTGGGTGCGAGTCTGTAAGGAGCATGAGCTATTGGTGCAGCTTCTGGTACAAGATCTATTTGAAATTCAACGGATCGATGTGGGAGTAATCCCGGTAATTCTTTCGGAAATACATCGGGAAATTCTTTTGCAATGGGAACATCATTGATGCTCTTTTCTTCAGTTTGTACTTTTTTGACGTGTGCTAGAACAGCATAGCAACCTTTTCTTATTAGTTTTTGTGCCTTCAAATTACTAATAAGATGTAGCTTCGTGTTGCCCTTTTCTCCGTACACCATTAAGGGTTTTCCTTTTTCTCGTATAATGCGAATTGCATTTTTGTAACAAACGATCTATGCTTTCACTTCTTTCAACCAGTCCATACCGATTATCACATCAAAACTCCCTAACTCTACTGGTATCAAGTCAATCTTAAATGTTTCGCTAACCAGTTTAATTTCTCGATTCCGACATATATTATCTACTGAAATTAATTTACCATTTGCTAATTCGAGTAAAAATTTACTATCCAAAGGCGTCAATGGACAACTTAATTTAGCACAAAAATCTCTACTCATATAGCTTCTATCCGCACCCGAATCAAATAAAACGTAAGCAGATTTATTGTCAATAAGAAACGTACCCGTAACAAGCTCCGGGTCTTCCTGTGCCTCTGCCGCATTAATATTGAAAACTCTTCCGCGGCCTTGTCCATTCGTGTTCTCCTGGTTCGGGCAATTTTTAATAATGTGGCCCGGTTTTCCACATTTATAACAAACTACATTGGCATAACTTGCTCCGACACTACTTGCTCCGCCATTACTCGTTCCGACACAATTTTTTCCTTTCATTCTATTAACCCCTGGTCCGTAGACCTCACACTTCGACGCGCTATGACCATTTCTTTTACACTTGTTGCAAAATTTGGTGCAGAACCCCGAGTGATACTTTTCACACCTTTGGCATAGCTGCTTCTGATTGTTGTTGTTGTTGCGGTTATTATTGTTGTTGGGATGATTGTTGTAGTTGATGTTGTTGTTGTTGTTGTTGTTGTTGTTGTTGTTGGGCCATTTGTTGTAGTTGCGATTGATGTTGCGATTGTTGGGATAATTGTTGCGATTATTGTTGTAATTGCTGTTGTTGTTGTATTGGTGATTCTTATCACTGTTTTCTTCCCACTTTCTTTTGACTTGCTTCACATTGGCCTCTTCAGCAGCCTGTTCTTTAATTCTTTCTTAAATCTGGTACACTAGTTTGTGAACCATTCTACATGCCTGTTGTATGGAGGCGGGCTCGTGTGAACTTATATCTTCTTGGATTCTTTCCGGTAATCCTTTCACAAACGCGTCGATCTTCTCTTCCTCATCTTCGAATGCTCCCGGACACAATAGGCACAATTCTGTGAATCGTCTTTCGTATGTGGTAATATCAAATCCTTGGGTTCGTAACCCTCTAAGTTCTGTCTTGAGCTTATTGACCTCGGTTCGGGGACGGTACTTCTCGTTCATCAAGTGCTTAAATGCTGACCACGGTAGTGCGTACGCATCGTCTTGTCCCACTTGCTCCAGATAGGTATTCCACCATGTTAACGCAGAACCTGTGAAGGTATGCGTAGCGTACTTTACTTTGTCCTCATCAGTACACTTACTTATGGCAAACACCGATTCGACCTTCTCGGTCCACCGTTTCAATCCGATCGGTCCTTCGGTTCCATCAAATTCCAAAGGTTTGCAGGCAGTGAATTCTTTGTAGGTGCATCCTACACGATTTCCTGTACTGCTAGATCCAAGGTTATTGTTGGTATGTAGCGCACCCTGTACTGCGGCTATGTTTGAAGCAAGAAAGGCACGAAATTCCTCTTCGCTCATATTCAAGGTGTGTCGAGTAGTCGGTGCCATTTCCTTCAAAATAGTCAAATGAAACGAGTTAATCATATAGAATATCAAGAGTAGTCAATAGTATTTCGTAGCATAATATGAACTCATTTATAAAAGCTTTTTCTTCATATTAGCGTTTTATAAGTTTAAATTCGGGTAGTACCTACCCGTTAAGTTCATACTTAGTAGCTAATATACAATTCAACTACTACAATTCTATATGAAAAACTGATTATAATAATATTTCGCGTTCAAACTTTTACACAATATTTTACAAACTTACAATACCGCTTATTTTACATATAGCATGAAATATAGCACACAATAAATTTGATACAAGATGGTTGTGAAGATAATTCTAGCTAGTACACAAGTCGTTCAGCAAAGGCAATAAAGACATGAAATTCATACATCCAGAAACAAGTCATGCATTCTGGTTTTACTAGGATTACTTTCCATCCTTGGTCTTGTGGAACATAACCGTTATGGCCGTTGATAAAATAGCGTGTTGTAACGTCGTCAAAGGGACGAGGGTTACGTAATGTCCAACAGTCCCGTAACAATCTAAAAACCTCATTTCTTACCCCAATTACCGACTCCGTCACTTGTGGGAACGTTTTGTTTAATAGTTGTAGCCCGATGTTCTTGTTCTCACTTTGGTGAGAAGCGAACATTACTAATCCGTAAGCATAACATGCTTCTTTATGTTGCATGTTAGCCGCTTTTTCTAAATCACGAAGTCCAATATTCGGATATATTGAGTCAAAATAATTTCTTAACCCATTGCGTAAAATAGCATTTGGATTCCCCGCAATATATGCGTCAAAGTAAACACATCGTAACTTATGGATTTCCCAATGTGATATCCCCCATCTTTCGAACGAAAGCCTTTTATAAACCAAGGCATTCTTGGAACGTTCTTCGAATGTCTTACAAACTGATCTTGCCTTAAATAGTTGTGCCGAAGAATTCTGACAGACTCTAGACAAGATTTCATCAATCATGTCTCCGGGTAGGTCTCTTAAAATATTGGGTTGTCTATCCATTTTGTGTTTTTATACTGTAAAATAGACAAGAGTTAGATTCATAAAAAAAAATACTTATTAATACAAGCAATTTTTACATATATCATAAAGCATAAGCACACTATATTACATATATTACACCACACGAATACAACTATCTTATTCCGACTCGCTTGTTTCTTCTTCTTCGGTTTTGGTTCGTTTTGCCAAGTTTCTAGGGATATATGATGTTCCCCTAATACGAGCCATCGTTTTCCACATTGGTTTAGAAAAACCTGGTGGTTTAGAGGTTCCCGGGTCATTGTTACAACTTAAGGACTTCGGGGGTTGACGATACATATAAAGTTCATCAGGGTTGGAATTAGATTTCTCTATTTTTATGCCCTTTCCCTTATTATTTTCTTTTGCCTTTTTAAATACAGTTGGGGTAATTTCTATAACATCATCGAAATTCTCGTCGGAATCCGATTCATCGGAGAATTGGTAATCCTCCCAATATTTTGCTTCCTTGGCGGAAACACCATTGACCATAATTAACCTTGGTCGGTTAGTTGAGGATTTTCTTTTACTTAACTGTTTTATTATTTCCCCCACCGGTTCTATTTCTTCATCCGGTTCCGATTCTTCTTCCGGTTCCGATTCTTCTTCCGGTTCCGACTCTTCTCCCGGTTCCGATTCGGGAACTTGTGAATCAGTCCACGAATCATTCCAATTTACATTTGACTCTTCATTATTATTAGGTGAGTCAATGGGACTTGTTCTAGAGGTAGACATCTATCACATAATATCAAACGCGTTAAGAGATTAATATATCACATAATATTCACATGTTAAAAATATATAGTTTCCAACAAAATTTGTTAAGCAATCATTTTTCAAGTAAACACGGTCGAAGTCCAGACTCACTAATGCATCCTAACAAACTCGATAAGACACACTAATGCAAAATTCTGGTTCTCTAAGACCAACGCTCGGATACCAACTGAAATGTCCCGTTCTTATTGATTAAAAACGTTCCATATTAATTGATTTCGTTGCGAGGTTTTGACCTCTATATGAGACGTTTTTCAAAGACTGCATTCATTTTTAAAGCAAACCATAACCTTTATTTCATAAATAAAGGTTTAAAAAGCTTTACGTAGATTATCAAATAATGATAATCTAAAATATCCTGTTTACACACGACCATTACATAATGGTTTACAATACAAATATGTTACATCGAAATCAGTTTCTTGAATGCAGTTTTTACACAATATCATATATACATGGACTCCAAATCTTGTCCTTATTTTAGTATGCAACAGCGGAAGATCTTAATATTCACCTGAGAATAAACATGCTTTAAACGTCAACAAAAATGTTGGTGAGTTATAGGTTTAACCTATATATATCAAATCGTAACAATAGACCACAAGATTTCATATTTCAATACACATCCCATACATAGAGATAAAAATCATTCATATGGTGAACACCTGGTAACCGACATTAACAAGATGCATATATAAGAATATCCCCATCATTCCGGGACACCCTTCGGGTATGATATAAATTTCGAAGTACTAAAGCATCCGGTACTTTAGATGGGGTTTGTTAGGCCCAATAGATCTATCTTTAGGATTCGCGTCAATTAGGGTGTCTGTTCCCTAATTCTTAGATTACCAGACTTAATAAAAAGGGGCATATTCGATTTCGATAATTCAACCATAGAATGTAGTTTCACGTACTTGTGTCTATTTTGTAAATCATTTATAAAACCTGCATGTATTCTCATCCCAAAATATTAGATTTTAAAAGTGGGACTATAACTCACTTTCACAGATTTTTACTTCGTCGGGAAGTAAGACTTGGCCACTGGTTGATTCACGAACCTATAACAATATATACATATATATCAAAGTATGTTCAAAATATATTTACAACACTTTTAATATATTTTGATGTTTTAAGTTTATTAAGTCAGCTGTCCTCGTTAGTAACCTACAACTAGTTGTCCACAGTTAGATGTACAGAAATAAATCGATAAATATTATCTTGAATCAATCCACGACCCAGTGTATACGTATCTCATTATTGATCACAACTCAAACTATATATATTTTGGAATCAACCTCAACCCTGTATAGCTAACTCCAACATTCACATATAGAGTGTCTATGGTTGTTCCGAAATATATATAGATGTGTCGACATGATAGGTCGAAACATTGTATACGTGTCTATGGTATCTCAAGATTACATAATATACAATACAAGTTGATTAAGTTATGGTTGGAATAGATTTGTTACCAATTTTCACGTAGCTAAAATGAGAAAAATTATCCAATCTTGTTTTACCCATAACTTCTTCATTTTAAATCCGTTTTGAGTGAATCAAATTGCTATGGTTTCATATTGAACTCTATTTTATGAATCTAAATAGAAAAATTATAGGTTTATAGTCGGAAAAATAAGTTACAAGTCGTTTTTGTAAAGGTAGTCATTTCAGTCGAAAGAACGACGTCTAGATGACCATTTTAGAAAACATACTTCCACTTTGAGTTTAACCATAATTTTTGGATATAGTTTCATGTTCATACTAAAAATAATTTTCTCAGAATAACAACTTTTAAATCAAAGTTTATCATAGTTTTTAATTAACTAACCCAAAACAGCCCGCGGTGTTACTACGACGGCGTAAATCCGGTTTTACAGTGTTTTTCGTGTTTCCAGGTTTTAAATCATTAAGTTAGCATATCATATAGATATAGAACATGTGTTTAGTTAATTTTAAAAGTAAAGTTAGAAGGATTAACTTTTGTTTGCGAACAAGTTTAGAATTAACTAAACTATGTTCTAGTGATTACGAGTTTAAACCTTCGAATAAGATAGTTTTATATATATGAATCGAATGATGTTATGAACATCATTACTACCTCAAGTTTAGTAGGTAAACCTACTGGAAGTGACAAGAAATGATCTAGCTTCAAAGGATCTTGGATGGCTTGAAAGTTCTTGAAGTAGGATCATGACACAAAAACAAGTTCAAGTAAGATTTTTACTCGAATTAAGATAGTTTATAGTTATAGAAATTGAATCAAAGTTTTAATATGAATATTACCTTGAATAAGAAAGATAACCTACTGTATATAACAAAGGTTTCTTGATCTTAGATGATTACTTGGAATGGATTAGAAAGCTTGGAAGTAAATTAGTAAACTTGAAGGGATTTTTGAAGTGTTCTTGAAGTGTTCTTCCTATGATGATTATAGCTTGATTCTTGAAGTGATTTTTGATGAAGATGATG
Organism: Rutidosis leptorrhynchoides; assembly: GCF_046630445.1. Taxonomy (NCBI): domain Eukaryota; kingdom Viridiplantae; phylum Streptophyta; class Magnoliopsida; order Asterales; family Asteraceae; genus Rutidosis; species Rutidosis leptorrhynchoides. Next base: position 210,770,150 of record NC_092334.1, read on the forward strand.
ATTAACTACTGGAAAAATACGTTCATAATAGTGTGTGTGTGTGTGTGTGTGTGTGTGTGTTGAGAGAGAATTAGAAAGAGAATTGGAAGTGAAATGGAGTGAATGATGAGTGGTAATTGGTGAGTGGTGAGTGGGGTTAAAAGGAGTTCTAGTTAGTTGACTAGCTTATGGTAGAAGTTAAAATTGATTAGTCATACAGGACATAATCAAGAGTGGAATCCCATGCTAGTTCCTATTGGTATATACCCATAGTAAGTACGTTTTGAAGCTGTGTATAATACGGGTAAGAATATGACTAGAATCTTTAATGAAAGAAAAGAATGGGAAAGTAACTGTAACCATTTTCGTTAAGTATGAGTGTTTTGATATATGTCTTGAAGTCTTCCAAAAGTATTTTAATACATCTAAATACACTACATGTATATACATTTTAACTGAGACGTTAAGTCATCGTTAGTCGTTACATGTAAGTGTTGTTTTGAAACCTTTAAGTTAACGATCTCAATTAATGTTGTTAACCCATTGGTTATTATATCTAATGAGATGTTAAATTATTATATTATCATGATATTATGATATATTAATATATCTTAATATGATATATATATACATTTAAATGTCGTTACAACTATAATCGTTACATATATGTCTCGTTTCGAAATCCTTAAGTTAGTAGTCTTGTTTATATGTATATAACTCATTGTTAATATACTTATGGAGATACTTACTTATCATAATCTCATGTTAACCATATGTATATCCATATATATATCGTCATGTCGTTTTTACAAGTTTTAACGTTCGTGAATCGCCGGTCAACTTGGGTGGTCATTTGTCTATATGAAACATATTTCGATTAATCAAGTCTTAACAAGTTTGATTGCTTAACATGTTGGAAACATTTAATCATGTAAATATCAATCTCAATTAATATATATAAACATGGAAAAGTTCGGGTCACTACAGCGGAATCACGACTAAACGTCCGCCGGGAGTGCGTCGGCAAGGCGTGCGCATGTGGTTACGAAACGGCCCTTCCCCGAACTCCGCGGGGATCTCAATACCACCAATGCGGGGCTGTGACCTCGAGGGTCCGGGAGCAGACACTGGGGCAGGTGCACTAGTACCAGCTCCGGAAGTGGAAACGCCGGGATCACTAGTGGGTGTCGGGGCCGGTGTATCGGCAGTAGCAGTAGCAGGTGTAGCAGTAGGTAGGGCGATGGGGTCTGAGTCTGTACTGCCCGAAATGCCAGTAGGTGGAACATCCGACATCTGAACAAGGAAAAATAAATTTTCCATGTCAGTATGTCATAAAGCAAGCAAATAATAGGCCAACACTTTAAATCATGTATAACGGTAACTAGCATGGCAATAACAGTAATTCGTATGAAAGTAGCATGCAATCGGCCATACAAGACAACTTTCCTGATGAATATCTATTGAAGATAGATTATAATGAAATTCCATGGTTTGCAGACTATGCAAACTACTTAGTATGTGGATTCCTTGAAAAAGGATTATCGTACCAAAAGCGAAAGAAATTCTTTAGTGATATAAAACACTATTTCTGGGAAGATCCACATTTGTTTAAAAGTTGTCCCGATGGAATAATACGCCGATGTGTATTCGGAGATGAAGCTAGTCAAATCTTAAACCATTGTCACACAGGACCAACAGGAGGGCATTATGGGCCTCAACTCACAGCAAGAAAAGTTTATGATGCTGGATTCTATTGGCCTACAATTTTCAAAGACGCACTCCTTCTTTGCAAATCCTGTGATGCTTGTCAAAGGGCCGGAAAAATAAGTTAACGTGATGAAATGCCACAAAATGTCATTCAAATATGTGAAGTATTTTGACATTTGGGGTATTGACTTTATGGGTCCATTTCCAAAATCTCATAATAATCTCTACATTCTCGTTGCCATTGATTATGTATCTAAATGGGCGGAAGCACAAGCTCTCCCAACTAATGATGCACGAGTTGTAGTCAACTTTTTAAAACGTCTTTTTGCAAGGTTTGGAACACCGAAAGCTTTAATAAGTGATCGGGGTACTCATTTTTGTAATAATCAACTTGAGAAAGTTCTCAAAAGATATGGAGTAACTCATAAAATCTCCACTGCTTATCATCCACAAACAAGTGGACAAGTTGAAAATACCAACTGAGCATTAAAACGTATTCTAGAGAAAACCATAGGATCAAATCCGAAGGAATGGTCCATTAAATTGGAGGATGCACTCTGGGCTTTTAGAACAGTCTACAAAACTCCAATTGGAACCACACCTTTTAAACTCGTTTACGGAAAAGCATGTCATCTTCCAGTAGACATTGAACACAAAGCATTTTGGGCTTTGAAGACATGTAATCTTGATTTACATGAAGCCGGACGTCTACGGTTAAGTCAACTAAACGAATTAGAAGAATTAAGACATGAAGCATACGAAAATTCGTTAATCTATAAAGAAAGAACGAAGAAATGGCATGATAAAAGAATCAGAAGTTCAAAAGAATTTAAAGAAGGAGACAAAGTTCTTCTTTTAAATTCACGATTCAAGCTATTTCCTGGAAAATTGAAATCAAGATGGTCTGGACCATTCATAGTCAAAAGAGTTTTCCCATACGGAACAGTAGAGTTAATAAATTCAAATAGGATTGAATTTAAAGTTAATGGTCACCGAGTTAAACATTACATACATGGTCTGATGGAAGTTGATAATGAAGTCAATCATAATTTCACCACCCAAGAAAACCTTCAAAATGAAAACATAAATTTGTTATCAACAACATATGAAAAATCAAAATTGGAAAATAGGGAGGATTCAAATTGGAGTGATAAAGAAGAATTCTTATACAAACCTCCCATTCCAAGAAACGAAGAAAAATGTGAACAAGAAGTTCAAATAGAAGTGAAAGAACCACGAAAAGAACACCCGAAAAAGGTTTACAAACCAACTCGACTTACTAAAGCAGGAGACCCGGGTGAATTTATCATTTCTTGCTTGCTTAATGATGGTGCTATATATAATGGACTCGCGGATTTAGGAGCAAGTGCAAATATTATGCCTCTTTCGTTATACAAAAGATTAGGTATGGGTAAATTAAAACCAACCAAAATAGGTGTTCAATCATTTGACCTAACCATTAAACACCCGGTTGGAATAGCAAATAATTTACTTGTTAACGTGGGAAGTTTGACCTTTGTTGCAAACTTCATAGTGATTAATATGGAGGAAAACCTTGATATTCCTCTAATTTTAGGTCGCCCATTTTTAGCAACCACCGAGGCATTCATTGAAGTAAGAGAAGGTAGAATGACACTTAGGGATGGTGATAAATCGATCACCTTTGTGAATCGAAAGTTTAGATCTCCACCAACCAAAACTGTTAAACCAATAAAAATGCATAAGTGTGGGGAAGATGAAGAAACACTTAATGATGATCCGATCACAAAGAACCCTGTTGATGATACGAAATTAGATGAACCCGTTTTTAACAGTTCAACGAAGAAACTTTATAAATGGATTCACGATGCTAAGATTAAGGGAAACTTTAAGTTATGTAACCGATTAATATCCAACTTATCGCCAAAAGAAAAGGCAATGTTAGTTGAATTTGTGAAAGTTACGGAGGAAATCAACAAATGGATTGAAGTGAAAGTCAAAGATATACAAGTTGTTGATGATCCAATTGAAAATAACGTAAATTCAACACCACAGCTAACTAAGTGTGGGGAGAATCAAGTTTTTAAAGGATAATATGTATTTCTGTTAGAGTTAGGTGTTCTGTTTTCGTGTAGTTTCCAAGAATGGAATCCGAATGGTCTTTCCCTAGCAGACCCTAAATGTGACGCCCCGTCCCAAATCATCATGTACGGACCATCAACAACAGGATCATTACAAGGTTAAGTACTATATGCGTTTTCAAAAAGAGTTTGCATTCATAATTAAAAGTGATGTCAAACCAACATCGAAAGTTTTACAATCCAAAAGTATGCTTCACTAAGTAGAAGCAATAAATAAGTTTGTGTGACCACAAAGGTCGTTATAAGTCATAATTCAAAAGTACGAATGTTTGAATGCAAAGTAAAGTAGTTCATGCGTTGACAACTCTAAGCAGCGGGTGTCTACAGCACAAACTAGTACACGGCGGAAGCAACCTCAAGCACCTGAGAAATACATGCTTAAAAATGTCAACACGAAGGTTGGTGAGCTATAGTTTAAGTATAACAGTATGTAAGGTAGGCCACGAGATTTCAGTGCTACAACGAGCGTTTCAAAATAGTATGATAAAGTATATGTTAACCGTGGGCACTTGGTAACTAACTTAACGTTTATACCCCTGAAAGTACACTTGGCAAGTGCGTATGTCTACGAAGTATTAAACACTCATTAAATGCTAGCGCGACTAGCCCGAGTGGGGATGTCAAACCCTATGGATCCATATCTAAGATTCGCGTTCACCGGTTCATAAACCAATGATTAAACGTTGCCGAGCTAAAGGGAATGTTTCTGCCGTTATATAACCCACACATATATAAAGTTTAAGTACTCGTGCCTAGTATGTAAAACATAAAATCCGCATGTATTCTCAGTTTCCAAAATAAGTTAAAGTAAAAAGGGAATGCTATAACTCACAATGATATGTAGCGGTAAAGTAGTAGTCGGGAAAGGTGTGCAAGTAAATGGTCCGAAGTCCTCAACCTAAGTCAAATAGTACTAAGTCAGTAAATTGTCTTAATAGGTTTAAAAGTATGTATTTAAGGTCTTAAGGGTCATCATCATTCATCATTAAACAAAAGGCGTAAAGTAAGTTTCGTTTATGAAAGTGGTTTTCAACAAAGTCTGATTTCAGTCAGTCACCACGGCCTCTACCCTTACTGAATTAAGGTGAGACCAGTGGCCATGGCTCCGTCTATGAGTCCCTTAAGTGTGGCAAAATTTACATAAGCAAACTCGTCTTGGTTTGACCGTGGCGACGATCTAAGTGCGAGTAGGTCAGAAATTTCTGCACAACGTTAAAGGACATAGTAACGATCGGAGGGCCATAAATCCTAAACCGTAACTCGGATTAAGACGAGTCCTATATGAAAAGTTATCTACTAGAAAAGTTCTATCTAAAAATCATGGTTAGAATAGCCCAGGTCTGCTGGTCTGTTACAGAAACAGCAGGTCAGTAGGTTTTGGACAGAAACAGTAAGTTTAAAAGGGTTCCGGTGGTCTTGGTGCTTGATGTTCATCATGGTTCTCGTCCTTGATGCATATAGCTTCAAATGTACAACTCATTGATGTATCTACATCATCTTAACCAAGTCTTGACCATCATAACCCTAGTGCAAGTCTAAGACATGAAGCACAACTCACTTAAGAGTTGCATGTAGTTTGATGAATCAAAGTTACATCAAAGTCTTAGGTTTGACACTTACATGAACTATAAGACTAACAATAAGTTACAAACTTGAAAATAAACTAACTAATCAAGATCTTAAGATGTAGAACATAGTTCTTTCGTTAGATCTTGAAGATCCAAGACTCAAAAGTCTAGATCAAGCATAAGTATACAAAGTTATATTCAAAAAGTTTCATTTGCATGTTCTTGAACTAGTAAAGTTAACTTTTAGTTCAAGAGAAATGAGATCAAGGTTAACTAGTAACACTTGACCAATAATAACATAAATCATGAAATTAAAGTGCAAGTAAATGAAGTAATAAGCTAAGTAAACAAGTAATTAAGTTCATGGTTTGCATACTTTAAAGATTCAAGCCTAAGCTTGATCTTTAAGGAAAGTAAACTTTAAAGTTTATTTCATGAATCACAAGTATGCTTTCAACACATGAACTTACAAACTTTTGAAACAATATATGTAGAACATAAACTAGCAAGTTTAGTTCTTATGTTCTTAATAAATACAAGATAAATGAAGAAGGAAACTAGTAAGTTTGATTCTTGGAACTAAGTAAGTAACTAACAACAAGTAATCAAACTACAAATAACAAAAGATGATGATGATTAAGGGTGTATGGTATTCAGTTTTGTTTAAGAAAAAGGAGAGAAGAATGCTTCAAGTTACTTACAAAAGTTAGAGAGAAAGGAGAGAAAATTGGAAACTAGTAAGTGTGTGTTTTGAATGAGAGATTACAAAATGAAGAAGTGAATGAAAAGTGAAACAAAACTCCCCATATGCTTGAGGGAAACCGACGGTTTGCTTAGTGGGGGAGGGAGGATGGCTTTGTTCTTTGGTCACTTACAAGTAAAGCTTCAAAAGTGTGGTTAAAATGGGTGATTACATGGGGATTACATGCAACTAGATTCCTAGTCTTTCAAACTAACTAGTTAAACATGAAACTAATACTTACAAGTCTAAGTGGACTAGTTAATCCATTTAAATGTGTAGGGTGGGCTTGTAAGCCCAAAGTCATAAGTCTGTTAACTTAAAACAAGCCCAAGTTCCAATAATAACAAGTTAAGCCCAACAAAGCCCAAGTAACTAACTAATAACCATAGTTAATCAAAATGATTAATAAAACTTAATCATGAATGCAAATAATATCTAAAAATATTATTCGTGAAGTTTCGTGTGTCACAAAGACGTTTCGGGCACTTAAAAGTCAAGTACGGGCAATCAAGGCAACATGTAAACGTAATAACATGCATTCGTTTAATCACACGTATTAATAATAATAATTATTAATAAATACGTGTTGGAAAATCCAGGGTCGTTACACTAAAGAACTAGTCTTCTCCCCCCATTCTGAATTTTTATTTTTTTTTAGGTTTTACGAGATGAAGACTTCATGTGAATTAAACCATGGTCTAATGCTACACACTTTGATCACTAAACGTAATAATGACATCCTTCCAAGTGAATTGGTATCATTAATCAGAGGTAAATTGGACGGAGTAAGAAAAGAATCCAGGAACGAAAATAATAAGTTACAGTTTGGTAAAGGAAAATCGAAATCCGCAGCGAAAAGAAGAGCACGACACCTTGAAAGATGTCACAAATGTGGAAAATGGTCACACGAAGGAAAATGCTCGACGAATCAGACATATTCCAATACCGAATTCGTTACTTTATGCAGAGATGGACCGTTCATATGTTTCGAAGAAAAAACGTTGAATGCTCGAGGTTACGCCTATGTAGCTATGAAAAACCAATTAGTCCGACTATCTTATGAGTGGGCTAAAGCAGGTCACTAAGAATTCTATTTCACAGGTAAGTATGTACAGTTTTTATTTTTATTTTTATTGTTTTTAACCTTTTAATAATAAACGCTAAATCGTTCGCTATAAAGTATTAAATTGGTATTCAATAAAATTAGGTTTTGCGACCGAAATTATTGATATCATACAAAAATTTATTACATCACTGCGAAATTTACCGTTTATTCTTAAGGTATAAATATCTTTAATCAATCAACCCAAAATATTTCAAAAATTCGTCATGAGTTAAACAAGGTTATGCAACCGAAATTACTTTACCGAAAAGAGAGGCGTATGTTTTTGATAATATTTGATTGATTAAAGTGGGAAAAAAGACCAAAAAGATTTTTAATTTTATTTTTACTTTGTTTTTAAAATTAATATTAAAATAATATTGTAAACTTTTTAAATCAATATATTTAAAATTGTAAATATTTGAAAATTTTATATTTTTAATATAAGTTTGTATGAATAAAAACAAAAATATAATATAAGTTTGGTGTGAATTTTTAATCTTAATAATATGAATTTTTTTTAATTTTATGCATCTTAAATTTAAGTTTGGTGTGAATTTAAAAATAAAAATTTACTTTATTTCGTTAAGTTAAAAATTTGATTTTTAAAATTCGTCGTGAGTTGAAGACTAGGTCGTTGAACCGAAATTGCTCTACCCAAGGGAGGGACGGGAACTTTTATTATCATTATTTTTAATCTTATTAAACTAAAGTATGCCAAAAACATTTAAAAAATCCAAAAATCTTTACTTTTAAAACTGTGCTTAAAATTGACAAATTTTAAAATTTTGTCGAGGGACGGACTAGGACAACGATCCGAAACGCCCTCATCCTAAAAAGAAACAAATTTTTAAAATTTAATTAATTATATGTTTTAAAAGTGTAAGATTTTTATGTAAAAAAAAAACAACAGACCCCATGCGATCGCATGGGGTTCCTTCACAAACTCCATGCGATCGCATGGAGCTGGATTCCAGGCCACAAACAAGTACCAGCGACTGGTCTGTCTTTCTCACACCACAACACACACAATACACGGAAATTCTCCCAAAACCCTTTCAAATTTCATCATTTTTCCACCGTAATTCGTCAAATTTCTTGCTCTAATCATGCCTAGGTTCGGATTCTTCAACAAAAAGGTAAAAATTACACCCCTAAACTCTAAAATTTCCTAGTTTTTGTGATAATTACCAATATTTTACCTAATGCAATTTTGTTAATTTCTAGTGTAATTAGTGTTAAATTGTTAGTATTTTATGGATGTATAACCTAGATTGATGCTATTTAAACATGATTTGAGGCCAAAAACTTCAAAATTTTTAGGAATCTAGGGTTTGTGTTCTTGAGCAATTTGGGGCTTTTTGATATAAACAGGTTATGGCCGATTTTTGTCATGAATTATTGCTAAATTAAGTAGTGTAACATGTTTAGGTAGCTAAATGATCCAAACATTGATCCTAAACATGATTTTTGGAGATTAAAGTAGACTTTTTAAGTACAAAATTCATGAACTTGATTAATTTGATATAATTGCCATTTGAGACTTGTTTAATTGCTAGTTATGACTATTTTGACATGTTATTTGAGTTAAATGCTTATGAACTTTGTATACATTTTCATATGTGCTTATTTGAAAAAGTGTAGAATTGTAAAAAATGTGAAAATGTGTATAAGTTTAATTTTGATTGAACATGTTATTGTGATTAATTTAAATTGTTATTTTGCTAACACAAATGCATATTTGGATGCACAAATTTTGTGTTTAATGTGTTTTGCAGAAAACCGATACTGCTGGTGCTTCATCGTCATCTAGACAACCACAACAGGAGCCTGAACCAGATTATGAGCCGCAATATGAGCCAGAACCCGAACAAGAACCACAACAGGAACAACAACATCAGCCTGATCAACACGTACCTTACTATGATCCGCTACAGTTTGATAATGAATTCATAGTATTACCGATGCATCCGCCACTAGAATACCCAACGATTCCTGAACACACGTTGCATCCTAATCTGAGATTCGATAGAAGCTGGAGAGATTACCCGGCATATCAAAGTAATAAATTCAAATTAATAACGAAAGATGTAGAGGTGCCTAGGGTAATTGATTGGAATCCTTTGGAAAAGGTTCAACTTGCTGACCGTGTTAGGGAGCATTTGATCCAAAGGTATGGCAGTTCTTCTTTTACTGATTGGGAACACTTATTCACCATTCGTAGACCTGTATATAAGAAATGGTGTGTTGAGCTGATGAGTACTATAGCGTTAAATGTAGATGTAGATAGATTAGATGATAGAAGTTTTCTTAAATTTATACTTGGCGGTAGGATGTACAGGATGTCCATGCTGCACTTGGCCAGGGCATTACAGATATATACGCCCGCTGAATTACTACTACCCGATTGTATGAATTTGATTTATCGTGGTGAAAGGGTAGATAGGAATTTTGACGCAAACGCCGTCTGGAGGCGTATGTCAGATTATAATGTTTTTGGGCGGGGAGGAACACATACCTACTTAAATATTAACAGAGCTGAGCTTCGCATAATTCATAGATTTTTGGCTAACTCGATTACACAGAGAGGTCACAACAAGGAAAAATTGACCTTACATGATTTATTTTACCTAAAGTGTATTCGAGACCCAAGAGGCTTTGTTAATATCCCCTACTGTGTTGGTTTTTATTTATCTAAGATGGTTAAAGGAATACAGGAAGGGGGGATAACTGGAGGAGGTATTTTTGTTACTCTCATTGGAGAGTATTTAGGTGTAGATAAGGACCAAGGGGGTCCACTTTTGAAATATAGGGAACAGGTTGAGCTTTTAGGATTGAGGGTTTATGCGGGTGCTAAGGTATTGAAGAGTAGACGAAACCAGGCAATACCCTATGTAGGTAGTTATCCTCAGGTAGAGAGAGGCTCAGATGAGGAGATGGAGGAAGCAGATGACATTAGGGATGTCATTCGGGAGGCTATGACTGATGTCTACCAGCGTGTAGAGGAGGTAGATATGACAAACGCGGAGAGATTTTGTCGGATGGAGCAATGGCAAGCCCGGAATGATTACGAGCATTCTAGGCAACGACAGCATGATAGATGGGACTATCATCAGCGTCAGATTATAAGCCGGCTGTCACCTCAGGATCACTACGTTCTGACCCGACCCGCTTACTATCCTCAACACCAGCCCGAGATGAGACCACCTTATACTCTCTGCGACCCTAACCAGGCCTACCAGTTCACCTATCACCAACCATGGAACCCGGACAATGACATGAACTGGAACCCCTATCCAGATTGATTTAGTTCCGGTTGGTAATTTATATGATTTTTAATTTTTATTATTTCTGTTTATTTATGTTTAAACACATTATATTATGATACTTTTATTGTAATGTTTAATATTTTTATTATGTTGTACTAATATTTCATATTTGATTTAAAAGTGGGATTTTAAGTCCCATTTCAAATTACCATGCATGTTTATATTTGTATGTATGTATATTGTCAATTGTACAAAACAGGGTAAAACAGCGCATTTTCAAAGACTGGCATTAAGTTCAGCAAAAGCTACTAATTTTGATGACAAAATGAAAAACAAATGTGATGTAACAACAAGATGGAATAAACAAATGATGTGCACCATTTATCATTCAACAAACAAACGCCAATATGTTTGGAATCCTTGGTAAAATTTAATCATTTTTCTACGCTAATCACCCTCAATAATTTAAATTGTTACTGATTTCTTGCAAATGAGGGCATTGCAAGATCTTAAGTGTGGGAAGGGGTTAAATTCTTTCGAATTTTTAAAATTTTAAACTTATACACTTGGTTACCATTAAAAATACTAGTAAAGCAGTAGTTGTATTAGAATCTAGTGCTCTCTAATAATAAAGAACAGCCCTAGTCTTATATGCTGACTATCCAATTCTAGTAAAAATTTTCAAAATTTTCAATTAAATGAATTCAAAATCATGTTTATACATATTTATGAACGATAAAACTAGGTGTTAAACACCGAAATTATTGTTACCTCGGAAAGGACATAAATTGAGAAACAACCCAAAATGTTAGAATTCATTTAAAATGGAATAGAGGACAATAAAAAGGAAAATAAAAACCAAGTGTGGGAAAATTTATCAAGTTATTTAAAACATATATCACATATTTTTGTACAAATAACTGAAGATACTTTTGCTTTGGACTAATCTAAACAGTTTTACCCAATTTAATGTAATATATTTGAAAGAAAGATAGATCTACACGATGAATCAATTCCATCATTAAAAGGAAGTAAAGTCTTCCAAAAAAGAAACGCGCTTCTTGATTTAGGTCATGAAGTTGTCGTCCAGACCAGCTGTAGGTTGACGAAAAATCTAGAAAAGTCATCTCTAAAATCAGCAGGAAATTCACGGACCTCAGCATCAAACAGGGTCACCAAGTGGTCAGACTTATCCTAACCATGAGAGGATTTGTCTCGTACAATGGGGAGGACGCCGTGCAAATTAGCTGGATAAGACTAATGAATCAGATCCTCAGAAAAGGATAATCTCCTTAAAGATCAAAAATAAGCTTTTAAGCCTGATATTACTCAGTCCTAGAGATTGATCTTAAAGATTGAGAATTACAAACTCATGGAATTCGATGATATCTAAACTCGAGCTTGAACGAGAAAATATTTTGATCAAAATTACAAACCGATTTGTTTTCTGAAAACCCATTTTCAATGCGTTCATTACCATTGAACATAAAATCCTAGGAATTCACCTGGAATTCATTAGGTCACCTTAACCAAATCGGGTGTCAACCGTAAGAACGGTGGTTGCATAATATGGTCAAAGACAGGACCTTGTGCCAGACCGAAAAACTATAGGGTGAGCTTTACTATTGCTCCTACAAAGGATAGTAATTGCATCCGACACGTTATAGACCATAATTAAAAGCATGTCAGGGGACATTGCCTTAACAGTTGCTTGTTCAACGCTTTCCTTTACAACCGGACGGTAGTTTACCGAAAGGTAATATACGGAGCAAGTATACTGGACGTGTTGCTTTCCCAATATAAAGTTAGCAAGTGGGTGACACAAAACCGCAAGTTTTGAGCTAAAGTTTTCAAATCTGAAACCCACTAAACCCACAAAAACAATTTGCAAACACCGGTGAAGGGTTATTCCGGAAAACTTATCTAGGGTAAAAGCTAGATTGTATTTTCAAAAGATCAAATGTTTTCATAAAGATCTAATTTCCTTAAGGATCTAAAATTTTATAGTCATGTGGGACTGTAAACCAGATCGTTACTACCATTGTTTATACCGCCGTATAGAAATCACTAATGTTCAAAGTGTGAAGAATAAAGAAGTGATTCTAGTATTTTTATTTCAAGACTATATTGCTTGAGGACAAGCAACGCTCAAGTGTGGGAATATTTGATAATGCTAAAAACGAACATATATTTCATAGCATTATCCCTCAAGAAAGACAAGTTTTTAGTTGCAATTGTTCTATTTACAAGTGATATTCGTTTAAATAATAAAAGGTGAAGACAAAAGACAGATTCGACAAATTGAAGACGCAAACAACCAAAAAGCTCAAAAGTACAAAATACAATCAAAGTGGTTCCAATTATTGATAAGAAACGTCTCAAATTTACAAGAGTACAAGACGCAAAACGCAAAGTACAAGATATTAAATTATACGCAAGGACGTTCGAAAATCCGGAACCGGGACCAAAATCAACTCTCAAAGCTCGACGCAACGGACTAAAAATTACAAGTCAACTATGCACATAAATATAATATAATATTTAAATAATTCTAATAATTATTTATATATTATATTTATTTATTAAATCCGTCGGCAGAATGCAAACAACAACATGTGAGCTGGAAAAAGGGGCCATGCGATCGCATGGCCTGGAAGGCAAAAAGCCATGCGATCGCATGGCAGTAGGTGACAGGCCTGATGCTATAAATTCGCGTGTTTTGGCTCAGTTTTTACAACATATATCCATCCATCTCTCTATCTATATACGTAAATATATTTATATTTATATTTTAATTTTAATTTTAATTTTAAATTCTAATAATAAGGGTATGTTAGCGAATGTTGTAAGGGTGTAAGTCGAAATTCTGTCCGTGTAACGCTACGCTATTTTTAATCATTGTAAGTTATGGTTAATGTTATTTTTAAATTAATGTCTCGTAGCTAAGTTATTATTATGCTTATTTAAAACAAAGTAATCATGATGTTGGGCTAAAATATTTAAATTTGGGTCATTGGGCTTTGTACCATAATTGGGGTTTGGACAAAAGAACGTGTAAGACCCAAATATTTATTGTAGATAATGTATTTATGGTGTACTATGCATGTATGAAGTGTACGAAGCATGTACGTGTTGCTTGCTCGAACGTTGGAGGAAACTGGACATTGTCTGAAGTGACAAGGAGTGTACGTATCTTTTCAACCCCAAATAAAGTTGGTGTTAATGTTTCAAAGCCTTACCATTGGAAAGAAAATCTTATTACGTTTCCAACGATATTTGATTCATCGAAAACGGAGCTACGGTCAAAAAGTTATGGCCAAAACAAGTTTCTGAAATCTGACCTGCAGAGTGGAGCGGCGCTCCACAATGTGGCGCGGCGCGCCGAATGGGTCAGAAGCAATTTTCAGCCTTTTTAAAGGCTTTAAATGAAGGGTACTTTGGTCTTTTCACTTGGGGACGGTTTGGGGTCATCAAAACTGATCCTTTGATCAGTTTGGATCACATTCTCACCCACCACAAACACTCTCTTCAAACCCTAGTGAGAGAAACCCACTTTTAGTGAGAGAGAGCTTGATTTGGAGAAGAAGGAGTTGGATTCTCACCAAAGCTCGGGTATTAAAGTTGTTCCACTCGTCAACGGCATCATTTTGGCGGTATTGGTAAGTTCTAACTCCGAATTTCATTGTTGATTTTGCTATTCAAAGTTAGGGTTTGAACTTGATTTGTTGATAAACCCATTTAGACTCATGAAGTGACTTTAGTGATGCTAGTAATCGGGTTTATTGTTATTGTTGGTGGATTTCGGTTTGGTGAACAAATTGGTTATGTTTAGAACTTGAAATTGGGTTTAATCACTAGGTTTAGTGATTGTGGAAGTATTGAAACCTATTTAGGGTTATTTGGTAGACTAACTTTGACTTTGGGTCAAATTAGGGTTTGGTGGTGATTATGACCCAATTGGCGATTTAACAAAGTTTATAAACTTAAAATGGATTAAGTTGAAGTGTTAAACCGAGTTAAATATGTTTTGGTGTCAAAACTTGCTAATAGCGTGATATTGACTTCTTATGGGTCAAACTAGGGTTTAAGTGTCATTTTGGGCAAGATAGGTGTTTAACACCTATGATCGGGTTTAATTGGCGTATTAAGACCATTCTCACTTGTGTTAGTGATTATTGGTTAATTTTGGGCGCGTTTTGTACTTGGAAGTGCATTTGGGTCAAATTTGCACTAAGTGTCAATTTGGGTTGATTTGTGAATCCATTCTAAGTGTATTGTTGTAATTATGATAATGGAATAGGTATTTTCCATTGGCGAGTTGCAGATTATTTGGAAGCTTTCATCAAGACTTCAAGGTGAGTGTTAATATCCTATATGCATATGTATGTGTAGGATGGGTGCGGGTCGGGTGAAGTGATTCTCGGCTTTAGAGCTCACTTCACATATAGGTGGATTTGATGGACTTGTGCATAGGTCCAATTGGCACGGTTGTGCGTTTTGGTCGACTACCTTTGGCAAAGTACACATTTTGGGTGTACGTTATCACACGTGGTTGTGAGTGGAATAATTATGCGTGTATGTATGTAATGTATTTAATTGTGTTGTACGAATGTGGTATTGTCGCGTTGTTTAAGACACCACGTTCTATGAAACGAGTAGTATTGTCGCGGTGTTTAAGACACTACTCATTGTGGAATTGACGAGTAGTATTGTCGCGGTGTTTAAGACACTACTCATTGTGTAATTGACTTGTGGTATTGTCGCGGTGTTTAAGACACCACAATGTCATGGGAGTGGAAGTGTCGCGGTGTTCAAGACACCACTCATTGTATTGAATGAAGTGTGGATTCGTCGCGGTGTTTAAGACGCCACATTGTTGTAAGGGTGAGTTAGTCGCGGTGTTTAAGACATCACCCGGGGGACTAGTGATTACGCGGTGTGTAAGTAACACTAGTGGATGTTATGAACTCCAACGGACTTTCATGTACCGTTCTCTTGTGTACTTGGTTAACCATGGTTGTATGAGTTATGTATTGGCATATTTAATTATGAACTATATGCTTTTGGTATTGCTAGCTATTGTGGACTTGCGGTTATTGGTATATGCACGATATGTTGCATGATTGTCGAATTGCTAATTCGTGATTAATGTTGTGTTGTCGTGATGTAGTTAACCCTCCGGGGGTAGTTATTGGCGTTGTTCACATTGACGTTGGTGAACTTACCTTATTGATGGTATTATTAGCTTGTTGCTTAGTGATCGTATGGTATACTTAGATTAGCTTGCCTTTAGGCTTGGACGCTCCGGTATGCGGTATTTGTTTATTTATGTGGCGTGTCCATTTTATGCATATATATGTATGTAGTATATTATCATTCACTAAGCGTTAGCTTACCCTCTCGTTGTTGACTCTTTTTATAGATCGCATGTGGATTGGTGGCTCGGGTAAGCGCGAGGACTAGAAGACGTGCATAGTTGCTTTAGTGACTTACTTTTGGATCATTTAGGATTGGGTAGCGTATTCCCAATCGCCATGCTCGGCTTTGTTGTATTAAAAGTCTTTTGGTCAAATATTGTATTTCGGTACTTAAGGTGGTAAAATGGGTCGTTGTGGGACCCGCTTCGTAAACTCAATTTTATTAATTAAACGTGCTAGTTTTATATATATGAATTTATGGTTAAAAGCGTTTTGGCTAAAAATGTCGGGAACTAGTCAAACATTTTCGTTAAATTGACTTCCGGGGACAGCGGGCTGTCCAGGTGGTTTGGCGCGCCGCGCACCCACCTGGCGCGCCGCGCAAATGAACTGCACCAGAAATTTTTTTTTTAGCTAAAATTTACAATGGTTTTTGTCGCGTATTGGTTTGGGATGTTACAAGTGGTATCAGAGCATGGTCTAAGGGATTTAGGTGACTTGAGATAGGTGCCTAGACTTAGACTTTTGTGTGTGCTTAAATTGTTGCGGGACTTGTAGGATTTCGGGTCGGAATGGGTTTAGTTAGTGCCTTGTTTATAGGTCGACTAACGTATATATTAGTAATGCGGATATTATTAATATGCTTTTGTGTTGTGGTAATAATTCTCGCGTGTGTTTGTATCGCGTAGAATTTTGGTTGTGTTTGTTCTTATCATCGAGCGAGGCGGTCGTTGTACTAACGAGTCGATGCGGCGTGTGTGCGTAATAAGAACTTGCAAACCTTATTACGGGTGCAAATCGTGTCTAACAAGTGATGTACGACGAGTGTTTAGCAAGATGGGACGGTGTTGTGCGTGCGGTTTTATACGTTCGTGGACTAATCGTTTTGCATTCTTTTGAATGACGACGCGAAACGAGACCGAGGCGAATGACGCGGAGTTTAACGCTAGAGTTGCGGCCGCCGTTGCGGAGCAAATGGGTGCGTTGGAAGAAAGAATGGAAAGGAGGTATTCCGAACTTCAAAGTAGTAGTGAAATGGAGCGTTATCTTAAGAGCTTCATGAGGACTAAATCCCCGATGTATGACGGAAAGTCGGATCCTTTGGTGAGCACAACTTGGATTTCGGACGTCGAAGGGTGTTTCCGTACTATTGATTGCCCTCCCGAGAGAAATACGAGACTCGCTACGAGTTTGTTGCGGGGTAGGGCGAGGGATTGGTTGGATGGTAAGATTGATCTTGTCGGTGGTGAAACGTTTATGGCCTTATCGTGGGACGAATTTAAGGAGGAATTCTTCGAGGAATTCCGGACTTCGGCCGATTTGTGGGAATTGCGTAATGAGTTGCGAAATTTGCGACAAGGATCTATGGATTTAAATACTCTCAAGACGACCTTTATGGCGAAGGCTCGTTTTTGTCCGGAGTATTTGGGAAGTGATCATTTATTAATGGGGGATTTCTATCGGACTTTGAATGACGACTTGAAAAGAAAAATTAGTCGTGGTCAAGCGAAATCGTTTTCGGAATTATTCGACTTGGCTAGGGGTTTCGAGTCGCATACACGATCGAAGAAGGGTGAACCTTCAAGGGATAGAAGGGTTGTTTCTTATGGTGCTCCGAGTAAGAGGACTAAGGGTCCGAGTGTGAGCACGGGTGGTACGCGGACGAGTATATCGAATTCTAGCGCGTCTAGATGTTACAATGGTGGCATGAGGAGTCACAAGTCTTGGGAATGTTCGATGCCGTTTGAGTTTGAGTTGTTAATGCCTTGTGTTGTGCATATTGTTGTTATGGGTGACGTTCCTAATGGAAGTACCCTATGGTGACGTTTGATTGTCGGGCGAAGGGCGTAAGACTTGGTACAACCAAGCATTCCTTGATATTTGAGAAATGTTTCTACCAAGCCACGAAAATGGTTTTGGTGTTCGATTGTTAAGCGCGTGTTCGCTTTTATGTTGAAGTGATGAACCATGAGGTTCGTCGGGTGGTTGGAACCCTTGAGATCGAGTGTTTTTAATCTCGATGTGTGTTGGTAATGGAGTCTACATGATGCAACATTAGGTGCCACTTTTATACCTACTAGCGTGGTGTTCGACTCCGATTGTGTTGCGGTACGCTTTCGTTCAAAGTGTATAAGGATTGGTTAAAATCCTTCGTGAACTCGAGGTTAGAGCGAGATGTGGTGATGGGTCGTGTGTACCCAATCGTTGGTAAAGTCTGCATTTGGTAGCACTGTACGGTTGTACGAGTTGTGGATATGGAACGTAGTTCCAAGTGAGGGAGTGGCACTCCCGCACGAGGAGGTTTTAGTGTGAGATTTCGGATGATGCTTTTGTTAGATCCGGAAATTTGGTCGAGACCTAGTTTTGGTCAATTGGTGGTAGAGTACAATTTTTGGCTCATTGGTACTTATGATATTGGATTTGTAAATTACCACCGAGGTGGTAAGTTTGGTGAATCTCGTCGAGAGATAATGGACGTGTTTTGGCGAGCAAGGTGAAATCCCTCGGTTAAGGGATGTGCGTATCGGATTCTCTTCTAGAGAAATATTGTTTTGTGCCTATGTTTGATATAGGTGGTTCTTGCTCGATAGTGTAGACGGTTAGCGGTATCCGTTAGGGTTCACTATAGTGTAGCGGAGCGCGATGTTGCACTATTCGTTGTGTGAGGTATTGTTATAGTGGTGAAGCATGACTTTCGGGGTCCGCTGACTTCATCATGAGGTATTGTTATATCGGTGAAGCATGACTTTCGGGTCCGCTGACTTCATCCGGTGTTGAGTGATCTATCAGTTGTTTTATACTCCTATGGTGGGATCGTGAGGACCATGTTGTGTGATTAGGGATGCGATAGCCGTGTTTCGCTCACATGTTGTTACGGGTGTGACAATAGTCGATTTTGTACACCTTAGGTTTAGCGTTGCCATAGTCGTTTTGGGCGCTTTTGGTTTTAGCCGTTGGATTTTGATGCTATGGTAGTTGCGTATAGGTCGTATTGCGCACTACAAGGGATGTTAGTGATTAATGTTATCCGTAAGGATTTGTTTGGTTCGGTCTTCATCGTTTCGGATTGTTGACTTTAAGTTGAGACTTGGTTGCTTTTAGCGTTGTCCTTGGTAAAGGTACGCTAAGGAATTGATATCTCGGTACGAGATGGATCGAGTTTTTCCCGATATGGGAAATTGAGCAGGTTTCAGTGCTCGGATTGTGGTTTTGATAAATCACGGTTGACGACTTTAGTTGTTGAAAGTGATCCATTGGGAAGAATGGTCTAGGAAAGTTCGTATTGGGACTTGAGTGAGGATCGTTAAGCAGGTCCGGATTGTTTAAGTGGAGAAGATCACGAGGACGTGATCGAGTTTAAGTGGGGGAGAGTTGTAAGACCCAAATATTTATTGTAGATAATGTATTTATGGTGTACTATGCATGTATGAAGTGTACGAAGCATGTACGTGTTGCTTGCTCGAACGTTGGAGGAAACTGGACATTGTCTGAAGTGACAAGGAGTGTACGTATCTTTTCAACCCCAAATAAAGTTGGTGTTAATGTTTCAAAGCCTTACCATTGGAAAGAAAATCTTATTACGTTTCCAACGATATTTGATTCATCGAAAACGGAGCTACGGTCAAAAAGTTATGGCCAAAACAAGTTTCTGAAATCTGACCTGCAGAGTGGAGCGGCGCTCCACAATGTGGCGCGGCGCGCCGAATGGGTCAGAAGCAATTTTCAGCCTTTTTAAAGGCTTTAAATGAAGGGTACTTTGGTCTTTTCACTTGGGGACGGTTTGGGGTCATCAAAACTGATCCTTTGATCAGTTTGGATCACATTCTCACCCACCACAAACACTCTCTTCAAACCCTAGTGAGAGAAACCCACTTTTAGTGAGAGAGAGCTTGATTTGGAGAAGAAGGAGTTGGATTCTCACCAAAGCTCGGGTATTAAAGTTGTTCCACTCGTCAACGGCATCATTTTGGCGGTATTGGTAAGTTCTAACTCCGAATTTCATTGTTGATTTTGCTATTCAAAGTTAGGGTTTGAACTTGATTTGTTGATAAACCCATTTAGACTCATGAAGTGACTTTAGTGATGCTAGTAATCGGGTTTATTGTTATTGTTGGTGGATTTCGGTTTGGTGAACAAATTGGTTATGTTTAGAACTTGAAATTGGGTTTAATCACTAGGTTTAGTGATTGTGGAAGTATTGAAACCTATTTAGGGTTATTTGGTTGACTAACTTTGACTTTGGGTCAAATTAGGGTTTGGTGGTGATTATGACCCAATTGGCGATTTAACAAAGTTTATAAACTTAAAATGGATTAAGTTGAAGTGTTAAACCGAGTTAAATATGTTTTGGTGTCAAAACTTGCTAATAGCGTGATATTGACTTCTTATGGGTCAAACTAGGGTTTAAGTGTCATTTTGGGCAAGATAGGTGTTTAACACCTATGATCGGGTTTAATTGGCGTATTAAGACCATTCTCACTTGTGTTAGTGATTATTGGTTAATTTTGGGCGCGTTTTGTACTTGGAAGTGCATTTGGGTCAAATTTGCACTAAGTGTCAATTTGGGTTGATTTGTGAATCCATTCTAAGTGTATTGTTGTAATTATGATAATGGAATAGGTATTTTCCATTGGCGAGTTGCAGATTATTTGGAAGCTTTCATCAAGACTTCAAGGTGAGTGTTAATATCCTATATGCATATGTATGTGTAGGATGGGTGCGGGTCGGGTGAAGTGATTCTCGGCTTTAGAGCTCACTTCACATATAGGTGGATTTGATGGACTTGTGCATAGGTCCAATTGGCACGGTTGTGCGTTTTGGTCGACTACCTTTGGCAAAGTACACATTTTGGGTGTACGTTATCACACGTGGTTGTGAGTGGAATAATTATGCGTGTATGTATGTAATGTATTTAATTGTGTTGTACGAATGTGGTATTGTCGCGTTGTTTAAGACACCACGTTCTATGAAACGAGTAGTATTGTCGCGGTGTTTAAGACACTACTCATTGTGGAATTGACGAGTAGTATTGTCGCGGTGTTTAAGACACTACTCATTGTGTAATTGACTTGTGGTATTGTCGCGGTGTTTAAGACACCACAATGTCATGGGAGTGGAAGTGTCGCGGTGTTCAAGACACCACTCATTGTATTGAATGAAGTGTGGATTCGTCGTGGTGTTTAAGACGCCACATTGTTGTAAGGGTGAGTTAGTCGCGGTGTTTAAGACATCACCCGGGGGACTAGTGATTACGCGGTGTGTAAGTAACACTAGTGGATGTTATGAACTCCAACGGACTTTCATGTACCGTTCTCTTGTGTACTTGGTTAACCATGGTTGTATGAGTTATGTATTGGCATATTTAATTATGAACTATATGCTTTTGGTATTGCTAGCTATTGTGGACTTGCGGTTATTGGTATATGCACGATATGTTGCATGATTGTCGAATTGCTAATTCGTGATTAATGTTGTGTTGTCGTGATGTAGTTAACCCTCCGGGGGTAGTTATTGGCGTTGTTCACATTGACGTTGGTGAACTTACCTTATTGATGGTATTATTAGCTTGTTGCTTAGTGATCGTATGGTATACTTAGATTAGCTTGCCTTTAGGCTTGGACGCTCCGGTATGCGGTATTTGTTTATTTATGTGGCGTGTCCATTTTATGCATATATATGTATGTAGTATATTATCATTCACTAAGCGTTAGCTTACCCTCTCGTTGTTGACTCTTTTTATAGATCGCATGTGGATTGGTGGCTCGGGTAAGCGCGAGGACTAGAAGACGTGCATAGTTGCTTTAGTGACTTACTTTTGGATCATTTAGGATTGGGTAGCGTATTCCCAATCGCCATGCTCGGCTTTGTTGTATTAAAAGTCTTTTGGTCAAATATTGTATTTCGGTACTTAAGGTGGTAAAATGGGTCGTTGTGGGACCCGCTTCGTAAACTCAATTTTATTAATTAAACGTGCTAGTTTTATATATATGAATTTATGGTTAAAAGCGTTTTGGCTAAAAATGTCGGGAACTAGTCAAACATTTTCGTTAAATTGACTTCCGGGGACAGCGGGCTGTCCAGGTGGTTTGGCGCGCCGCGCACCCACCTGGCGCGCCGCGCAAATGAACTGCACCAGAAATTTTTTTTTTAGCTAAAATTTACAATGGTTTTTGTCGCGTATTGGTTTGGGATGTTACAGAACGACACTTGTAGAAATTAGACTATGGGCTATTAATGGGTTTTATATTAACTAAACGATACCTCGTTAATTTAATATATAGACTTATAATTTGACGTATTTATATATAACCACATACGCTTGACTGGGCACGGTAGGCTGGATATCTATAAATACCAATAATTGTTCATTTTACCGGACACGGAACTGGATTAATAGTTAATAGATTTGTTGAAACAGGGGTGGATTACATTCAAGGGTAATTGGTGTAATTGTTAACAAAGTAGTAAAACCTTGGTTTACACGCAGTCGATAATCTGGTGTATTAATTAAACAAAGTATTAAGACCTTGTTACAATTCGAATCCCCAATTAGTTAAAATATTTGACTTCGGGAATAAGAATAATTTGACGAAGACTTTCGCACTTTATGATTATGAATGATGGACTATTATGGACAAATCCGTATGGACATATCGAATAATCCAGGACAAAGGACAATTAATCCATGAGAATAAACTAAAAATCAACACGTCAAACATCATGATTATGGAAGTTTAAATAAGCATAATTCTTTTATTTCATATTTAATTGCACTTTTAATTATCGCACTTTTATTTATTGTCATTGTATTTAATTGCACTTTTAATTATCGCACTCTTTAATTATCGTAATTTTATTTTATCGCACTTTTATTTATCACAATTTCATTATTGTTATTTACTTTATGCTTTAAATTAAGTTATATTTATATTTTACATTAGGTTTTAATTGCGACTAAAGTTTTAAAATCGACAAACCGGTCATTAAACGGTAAAAAACCCCCTTTTATAATAATAATACTACTTATATATATTTTTGTATTTTTACAAATATAGTTTTTAAAAAAATATAGTGTTAAGCTTATTTAAGAGTTCCATGTGGATGAACCGGACTTACTAAAAACTACACTACTGTACGATTAGGTACACTGCCTATAAGTGTTGTAGCAAGGTTTAGGTATATCCATTCTATAAATAAATAAATATCTTGTGTAAAATTGTATCGTATTTAATAGTATTTCATTGTAAAAATAATACTATTTCCTAGTACACCTCGCACACATCACCTGGCCAGCTCATTTCTTGATTAAAACGTGGGCTGCTGATATATTTTAATATATAATATAATATATATAATTTTATATAATTATATATATATATTATATTATATTCTTGTGCATAGTTAACTTGTAATTTTAGGTCCGTTGACTCGCGCGTTGATGCTCAGTTTATGTCTCGGTTTCGGATTTTTGAACGTCTTTTCGTATGATTAGATATCTTGTACTTTGCGTTCCGCGACTTGTACTTTTATCAATATTTAGACGTTGATCATCAATAAATTGAACCACTTGGATTGTAACTTGTACGTTTGAGCATTTTGGATGTTTGCGTCTTCAAATCTTCGTTTTCTTCTTTTGTCTTCGCACTTATT
The DNA here is from genome assembly GCF_046630445.1 of Rutidosis leptorrhynchoides. Lineage (NCBI taxonomy): Eukaryota > Viridiplantae > Streptophyta > Magnoliopsida > Asterales > Asteraceae > Rutidosis > Rutidosis leptorrhynchoides. The sequence continues at coordinate 210,793,704 of NC_092334.1, forward strand.
TATTTAAACGAATATTACATAAAAACAGAACAATAGTAACTAAAAGCTTTAAATATTGGAAGGATATTGTGCCTAAATATATGTTTATTTGGAGCACTATCAAATATCCCCACACTTGAATGTTGCTTGTCCTCAATCAATACATAACTTGAAATTAAATCACACTTCACTCGAATCACTTTTTATTCTCACACTTTATACATCAGTGATTTTGTTACGGCGGTATAAACAATGATAGTAACGATGTGGTTTACATTCCCACATGACTATGAAAATTTAGATCGTTTAGGAAATTGGATCTTTATGAAAATATTTGATCTTTTGAAAATTCATTCTAGCTTTTACCCTAGATAAGTTTTCCGGAATAACCCTTCACCGGTGTTTGCAAAATATTTTTGTGGGTTTTGTGTATTTCTGAAACGACCCGTCCATATTACTATAAACGCAGTACGTTCTCATTGGTCCCATAGTGAGGTATTTGACCTCTATATGATACGTTTTAAAAAATATTGCATTCGTTTCATAAAAAGCACATCATTATTATACATAATGCATGTTTTAAACAAGTGGGCGATTATTTAAGAAATAATCCCCAAAATACATCGGTTTCCAAATACTACACACGTGACGTAACAGTCGAATATAATACATGACAAAGGTTTTATTGAATGCAACACTTTATTTAAATAAAAGTATGAGACTCCATGCATAGCATGCTCAGATAATGCAACAGCGGAAGACTTTCTTAAGGACCTGAGAATAAACATGAGTAAACAGTCAACACAAAGGTTGGTGAGATATATAGGTTTATCATCGATATAAATATAGACCACAAGATTTCATAGTTATAAATATATGTACACTCGCAAGTGTATAAAAGTATTCTATAAGTTGTTGAGTGCTTCGGTAACCATACTTAACCATTAATGTGGCATATTCCCTTTATTATGAAATCTCCCTACACTGTACCAAGTGTAGTAAAAACGAAGTACTATGCAACCGTTTACGATACTAGAGCGACTAGCCCGGTTGGGGTTGTCAAACTCGATAGATCTATCAATAGGATTCGCTCTTACATGTTCTTACAACATGTAAATATTAGTTACCAAGCTATTAGGGAAGATATGCAAAGTGGTACAACTCAACGTAGAATATATTTTAAGTACTTGTGTCTATGACGTAAAACATAAGATGCATGTATTCTCATCCCAAAATATTTGTAAAGTTTAAAAATGGGAGTATATACTCACAGTAGTAAAAGTATATTAATAATAAGTTTTCAACTTATTAAAAATATGACCGTCGTCCTTGGATTCACGAACCTATAACAATAATAACGATTCAGATAATAATAATACGACATGTGAATAAAATAAAGCAAGTTCATAGAATACTTATATAATAATTTTTAACATTTTATGTTAGTAGTCCATTGTTAGTAGTGCTTTATTAGTAGTCCAAAAAGTCCAACAGTCCAATAATCGGTATATATATATATAATCTTAGAATTACCCCCACGACGTATTGTATACGTATTGTCTTTGCATCAACCCAGAGATGTATTGTATACGTATTGTCTTAGAATTAACTAAGACGTATTGTGTACTTATTGTCTTAGGATTTATCAAAACGTATTGTATACTTATTGTGTTAGGACGTACCAAGAATATTATTATACATATATACAATCACATAATTAACCAAGACTATAATATTTTTTTATACTACTGATAACATGTCCAAATATATATAGGATATAGGAAAAGTTAACAAGGATATGGTTAATATAGTTTTTATAATATAAATTTCGTCCATACAACGTTAATTTTAGCAGATTTTGTTTTGCTCGCCAAATATTTATTACAACTCCGTTTAAAGTGAATCAAATTGCTATGGATTCATTAAGAAGTACATTTTACAAAACCAATTCTAAAAGTTCATCCCAAGTAGTAATTTTTAGAGCTTTACCCTCTTTTTGTGTCGGTGGACAGATTTGAAAAAACCCCGGCATCCACCCAATATATGATTTTTGATAAAATACTTTCACTTTGTCTAAAATCATGAAAAAAATACTGGAAGTCTTATTTACATATATTAACATATTTCCAAAGTCTTAGCCTCGAACTCAAAGTCTAAGATAGGTTTTTAATTCCCAACCTAAAACAGCCCGCTTTTTAACGAATGGAGATTAAAGGATATATGTTAAGTTTCAAGGTGTTCTTCATATGTACAAGTTATAAGTTCTTATATTAACTTAATATAATAACATAATACATATAAATAAGTGTTATTAGAGTTAAGTTAGAAAGATTAGATTAGTTTTTCAAACAAGCTTGGTGTTCACCAAAACAAGTTCTAGTTTTTACAAGTTCTATAAGTATAATAAGATAGCAACTATACAAGGAATTGAACAAGGATTTTGAGAAGTATTTTACCTTGATTATGAAGAGGAAAGTTGCTGAGATTTAAGTATGATATGAGAGTATTCAAGTGTGTGTTTTTAGTTTAAGAAAATGTGGAGTAAAAATGAGTTAAAATGGTCCTTATTTATAAGCTTATAATTTTGTCTTTTAGTGAAAATATCTAAGATAAGTTAAATTGTATTAAGTCATGCATGACATATTAAATTGATTAGGTCATGGATGACATATTAGACAAATAATTGCAGATTTCTATTGGTATATACCAATAGTAAATACTTCTAGAAGCTGTGTATAATACGGGTAAAAATACCGTATGAATGCGAGTAGAATTCTTGAGAAAATTGAACGGAAATATGAGTGTAGTTATCCTTTATAAGTATTGGTATATTATAAAGTGTATTCAATACTTGTAAGGATGTATTTACACTCGTAATACATTATATATAAATACATTTTAACATAAGTTAATTACGTCGTTTAAATAGTAATATATATATTGTTTGAAAACTCTTTAAATTAGTAGTATGAAAATATATATATAATACTTTTGTTAATATACTTAATGAGATATTTAATTATCATATTTTCAAGTTAAATATATATAAATCCATATATATACACAATAATTAAACAATTAAACAATTAAATCAAGTTATGACGTTCGTGAATCATTGGAATAAAAGGGTGACCAAAAGCTTGTGTAAAACTCTTTTTGGAGGTTCAAGATTTATTAAAATTCATTGCTTATCAAGTGGGAATTATATAAAGATTAAGTTTAAATTTGGTCGGAAATTTCTGGGTCGTCACAGTACCTACCCGTTAAAGAAATTTCATCCCAAAATTTGATGATGTCGTCATGGCTAACAATAAGAATGTTATTGTGAAGAATATAAGTTGATTCATAGGGTTTTATCATGATTGAGAAATATGGATAAAATAATTCGATTACTCGAAACGTATGAGTGAAGCTATCGTAAAAGAGTGAAATGAGAAAATAGGGATTCGTCTTATCTTTTGAGGTCATCACGGTTGATCTCTGGATTAAAGAAAATCTTTGTAATCTATATAAGATTTGATTCTTCGGCGATTAAGGAAATTATGATCCTCTTCGATTTAATGCAATAATCTGTCTCAATTTCTCTGTCGGATATTTTACTATAAATCAACCTCCTACGTTTCCTTATTTCCATATCTCCCATCTTTTATACTTTCTTCCTTTCTTTGTACTTCCAAAACATTCGTCAATATGCTCCATCCAGTTTTAATTCTTGATATATTCTTGACTATCACATCTTTCATTCTTCTTTTTCATCTTCCACCGGAGGAATCCGTTAATTTCTACTATGCTCTTGGGTTTATAGTGTTCTTAGTTTTCCCGTGTCTTTATATTGCTATACGTATTGATATACACGGTTTGTAATTTCTGCGTTCTCTTCGTGTTTATATTTTTCCTTATATTTTGGAGTTTCATGCTTCCGTCTTCTTTTCCCGACTTCAAGTCAAGCGAATAATGGTCTAGAATTCATAGATATGAAATTCGGAATGAACATAGCTAATGCTCTAAGAGAGAAACTGTAATAGCACAATTTGACTTGTGAAATTACCAGAATCCAAAGGAAAAGATAGAACTATCAATAGAATATGTTCTTGATACGTTTAGAGATTAGATTGAATGTAAGAGTCATGTAACATGGCACATGATGACGTTATGGTCTGTGAATCATTACGTTCCATTTAGAAACTCAGCATGACTTACTGTAATATAATCACGTTGATCAAGTGTCATTATATTATACTAACTCATGCTTCAATTCCCAACATTACTTCAAAAACACTCATACTTTACACTCAGAGGTTTCAGATGTTTAGAAACTAAAACAGTTTTCTTTATGATGTGATACAGATAACGCGAAGGAATAAATGATTTCAGATAAGAATGGTTATGAAAATATCTTCAGAAATATGAAGGATATTTATAATGGAAGATACGATGATATCTTAGAATATTTAAGATAAGAGGATGATGAAGAATATCGTCCGCAAGAGTTTTAGAGTAAGGAGAAAGGTATTTACTAAGGATTTTAGCAGACACCGAATCATTTGGATTCTTTGAAGGTAGATTTCGTCCTTGTGATTTGTCCACAGCCTCCTTCATGGTTTGCTCAATCCGTTTTCCAGTTCCAAACCTTCTCTTTTTCTGTGCTTTGCTAACACAATATTCTTTATCATCAACTTTTGACTGTTACGGTTGTCTACAGTTTCTGCTGCTTCATTCAGCTTTTTCAAAACTTCATAGTACTGATTCGTAGGCTGAAGTGCTATTCCAGATTTCAGAATTATAATTCCAGGAAATAATGTTATATGTATATGCAGAAATGATATGAGATTCAAGAATAATTATTGATGCTTCCTGGGTTTTGGTATGACAATTATTGTTACAAGATGTAGATGGGTACATGACAAGGTTTTATAGTGATCTTTCAGAGAGATTTAAGTCAAAGAGCAATAAAGTTGCTGGTAAGCTTACTACTAATGTGGTGGAATATAAAAGGTTCCCCAGTAACGATGGCGAAAAGACAACGTATATATCAAGGTTATAATAAGGCTACCCCGGATGAAAAGTCGAAGTTGTCTTTTTGGAGCTGTGACAAAATTCGCTATTTTGAAAAGGGATTGTAAAGTTATTTTGGGTAATAATAATGCTAAAGGATCTGACACGGATACGTGTTGAACCTTTGCTTAGGTTCAAGTGTCCTTCGAATGCATATCTATATGCATATATTCTTCGTATGTATCGTGTGATTGGTTCATTCTCTCGATTGTTCCTTAGTTGAGATGTTTTCAAGAATTTTGAAGGGTTTAGACGCAGGTTGTCATCGTCAATATCCGTATAATGAAATCGTCATGAATCTTAAATGATACGAATATCTTTATGAGTTCTGTGAATGAAAGTGATGTTCTAGTATAGTTTGAATTTAAAGTATGATTTTGAAGGATGTAGGAATTTAAGATTGATGGCACTTCTTAAATCTTGACTTGAATTTTGATCTCACAAAATCAGAATATGTAATTGAATTGGTATGGAAAATGGTTGTCTTGAATTTTGTGAAATGATGTATATTGCTATGAAAGGAGAGAGTATAATTAACGATTGTCAAAACATCATTGAAAATGTACAGTGTAACATATTAATGTGAACTTAAGTATTTCTCGGGTATTACCTACCCGTTAAAATAAAATTTCACAAGTAATATTTTGTACAAAAGAATTTTTATTACAGTCTTTATGAAAATATATGTATGTATATTTTCTTCAGATGTAATATGGATTTAATGAGTTAATATTATATTAATCTCATTTGGTTTACAGTTGGAACTAGAATTGAATAATCCCTAAAACTTTAGCGATTACATAATCTCCGCGGAATATTTCTTCAACGTAAATGAAATAATGAATTAATACTTCATCACTAATTATTGTTGGTATCCCTCAGTACATGTGGTGCGTATGATGTTGATGCTCATAATGCGGCTTGCGATGTTGAGGCTTGTGATGTTGTTGGTACAGCTGCTGCTGGTGCTGGTAGTGGTTTGATGTGAGTATAGATGATGAGAATTTGTTTTGTTTTGTATTGTGAAAGAAGATGTTTAAAGTTTCTTGAATAAAAAGAGAGGTCAAGAGCTTTATAAAGGGAATGAAATGATGTAGGATGCACTTGCTAATGAAGTTTTGCTTTTCATGACAGTAAATTTTTTTTTTTTTATAAATAATTCACCAAGCAAGATACGGAGTAAATGTTGGATAGCCTCAATAATATTAGTAATATTATACTCGTTGTGGCATATCCTGGAAAGGAGAGAGAAAATGGTGTTACGAACGGGTTCGCCGGTAAGTGCCTCATGTTCTTCACCAAGAGGGCAATGTGGTGGATGGAAGGGATCACCTTCTTCTTGTCTCCAATGATCAAGTAGTGTGATGCCCTGTACAAAATTAACATGTACGGATCATCAACAACAGGATCATTACAAGCTCAAACACTATATGCTGTTTTAAAATAAGTTTGGATTCATAAAACGGAGTGACGTCTTAAACAACATTAAAAGTTTTACAACCGATAGTGTGCTTCTACGAATAGAAGGCAATAATAATAGTACGTGACCCATAGGTCGTTACAAATTCATTGTTTCAAAAGTAACATAGTTTGAATGCAAGATAAATGTTTCATACGAAGACATCTCTAATAAACGCAGCGGGAGTCTACACAGCATGACAACTACAGCGGAAGCAACCAAACCTCTAAGCACCTGAGAAAACATGCTTAAAAACGTCAACACGAATGTTGGTGAGCTATAGTTTAAATATAACAGTAATGTAAGGTAGGCCACGAGATTTCAATGTTTCAAAATAGTATGAAAAGTATATGTTCAACCGTGGGCACTTGGTAACTAACTTAACGTAATATCACCCCCTGGAAGTACACTTGGTGAGTGCGTAAGTTTACGAAGTATTAAACACCCGTTAAATGCTAGTGCTACTAGCCCGAGTGGGGATGTCAAACCCTATGGATCCATATCTAAGATTCGCGTTCACCGGTTCAAAGACCAATGACTAAATGTTACCGAGCTAAGGGGAAAGTTTATGCCATTGTATAACCCACACATATATAAAGTTTAAGTACTCGTGCCTAGTATGTAGTGACCCGAACTTTTCCATGTTTATATATATTAATTGAGATTGATATTTACATGATTAAATGTTTCCAACATGTTAAGCAATCAAACTTGTTAAGACTTGATTAATTGAAATATGTTTCATATAGACAATTGACCACCCAAGTTGACCGGTGATTCACGAACGTTAAAACTTGTAAAAACTATATGATGACATATATATGGATATATATATATAGTTAACATGATACTATGATAAGTAAACATATCATTAAGTATATTAACAATGAACTACATATGTAAAAACAAGACTACTAACTTAATGATTTTTAAACGAGACATATATGTAACGATTATCGTTGTAAAGACATTTAATGTATATATATCATATTAAGAGATATTCATACATGATAATATCATGATAATATAATAATTTAAAATCTCATTTGATATTATAAACATTGGGTTAACAACATTTAACAAGATCGTTAACCTAAAGGTTTCATAACAACACTTACATGTAACGACTAACGATGACTTAACGACTCAGTTAAAATGTATATACATGTAGTGTTTTAATATGTATTTATACACTTTTGAAAGACTTCAATACACTTATCAAAATACTTCTACTTAACAAAAATGCTTACAATTACATCCTCGTTCAGTTTCATCAACAATTCTACTCGTATGCACCCGTATTCGTACTCGTACAATACACAGCTTTTAGATGTATGTACTATTGGTATATACACTCCAATGATCAGCTCTTAGCAGCCCATGTGAGTCACCTAACACATGTGGGAACCATCATTTGGCAACTAGCATGAAATATCTCATAAAATTACAAAAATATGAGTAATCATTCATGACTTATTTACATGAAAACAAAATTACATATCCTTTATATCTAATCCATACACCAACGACCAAAAACACCTAAAAACACTTTCATTCTTCAATTTTATTCATCTAATTGATCTCTCTCAAGTTCTATCTTCAAGTTCTAAGTGTTCTTCATAAATTCCAAAAGTTCTAGTTTCATAAAATCAAGAATACTTTCAAGTTTGCTAGCTCACTTCCAATCTTGTAAGGTGATCATCCAACCTCAAGAAATCTTTGTTTCTTACAGTAGGTTATCATTCTAATACAAGGTAATAATCATATTCAAACTTTGGTTCAATTTCTATAACTATAACAATCTTATTTCAAGTGATGATCTTACTTGAACTTGTTTTCGTGTCATGATTCTGCTTCAAGAACTTCGAGCCATCCAAGGATCCATTGAAGCTAGATCCATTTTTCTCTTTTCCAGTAGGTTTATCCAAGGAACTTAAGGTAGTAATGATGTTCATAACATCATTCGATTCATACATATAAAGCTATCTTATTCGAAGATTTAAACTTGTAATCACTAGAACATAGTTTAGTTAATTCTAAACTTGTTCGCAAACAAAAGTTAATCCTTCTAACTTGACTTTTAAAATCAACTAAACACATGTTCTATATCTATATGATATGCTAACTTAATGATTTAAAACCTGGAAACACGAAAAACACCGTAAAACCGGATTTACGCCGTCGTAGTAACACCGCGGGCTGTTTTGGGTTAGTTAATTAAAAACTATGATAAACTTTGATTTTAAAGTTGTTATTCTGAGAAAATGATTTTTATTATGAACATGAAACTATATCCAAAAATTATGGTTAAACTCAAAGTGGAAGTATGTTTTCTAAAATGGTCATCTAGACGTCGTTCTTTCGACTGAAATGACTACCTTTACAAAAACGACTTGTAACTTATTTTTCCGACTATAAACCTATACTTTTCTGTTTAGATTCATAAAATAGAGTTCAATATGAAACCATAGCAATTTGATTCACTCAAAATGGATTTAAAATGAAGAAGTTATGGGTAAAACAAGATTGGATAATTTTTCTCATTTTAGCTACGTGAAAATTGGTAACAAATCTATTCCAACCATAACTTAATCAACTTGTATTGTATATTATGTAATCTTGAGATACCATAGACACGTATACAATGTTTCGACCTATCATGTCGACACATCTATATATATTTCGGAACAACCATAGACACTCTATATGTGAATGTTGGAGTTAGCTATACAGGGTTGAGGTTGATTCCAAAATATATATAGTTTGAGTTGTGATCAATACTGAGATACGTATACACTGGGTCGTGGATTGATTAAAGATAATATTTATCGATTTATTTCTGTACATCTAACTGTGGACAACTAGTTGTAGGTTACTAACGAGGACAGCTGACTTAATAAACTTAAAACATCAAAATATATTAAAAGTGTTGTAAATATATTTTGAACATACTTTGATATATATGTATATATTGTTATAGGTTCGTGAATCAACCAGTGGCCAAGTCTTACTTCCCGACGAAGTAAAAATCTGTGAAAGTGAGTTATAGTCCCACTTTTAAAATCTAATATTTTTGGGATGAGAATACATGCAGGTTTTATAAATGATTTACAAAATAGACACAAGTACGTGAAACTACATTCTATGGTTGAATTATCGAAATCGAATATGCCCCTTTTTATTAAGTCTGGTAATCTAAGAATTAGGGAACAGACACCCTAATTGACGCGAATCCTAAAGATAGATCTATTGGGCTTAACAAACCCCATCCAAAGTACCGGATGCTTTAGTACTTCGAAATTTATATCATATCCGAAGGGTGTCCCGGAATGATGGGGATATTCTTATATATGCATCTTGTTAATGTCGGTTACCAGGTGTTCACCATATGAATGATTTTTATCTCTATGTATGGGATGTGTATTGAAATATGAAATCTTGTGGTCTATTATTATGATTTGATATATATAGGTTAAACCTATAACTCACCAACATTTTTGTTGACGTTTTAAGCATGTTTATTCTCAGGTGATTATTAAGAGCTTCCGCTATCGCATACTTAAATAAGGACGAGATTTAGAGTCCATGCTTGTATGATATTGTGTAAAAACTGCATTCAAGAAACTTATTTTGTTGTAACATATTTGTATTGTAAACCATTATGTAATGGTCGTGTGTAAACAGGATATTTTAGATTATCATTATTTGATAATCTACGTAAAGCTTTTTAAACCTTTATTGATGAAATAAAGGTTATGGTTTGTTTTAAAATGAATGCAGTCTTTGAAAAACGTCTCATATAGAGGTCAAAACCTCGCAACGAAATCAATTAATATGGAACGTTTTTAATCAATAAGAACGGGACATTTCAGTTGGTATCAGAGCGTTGGTCTTAGAGAACCAGAATTTTGCATTAGTGTATCTTATCGAGTTTGTTAGGATGCATTAGTAAGTCTGGACTTCGACCGTGTTTACTTGAAAAATGATTGCTTAACAAATTTTGTTGGAAACTATATATTTTTAACATGTGAATATTATGTGATATATTAATCTCTTAACGTGTTTAATATTATGTGATAGATGTCTACCACTAGAACAAGTGCCATTGACTCATCTAATAATAATGAAGAGTCAAATGTAAATTGGAATGATTCGTGGACTGATTCTCAAGTTCCCGAAGAGGAACCGGAAGAAGAATCGGAACCGGAAGAAGAATCGGAACCGGATGAAGAAATAGAACCGGTGGGGGAAATAATAAAACGGTTAAGTAAAAGAAAATCCTCAACCAACCGACCAAGGTTAATTATGGTCAATGGTGTTTCCGCCAAGGAAGCAAAATATTGGGAGGATTACCAATTCTCCGATGAATCGGATTCCGACGAGAATTCCGATGATGTTATAGAAATTACCCCAACTGAATTTAAAAAGGCAAAAGAAAATAATAAGGGAAAGGGCATAAAAATAGAGAAATCTAATTCCAACCCCGATGAACTTTATATGTATCGTCAACGCCCGAAGTCCTTAAGTTGTAACAATGACCCGGGAACCTCTAAACCACCAGGTTTTTCTAAACCAATGTGGACAACGACGGCTCGTATTAGGGGAACATCATATATCCCTAGAAACTTGGCAAAAAGAACCAAAACCGAAGAAGAAGAAACGAGCGAGTCGGAATAAGATAGTTGTATTCGGGTGGTGTAATATATATAATATAGTGTTCTTATGCTTTATGATATATGTAAAAATTGCTTGTATTAATAAGTATTTTTTTATGAATCTAACTCTTGTCTATTTTACAGTTTAAAAACACAAAATGGATAGACAACCCAATATTTTAAGAGACCTACCCGGAGACATGATTGATGAAATCTTGTCTAGAGTCGGCCAGAATTCCTCGGCACAACTATTTAAGGCGAGATCAGTTTGTAAGACATTCGAAGAACGTTCCAAGAATGTCTTGGTTTATAAGAGACTTTCGTTTGAAAGATGGGGGATATCACATTGGGAAACCCATAAGTTACGATGTGTTTACTTTGACGCATATATTGCGGGGAACCCAAATGCTATTTTACGCAACGGGTTAAGAAATTATTTTGACTCAATATATCCGAATATTGGACTTCGTGATTTAGAAAAAGCGGCTAACATGCAACATAAAGAAGCATGTTATGCTTACGGATTAGTAATGTTCGCTTCTCACCAAAGTGAGAACAAGAATATCGGGCTACAACTATTAAACAAAACGTTTCCACAAGTGACGGAGTCGGTAATTGGGGTAAGAAATGAGGTTTTTAGATTATTACGGGACTGTTGGACATTACGTAACCCTCATCCCTTTGACGACGTTACAACACGCTGTCTTATCAACGGCAATAACGGTTATGTTGCACAAGACCAAGGATGGGAAGTAGTCCTAGTAAAACCAGAATGCATGACTTGTTTCTGGACGTATGAATTACGTGTCTTTATTGCCTTTGCTGAACGACTTGTGTACTAGCTAGAATTATCTTCACAACTATCTTGTATTAAAGTTATTGTGTGCTATATTTCATGCTTTATGTAAAATAAGCGGTATTGTAAGTTTGTAAAATATTGTATAAAAGTTTGAACGCGAAATATTATTATAATCAGTTTTTCATATAGAATTGTAGTAGTTGAATTGTATATTAGCTACTAAGTATGAACTTAACGGGTAGGTACTACCCGAATTTAAACTTATAAAACGCTAATATGAAGAAAAAGCTTTTATAAATGAGTTCATATTATGCTACGAAATACTATTAACTACTCTTAATATTCTGTATGATTAACTTGTTCCATTTAACTATTTTGAAGGAAATGGCACCGACTACTCGACACACCGTGAATATGAATGAAGAGGAATTCCGTACTTTTCTAGCTTCAAACATAGCCGCAGTACAGGCTGCGCTACATACCAACAATAACCTTGGATCTAGCAGTACAGGAAATCGTGTAGGATGCACCTACAAAGAATTCACTGCCTGCAAACCTTTGGAATTTGATGGAACCGAAGGACCGATCGGATTGAAACGGTGGACCGAGAAGGTCGAATCGGTGTTTGCCATAAGTAAGTGTACTGAAGAGGACAAAGTGAAGTACGCTACGCATACCTTCACAGGTTCTGTGTTAACATGGTGGAATACCTATCTAGAGCAAGTGGGACAAGATGATGCGTACGCACTACCGTGGTCAGCATTCAAGCACTTGATGAACGAGAAGTACCGTCCCAGAACCGAGGTCAATAAGCTCAAGACAGAACTTAGAGGGTTACGAACCCAAGGATTTGATATTACCACGTACGAAAGACGATTCACAGAATTGTGCCTATTGTGTCCGGGAGCATTCGAAGATGAGGAAGAGAAGATCGACGCGTTTGTGAAAGGATTACCGGAAAGAATCCAAGAAGATATAAGTTCACACGAGCCCGCCTCCATACAACAGGCATGTAGAATGGCTCACAAACTAGTGAACCAGATTGAAGAAAGAATTAAAGAACAGACTGCTGAAGAGGCCAATGTGAAGCAAGTCAAAAGAAAGTGGGAGGATAACGGTGATAAGAATCACCAATACAACAACAACAGCAATTACAACAATAACCGCAACAATTATCCCAACAATCGCAACATCAATCGCAACTACAACAAACGGCCCAACAACAACAACAACAACAACAGCAACTACAAAAATCATCCCAACAACAATAATAACCACAACAACAACAACAATCAGAAGCAGCTATGCCAAAGGTGTGAAAAGAATCACTCGGGGTTCTGCACCAAATTTTGCAACAAGTGTAAAAGAAATGGTCATAGTGCGGCGAAGTGTGAGGTCAACGGACCAGGGGTTAATAGAACGAAAGGAACAAATGGTGTCGGAACGAGTAATGGCGGAGCAAGTAGTGTCGGAGCAAGTTATGCCAATGTAGTTTGTTATAAATGTGGAAAACCGGGCCACATTATTAGAAATTGCCCGAACCAGGAGAACACGAATGGATAAGGCCGTGGAAGAGTTTTAAATATTAATGCGGCAGAGGCACAGGAAGACCCGGAGCTTGTTACGGGTACGTTTCTTATTGACAATAAATCTGCTTACGTTTTATTTGATTCGGGTGCGGATAGAAGCTATATGAGTAGAGATTTTTGTGCTAAATTAAGTTGTCCATTGACGCCTTTGGATAGTAAATTTTTACTCGAATTAGCAAATGGTAAATTAATTTCAGCAGATAATATATGTCGGAATCGAGAAATTAAACTGGTTAGTGAAACATTTAAGATTGATTTGATACCAGTAGAGTTAGGGAGTTTTGATGTGATAATCGGTATGGACTGGTTGAAAGAAGTGAAAGCGGAGATCGTTTGTTACAAAAATGCAATTCGCATTATACGAGAAAAAGGAAAACCCTTAATGGTGTACGGAGAAAAGGGCAACACGAAGCTACATCTTATTAGTAATTTGAAGGCACAAAAACTAATAAGAAAAGGTTGCTATGCTGTTCTAGCACACGTCGAGAAAGTACAAACTGAAGAAAAGAGCATCAATGATGTTCCCATTGCAAAAGAATTTCCCGATGTATTTCCGAAAGAATTACCGGGATTACCCCCACATCGATCCGTTGAATTTCAAATAGATCTTGTACCAGGAGCTGCACCAATAGCCCGTGCTCCTTACAGACTCGCACCCAGCGAGATGAAAGAACTACAAAGCCAATTACAAGAACTTTTAGAGCGTGGTTTCATTCGACCAAGCACATCACCGTGGGGAGCTCCTGTTTTGTTTGTCAAGAAGAAAGATGGTACATTCAGGTTGTGTATCGACTACCGAGAGTTGAACAAACTTACCATCAAGAACCGCTACCCACTACCGAGAATCGATGACTTATTTGATCAACTACAAGGCTCGTCTATTTATTCAAAGATTAACTTACATTCCGGGTATCATTAAATGCGGGTGAAAGAAGATGATATTCCAAAGACTGCTTTCAGAACATGTTACGGTCATTACGAGTTTATGGTCATGCCGTTTGGTTTAACTAATGCACCAGCTGTGTTCATGGACCTTATGAACCGAGTGTGTGGACCATACCTTGACAAGTTTGTCATTGTTTTCATTGATGACATACTTATTTACTCAAAGAATGACCAAGAACACGGTGAACATTTGAGAAAGGTGTTAGAAGTATTGAGGAAGGAAGAATTGTACGCTAAGTTTTCAAAGTGTGCATTTTGGTTGGAAGAAGTTCAATTCCTCGATCACATAGTGAACAAAGAAGGTATTAAGGTGGATCCGGCAAAGATAGAAACTGTTGAAAAGTGGGAAACCCCGAAAACTCCGAAACACATACGCCAGTTTTTAGGACTAGCTGGTTACTACAGAAGGTTCATCCTAGACTTTTCCAGAATAGCAACACCCTTGACTGCATTAACGCATAAAGGGAAGAAATTTGAATGGAATGATGAACAAGAGAAAGCGTTTCAGTTATTGAAGAAAAAGCTAACTACGGCACCTATATTGTCATTGCCTGAAGGGAATGATGATTTTGTGATTTATTGTGATGCATCAAAGCAAGGTCTCGGTTGTGTATTAATGCAACGAACGAAGGTGATTGCTTATGCGTCTAGACAATTGAAGATTCACGAATAAAATTATACGACGCATGATTTGGAATTAGGCGCGGTTGTTTTTGCATTAAAGACTTGGAGGCACTACTTATATGGGGTCAAAAGTATTATATATACCGACCACAAAAGTCTTCAACACATATTTAATCAGAAACAACTGAATATGAGGCAGCGTAGGTTGATTGAATTATTGAATGATTACGACTTTAAGATTCGTTACCACCCGGGGAAGGCAAATGTGGTAGCCGATGCCTTGAGCAGGAAGGACAGAGAACCCATTCGAGTAAAATCTATGAATATAATGATTCATAATAACATTACTACTCAAATAAAGGAGGCGCAACAAGGAGTTTTAAAAGAGGGAAATTTAAAGGATGAAATACCCAAAGGATCGGAGAAGCATCTTAATATTCGGGAAGACGGAACCCGGTATAGGGCTGAAAGGATTTGGGTACCAAAATTTGGAGATATGAGAAAAATGGTACTTAGAGAAGCTCATAAAACCAGATACTCAATACATCCTGGAACGGGGAAGATGTACAAGGATCTCAAGAAACATTTTTGGTGGCCGGGTATGAAAGCCGATTTTGCTAAATACGTAGGAGAATGTTTGACGTGTTCTAAGGTCAAAGCTGAGCATCAGAAACCATCAGGTCTACTTCAACAACCCGAAATCCCGGAATGGAAATGGGAAAACATTACCATGGATTTCATCACTAAATTGCCAAGGACTACAAGTGGTTTTGATACTATTTGGGTAATAGTTGATCGTCTCACCAAATCAGCACACTTCCTGCCAATAAGAGAAGATGACAAGATGGAGAAGTTAGCACGACTGTATTTGAAGGAAGTCGTCTCCAGACATGGAATACCAATCTCTATTATCTCTGATAGGGATGGCAGATTTATTTCAAGATTCTGGCAGACATTACAGCAAGCATTAGGAACTCGTCTAGACATGAGTACTGCCTATCATCCACAAACTGATGGGCAGAGCGAAAGGACGATACAAACGCTTGAAGACATGCTACGAGCATGTGTTATTGATTTCGGAAACAGTTGGGATCGACATCTACCGTTAGCAGAATTTTCCTACAACAACAGCTACCATTCAAGCATTGAGATGGCGCCGTTTAAAGCACTTTATGGTAGAAAGTGCAGGTCTCCGATTTGTTGGAATGAAGTGGGGGATAGACAGATTACGGGTCCGGAGATTATACAAGAAACTACCGAGAAGATCATCCAAATTCAACAACGGTTGAAAACCGCCCAAAGTCGACAAAAGAGCTACGCTGACATTAAAAGAAAAGATATAGAATTTGAAATTGGAGAGATGGTCATGCTTAAAGTTGCACCTTGGAAAGGCGTTGTTCGATTTGGTAAACGAGGGAAATTAAATCCAAGGTATATTGGACCATTCAAGATTATTGATCGTATCGGACCAGTAGCTTACCGACTAGAGTTACCTCAACAACTCGCGGCTGTACATAACACTTTCCACGTCTCGAATTTAAAGAAATTTTTTGCTAAAGAAGATCTCACTATTCCGTTAGATGAAATCCAAATCAACGAAAAACTTCAATTCATCGAAGAACCCATCGAAATAATGGATCGTGAGGTTAAAAGACTTAAGCAAAAGAAGATACCAATTGTTAAGGTTCGATGGAATGCTCGTAGAGGACCCGAGTTCATCTGGGAGCGTGAAGATTAGATGAAGAAGAAATACCCGCATCTATTTCCAGAAGATTCGTCAACACCTTCAACAGCTTAAAATTTCGGGACGAAATTTATTTAACGGGTAGGTACTGTAGTGACCCGAACTTTTCCATGTTTATATATATTAATTGAGATTGATATTTACATGATTAAATGTTTCCAACATGTTAAGCAATCAAACTTGTTAAGACTTGATTAATTGAAATATGTTTCATATAGACAATTGACCACCCAAGTTGACCGGTGATTCACGAACGTTAAAACTTGTAAAAACTATATGATGACATATATATGGATATATATATATAGTTAACATGATACTATGATAAGTAAACATATCATTAAGTATATTAACAATGAACTACATATGTAAAAACAAGACTACTAACTTAATGATTTTTAAACGAGACATATATGTAACGATTATCGTTGTAAAGACATTTAATGTATATATATCATATTAAGAGATATTCATACATGATAATATCATGATAATATAATAATTTAAAATCTCATTTGATATTATAAACATTGGGTTAACAACATTTAACAAGATCGTTAACCTAAAGGTTTCATAACAACACTTACATGTAACGACTAACGATGACTTAACGACTCAGTTAAAATGTATATACATGTAGTGTTTTAATATGTATTTATACACTTTTGAAAGACTTCAATACACTTATCAAAATACTTCTACTTAACAAAAATGCTTACAATTACATCCTCGTTCAGTTTCATCAACAATTCTACTCGTATGCACCCGTATTCGTACTCGTACAATACACAGCTTTTAGATGTATGTACTATTGGTATATACACTCCAATGATCAGCTCTTAGCAGCCCATGTGAGTCACCTAACACATGTGGGAACCATCATTTGGCAACTAGCATGAAATATCTCATAAAATTACAAAAATATGAGTAATCATTCATGACTTATTTACATGAAAACAAAATTACATATCCTTTATATCTAATCCATACACCAACGACCAAAAACACCTACAAACACTTTCATTCTTCAATTTTCTTCATCTAATTGATCTCTCTCAAGTTCTATCTTCAAGTTCTAAGTGTTCTTCATAAATTCCAAAAGTTCTAGTTTCATAAAATCAAGAATACTTTCAAGTTTGCTAGCTCACTTCCAATCTTGTAAGGTGATCATCCAACCTCAAGAAATCTTTGTTTCTTACAGTAGGTTATCATTCTAATACAAGGTAATAATCATATTCAAACTTTGGTTCAATTTCTATAACTATAACAATCTTATTTCAAGTGATGATCTTACTTGAACTTGTTTTCGTGTCATGATTCTGCTTCAAGAACTTCGAGCCATCCAAGGATCCATTGAAGCTAGATCCATTTTTCTCTTTTCCAGT
The DNA here is from genome assembly GCF_046630445.1 of Rutidosis leptorrhynchoides. NCBI lineage: Eukaryota > Viridiplantae > Streptophyta > Magnoliopsida > Asterales > Asteraceae > Rutidosis > Rutidosis leptorrhynchoides. The sequence goes on from NC_092334.1 coordinate 210,811,938, forward strand.
AGGTTTATCCAAGGAACTTAAGGTAGTAATGATGTTCATAACATCATTCGATTCATACATATAAAGCTATCTTATTCGAAGGTTTAAACTTGTAATCACTAGAACATAGTTTAGTTAATTCTAAACTTGTTCGCAAACAAAAGTTAATCCTTCTAACTTGACTTTTAAAATCAACTAAACACATGTTCTATATCTATATGATATGCTAACTTAATGATTTAAAACCTGGAAACACGAAAAACACCGTAAAACCGGATTTACGCCGTCGTAGTAACACCGCGGGCTGTTTTGGGTTAGTTAATTAAAAACTATGATAAACTTTGATTTTAAAGTTGTTATTCTGAGAAAATGATTTTTATTATGAACATGAAACTATATCCAAAAATTATGGTTAAACTCAAAGTGGAAGTATGTTTTCTAAAATGGTCATCTAGACGTCGTTCTTTCGACTGAAATGACTACCTTTACAAAAACAACTTGTAACTTATTTTTTCGACTATAAACCTATACTTTTCTGTTTAGATTCATAAAATAGAGTTCAATATGAAACCATAGCAATTTGATTCACTCAAAATGGATTTAAAATGAAGAAGTTATGGGTAAAACAAGATTGGATAATTTTTCTCATTTTAGCTACGTGAAAATTGGTAACAAATCTATTCCAACCATAACTTAATCAACTTGTATTGTATATTATGTAATCTTGAGATACCATAGACACGTATACAATGTTTCGACCTATCATGTCGACACATCTATATATATTTCGGAACAACCATAGACACTCTATATGTGAATGTTGGAGTTAGCTATACAGGGTTGAGGTTGATTCCAAAATATATATAGTTTGAGTTGTGATCAATACTGAGATACGTATACACTGGGTCATGGATTGATTCAAGATAATATTTATCGATTTATTTATGTACATCTAACTGTGGACAACTAGTTGTAGGTTAGTAACGAGGATAGCTGACTTAATAAACTTAAAACATCAAAATATATTAAAAGTGTTGTAAATATATTTTGAACATACTTTGATATATATGTATATATTGTTATAGGTTCGTGAATCAACCAGTGGCCAAGTCTTACTTCCCGACGAAGTAAAAATCTGTGAAAGTGAGTTATAGTCCCACTTTTAAAATCTAATATTTTTGGGATGAGAATACATGCAGGTTTTATAAATGATTTACAAAATAGACACAAGTACGTGAAACTACATTCTATGGTTGAATTATCGAAATCGAATATGCCCCTTTTTATTAAGTCTGGTAATCTAAGAATTAGGGAACAGACACCCTAATTGACGCGAATCCTAAAGATAGATCTATTGGGCTTAACAAACCCCATCCAAAGTACCGGATGCTTTAGTACTTCGAAATTTATATCATATCCGAAGGGTGTCCCGGAATGATGGGGATATTCTTATATATGCATCTTGTTAATGTCGGTTACCAGGTGTTCACCATATGAATGATTTTTATCTCTATGTATGGGATGTGTATTGAAATATGAAATCTTGTGGTCTATTATTATGATTTGATATATATAGGTTAAACCTATAACTCACCAACATTTTTGTTGACGTTTTAAGCATGTTTATTCTCAGGTGATTATTAAGAGCTTCCGCTGTCGCATACTTAAATAAGGACGAGATTTGGAGTCCATGCTTGTATGATATTGTGTAAAAACTGCATTCAAGAAACTTATTTTGTTGTAACATATTTGTATTGTAAACCATTATGTAATGGTCGTGTGTAAACAGGATATTTTAGATTATCATTATTTGATAATCTACGTAAAGCTTTTTAAACCTTTATTGATGAAATAAAGGTTATGGTTTGTTTTAAAATGAATGCAGTCTTTGAAAAACGTCTCATATAGAGGTCAAAACCTCGCAACGAAATCAATTAATATGGAACGTTTTTAATCAATAAGAACGGGACATTTCATAGTATGTAAAACGTAAAAAACGCAAGTATTCTCAGTCCCAAAATAGTTAAAGTAAAAAGGGATGTTATAACTCACAGTGAAAAGTAGTAAAGTCGGTACGAGAATAAGTAAGCAAGTAGTTGGTCCGGAAGGTCCTTAACCTAAGTCAAAAGTTACTAAGTCAGTAAATGTTCCCAAAGGTTTAAAAGTATGTAAATTAGGTCTTAAGTATCATCATCATTCATCATTAATCAAAAAGTGTAAAGTAAGTTTCAATCAAGAATAGAGTTTGAAATAAAGGCTGACTTCGTTCAGTCTCCAAGACCTCTATACAAACTGAAATGAGGTGAGACCAGTTGGCATGGCTCCGTATATGAGTCCCCTAGAGTCTGACCAATTTCCTGAACCAAACTCATCTTCGTTTGACCGTGGCAACGGTTTAAGTGCGAGTAGGTCAGAAATTTCAGCACAACGTTAAAAGGGTGTAGTGACTTTCGGAAGGCCATAAATCCTAAACCGTAACTCGGATTAAGACGAGGTCTAAACGGAAAATAATCTACTCGAACCGAAATAACTGAAAATAAACTTTTCTGTAGCCCAGTTGTTATGATAAGACCCGGAAAACAGTAGGTAAGGTGCTCCGGTGGGTTCTTGGTGCTTGATGCTCATCACGGTTCTCATCCTTGATGCTTATAGCTTCAAGTGTACAACTCATTGATGCGTTTGCATCATCTTTACCAAATTTTGACCATCATAACACTAATGTATGTCTAAGATATGTAGCACAACTCATTTAAGGGTTGTAAGTAGTTTGATGAACCAAAGTTACATCAAGATCTTAGACCCGACACATACATGAGTTCTAATAGTAATATTAAGTTAGAAACTTGAAAGTAAACTAAATAAACAAGATATTAAGTTGTAGAACTTAGATCTTAGCTAGATATTAAAGTTCCTAGACTAGAAAGTCTAGATCTAGTATTCTAAAGTTAGATCCTATGTTATAATACTTTGATCTTTACTTTAATGAAACCATAAGTTATGAAACTTAGATTTTTATCTTGTAATACGTATGTAAGCTCATAAGCTCTTGTTTTAAACAAAATTGGAAGACCATAAGCTATAGAAACTTAGATCTAACATAAGTGTATGAAGTTATAACTAGAAAGTTAAACTTCCATGTTCTTGAACTTATAAGTTTAACTTTAGTTTCAAGAATAATGAGATCAAGTTTAACTAGTAATACTTAACCAAAGTAACAACATCACAACTTTAAAGTACTTACAAAAGAAAGAAATAACTAAAGTTACAATTATTATGTTCATGTTTGTTTCATACTTAAGAAGATTCAAATCAAAGTTTAGATCTTAGGAGAGTAACTTTAAGTCTACAAAACATGAACACAAGTAAGATTATAAAGCTTATGAACTTTTAGATCTTTAAAACATTTAAGTGTAGAACCATAAACTAACAAGTTTAGATTCTTGTTCTTGGTTCTTCATCAAACAAAAGATGGAAGTAACCAAGATTACATGAAGATACAAGTTAGAGAACTTGATCTTTAACAACAACAAACAACAAGTAATTTAGTGCACGAAATGGATTTTTCCATCGCTGTCGAACAACCTGAGAATGGTTTAGGTCTACGTTGTTCACCCAGGGATGTATTGAACTAGAAAACTCATGTCGTAGGAGCATATGTGACCAAACGTGTAATATAGACCTGTCATACGACTGACGTCACTCGTACGGTTGAAAACAATCAGACGTATGATTGAGTGATCAACCGTGCGTGTGAGATGACATATGACAGACACTATAAATAGAGTTTTCCTTGTTCATTTGTAGTTGAGGTTTTCCACCAAACACTTGAGAGAGAGTGAGGTGTGTGCTCCTCCTCTTCACCTTCATGGTGAGGAGGATCCATGGTGGATTGATGCTCCAACCACCATGGAAATGGCAAAGTGACTAGTACAATTCATGTAATCTTTATTGTAATTCGTTTATCATTATTATACATGTAATTGTTACTATAATCAGCTGATTATCACTTAGTTTCATGTGTGTTCATCTCATATTCATAATGTTCATCTCATATTTATCACTTTTATGCTCAAATTGCTAATCGAAGCTTGTTCCGTGATCTAACGATCCTAGCAACTGAAGCACGGGATCTAACAAATGGTATCAGAGCATTGGTTGTGATTTCAACATCATCAAGTGATTTTTGGTGATTAATAGGGTTTATTATTTGGGATTTTGAGATAAAAGTGATTTTAATTAAAAAGGAATTATTTTTACGTGTGTAATTGTAATTAGAGAGTGTGTTTATGTTTGTTTAGTGCTAATCCAGCTTTTGGACGAAGAAATTGAGGTTTAACATCAATTTTTATGGTTTTTGGGTGATTTGAGCTGAACAAAAGTTCACACGAGTGGGTCAAAATTTTTGATCACACGCACGGTTGACCACACGATTGATCGTCACTCATGAACTCACACGCATGGATTAGCATAACCGTTTGAGGTTAAGTGACTATAGTCTGATCACACGAGTGATCAAACGGTTGATTGTGACACGTACGAGTAATCACACGGGTGATTGTCACAAGCACGGTTGTTACTTGTGTTCGGTTTTGTTGGTTAAGTAGTAACACGTACGCTTGAGTCTGTGACACGTACGGTTGATACTTTCATACGTACGGTTGATACTATCACACGTACGGTTGATAACCTGAAACACAAGGTTTTCCCTTTGGTAAAGTTTTCAAGATGTTTAATTCAAATGATTGCGCGTTGGCCGCACCGTTAGTTCAGAGTATTATGAATATGACTCAACGATTACTCCTTGCTGAGAGTGAATCAAGAAGTGGTATGAAATGTTCGAGGTTACTGAATATGGATAATTATTCTACATGGAAGTCGAGGTTTAAGATTTGGTCTGATGGTCAGGACATGAAGATTTGGAAGTACATTGAAACTGAATTTCAATGGCCACGTTCACCAGTTACGAATGAGTTGTATACATTACACAACATGCCTTCTGAAGAACGTGAGGAGTATAACTTGGAGAAAAAGATGTACTGTAATTTGACTAGTGCTCTTGATTGTCCGATTTTCCATCAATTTCTGTGTCATGATAATTCATTTAAGATATGGGAAGCACTTCGTACTTTCAATGAAGGAAATTCATCTTACATAACTAGAAAAGGTTTAGAGTTGAAAGCTGAGTTTGATCGCTTTCACTGGCAAGTTGGAGAGTCTATTACAGAATTGGTTGAAAGATATCATCATTTGCTAGCTGAAATACATAAGCATGATGTAACTATTGAAGAGAAAGACAAAGTGACATGTCTAGCTGGAGCATTACCGTTAGAATGGAATGGTTTTGTATTAACTATGAAAACTAGTGGAGAATTAGCTACTGCTACAGTGAACTCGTTTATCGCAAGACTTCAGGAAGAAGAACTAGAGTTGTTAAACAAAGTCAAGAGGTCTAAACAAGTTCAAGACACCAAAATATACTGTCCAAATGGTTACACACCGCCTAAGTCGGCTCATCCACCATTTCAAACAGCCTTTGCTACTAATAATCAGAATATGTATGGTTTGAATGTTAGCAGTGCACCTATTCAACATACTTCGTATCCACCACAAGTTTCACCATGTTCACTCAACAATCAATCACAGCCTACTTCGAATACTACTGAGTCATCTACACCGACTGCATCAGATGTCCTATCTGCACTTAAGATTGAAAACATGAGGAAAGCTGGGAAAGAAAAGATTAGTGAAGATATAGCTTTGCTGTCAAGCCTTGTTAATTCTTATGATAGTTATCTTGATGTTCACATAGGAAATATTCATCTAACAACTGAAGATTATCATCAACTTGATAAGAACGAAGCTGAGAAGATAGATATTATGTGGGGTATGGCAAATCTTGTGAGACATGCTAGAGATTATGAAGAGCGAACTGGGAAACTAATCAGTCTGACCAAAGATACAAAACTGGGTTTTGATATGAATAATGTTACTTGCTTCAACTGTGGAGAATTAGGTCATTTTTCAAGGCAGTGTACAAAACAAAAGAAGCAGGGTAATCGTAATCCGTTCAAGAATCAGAATTATACTTCTCAGAGTCATTCAACTAAACATGAGATCTACATTACTGATAAAGTGAATGAAGCTGATGCAGCTGAAAGTACGAATAAAGCTTTAGTTGTTATTCATGGAGACGATGATGATTGGGCTATGAAGTTAAATGTGACTGACCAACAACCTAAAGCCAACAAGGCAAAGATCACCGAAGTAGAAGAAGACTGTGTCACTAGTCAAAACATAATTGAGAAGCTAACTGCTCGTGCTGAAAGAGCTGAAGAATTGTCAAGAACCATTCGAAGAGAGAAGGTTCAGAAGCAAGTTGTGAGCAAATTCAAAAAGGCACGTGATTCAGTTCCTCGTACACCTGAATCTAGAAGTGTTTCACTGACATCATCAGAGGACTACTACTTCAACAGTTGGAAGGATAAGTATGGTGATACCTCAGTGTTTGAAGAAAATCTAGAAGCAGATCATAGTGAAGAAATGTGGGTTGATGCTGATAAGGAATTAGACGAATGGGGTAGAATGGTTGCTATTGAATTGGAGATGTTAGTTCTTTTGGGTGAAGGTTCATATATCGAGAGTGTAAGTTCAGATGTTGATGATTCGGACAAGACGTCAGAATCAGAGGTTGAAGATAAAACTAATCATACTGGGATAGATCAAACTTATTTTGAAGCATTGAACAAGCAAGCAGTAGACTTATTGAAGATGTGCTTATCAGCTAGTGATCTTGAAAAGGTTTCCGGTTTGACAAGAGCTAAGGATATATGGGATAGACTTGAAGAGATTCATTTGGGTAAAGATGCTGATACATCAGAGTTTCTTACAGACTCGTCAGAATCAGAAGATGAGCTCGATGATGGGAAGAAGACAGATTTCTTTGCATTTATGGCTGAGACTTCCTCATCAAATAATGCTCAACAGGTATCTTCTGATCCATCTACTGTTATTGAATGTGTTAAATGTGCTGAATCTAAGGTAACAATAGATAATTTAACTAAGGCATATGCAGAGATGAAAGAAAAATGGCATGCTGACCATGTGACCACTAAGGTTGAAAATGAGTTGAAAGAGCAAATTAAAGTTTATAAAAAACAACTTCACAATCTTAAATGTTATAAATTTGATATAAATCAAGCATTAGTTAAACGTGTTGACACAATAAACGAATTGAAGAAAGAAAATGAATGTGTTAAAGTTGATTTAGAAGCTATGTCAATTAAGATGAAATGTTGGGCAAGTGCGTCTCAATGGAATGCATTGATGGTGAAATTAAATGACACCAAGGGAAAGGGTATTGGATTAAAGGCTGTAGCTCCACCGTTTCAGAACAAATTTGTTAATGTAAATGTTGTTAATGGACGACCAGAAGACTGTATTCCACCTAGTTATGAGGACTATGTTGAGAAGAACAAAAAGTGTAGCTCAACTGAGAATGCACCTTCTGATGATACCACTGAAGGATCTTTAGATCATGAGGAAGATAAGAAAACTGGTCTAGGAGATAAGTCGGAGAAAAGGAAGGTGATAACACCTGATGAGCCAATTCGGATTATGAAAAATCCAAAGTTTGCTAATAGAGTAGTTCCACCGATTACACCTAAACCTGTATCTAAACCTGTTCCTAGAAAGAGTTCAAACGATTCTCCTGTGTTTGCAAAAACATAAGATCCCTCTTCCTCTAACTCTAATAATCATTATCAATCTAAAGGATATAGAGAATTTCGACAATGTTTTAGTTGTGGTGTTTTTGGACACATTGCTGCTAACTGTCCTACAAGGTATAGAACACCAAGACGTAAGATTGACCTAACATATGATGATCACTAATCACCTCATGCTCACAGAACAGGTTCACCTGTTTGTGATGAAGTTCGTACTAGAAGATATACGACAAATGTTGTCTATGGAGACTATAAGAGAAAGAACTTCAAAAGGTCAATTTCCCCTGTGAAGATTAAGGTTCCTAAGAAGGATACCAAGGCAGGAGTTTCCAAATCAAGTGATCGAGGTAAAACCTATGAATTTAAGGCACGATCACCTTCGCAAAAAGCTAGTCGTAGGAAATACTTTTCCCGTACCAGACCACGAGTGAATCGCTCTGAAGATGAGCAAAATGTGAAAAACCAAAAGAGCAATGTTGCTTCTTCTAAACTGTCTAAGTTTATGGTTTCAGACGATGAGGTTCCACCTGACTCAAATGGGAAATGGATGGAAGTTCAAGCTATGGGTGTTAATGGACAACCTACTGCCGTCCGGGCGTGGGTTCTCATTATCAATTAATTCTTTTAAGGTGATATGCAGGGAACCAGGCTACCTGCAAACAACACCTGGATAGTAGATAGCGGCGCTTCGAGACATATGACTGGACAGCTATCTCTTCTCTCGGATGTACACCCAATTAAGGGAGGTTATGTTGCATTTGCTGGAGATAAAGGAGGTCACATTTCAGCTCAAGGTTTATTGAAGAATGATAAAGTTAGTTTCAATAAAGTAAAGTACTGTCAAGAGCTTACAAACAATTTGTTGTCGGTTTCACAAATCTGTGAAAAATCCTTCAAAGTAGCATTTGATGACAAATTCAGCTACATTTTGAAACCAGATTTTGTGATTCCTCCAGAAATGATTTTGATGTAGGCTCTTAGACAAGCTAATTTATACATGCTAGATATAAATGTTGCTACTTCAACTGCTGAACATCATCAAGCTTTTGTTTCTAAAGCGACTGAACAAAATTCTATTTCATGGCACAAACGCATGGGTCATTTAAGTTTTCGGAAGATGAACCATCTGGTTCACAACAATCTTGTAGAAGGTGTTGATCTTCGATCTTTTCAGATTCCAGGAACATGTGTTCCGTGTAAGAAGGGTAAGCAGAGCAAGAAAGCTCATAAGTTGGTGAAGTACAATCCTATCTCTGCTCCACTTGAATTGTTACATATGGATCTTTTCGGTCCAATCCGTTTTGAAAGCATTGATGGAAGTAAGTATTGTCTGGTGGTCACTGATGATTATTCAAGATTCTCTTAGGTAATGTTCTTGAAAGAGAAGTCTAATACATTTGAGAACTTGAAAATGCTAATCAATCGATTAGAGACAGGTTTTAATTTGAAAGTCAGAAAGATTCGTTGCGACAATGGTACAGAATTCAAGAATCAGTTTCTTGCAGGTTTTTGTATTGAAAAAGGTATCAATATGCAGTTCAGTTCTGCATACGCTCCACAGATGAATGGTGTTGCTGAAAGAGAGAATAGGGTTCTGATTGAGACTGCTAGAACTATTCTAGCTGATTCATCTTTACCTGTTCATTTTTGGGGTGAAGCTGTTGCAAATGCTTGTTACACTATGAATCGAGTTTTAACCGTTAAACGACTAGGTAAAACATGCTATGAGTTATTGCATGGGAGAAAACCTTCATTGAAGCATCTAGAACCATTTGGTTCCCCGTGTACCATTTTGAAGAGAAAACCAGGAAGTAAGTTTGATTCAAAAGTGGTTACTGGAGTATTTCTCGGTTACATTTCTCCTAACAAGCGAGTTTTTAACAATGAGATGAGATGTGTTGAAGAATGGTCTGAAGTTGATGTCCAGAGGAATCATACGAAAAGTGTTTTGAAAAGTCATCCTTGGATCTACAACTATGATGAGCTGATTGATTCATTTAATCTTGCTCCAGATCAGACGGAGAATGAAGTAGAGTTACAAATGCTGTTTGATTTACAGAACGATCCAGAAGTGTCTGCACCTACTCTAACTCCATTACCTATTGTCGTTGAACCAGCACAAGATTCAGATCAAGATGTTGATTCAGTGTACGATACCTGCGGATCTGATATTTCGAGTGAAAATTCTGATAATCCTGAAGATGGAGATACCACGAATCTACATCAAGAAATACTTGTTCCCGCACACCCAGTTCCCAGAACTACAGCTGCTCATCCTAGAGATAACATTATTGGAGATCCGAATGCATGCGTTAGGACAAGAAGATAAGTTCAGTTTGATGGTCAAGTTGATTCTCATATGACAGCCGCTACTGCATATTACTAGTACTCATGTCATATTTCTAGAATAGAGCCAAAAACAACAAAAGAAGCTTTGAAGCATGTTGATTGGGTAATGGCTATGCAAGAAGAAATTCAGCAATTCCATCGTCTAGATATTTGGAAGTTAGTTACTAAGCTGCATGGTGCGAAAGTAATCGACCTCAAATGGGTTTGGAAGTGCAAATTCGACGAAGATGGCAATGTTACCTGTAACAAAGCAAGATTAGTTGCTAAAGGTTATCAGCAAGTCCTGAATTTGATTACGATGAAGTTTTCGCTCCTGTTGCCAGATTGGAAGCGATTCGCATTTTCTTGACTTTCGCGTCTTTTATGAAGTTTAAAGTTTATCAAATGGATGTTAAGAGTGCTTTTCTTTATGGCAAGCTAAATGAAAGAGTATATGTCAGTCAACCTCCGGGTTTTGAAGATCATCTTCATCCTGACAAAGTTTACCGATTACGTCAGGCCCTTTATGGTTTACATCAAGCTCCTAGAGCTTGGTACGGATGGTTATCGAGTTATCTGATTGAAAAAGGATATCAAATGGGCACGGTAGACTGTACTCTGTTCATAAAAGTTGAAGATGACGACATTATTTTAGTCCAGATTTATGTTGACGATATTATCTTCGGTGCTACTAAGCAGGAACTCGTTGATGAGTTCGAACAAGTGATGAAGGACGAGTTCGAAATGAGTAAATTGGGTCTCTTACACTACTTTCTTGGTTTACAAGTTGAACAGACTAGTAATGATATTTTTCTTCATCAAGCAAAGTATGTGAATGATATACTGGAACGTTTCGGTATGACTCAAGAACGTCCTGTGTCAACTCCGCTAGCTGTTAATCATGGTATTTCACTTGAGTGCAAAATAGAAACTATTGATCCTACATACTATCGAGCAATCATCGGATCACTCATGCATCTCACTGCGTCTAGGCCAGATATTATGTTCGCAACATGTCTGTGTGCTCGTTATCAAGTTAATCCGAATACAGTTCATCTTACAGCTGCAAAAGAATTCTACGTTATCTATTGCATTCGTCAAATCTCGGCATCTGGTATTCGAACGATGAGAAGTTTGATCTTGTAGCTTATAGCGATTCAGATTATGCTGGTTGCAAAATCAACAACAAGTCTACATCAGGAGGATGTCAATTTCTAGGTGAAAGGCTGGTGACCTGGCAATGCAAGAAACAAACTGCAGTTGCTCTTTCCACTTGTGAAGCTGAATATATAGCTGCTGCTAGTTGTTGTTCGCAAGTTGTTTGGATCCAACAACAACTTCGCGATTACGGGCTAAGAATCTCTTTCTCTCCTCTTTTTATTGATAATTCTGCTGCTATAGCGATCACTAAGAATCCTGTTCAACATTCTAAGACTAAACATATAGGTGTTAAGTATCATTTTCTTAGGGATTGCCATGAGAAAAAGATTATTGAGGTTAAGAGAATAGGTACTAAGGACCAAAGGGCTGACCTATTCAATAAGGCTTTTGATAAACCTAGTTTCTTACTCCTACTAGAGATGAATGGCATTGTTGATCGAGACAAAGTAATTACGGATGTTGTGTGTGAGGGTTAGTCAAGCTTTAAGACTTTCCATGTAGGATGCATGACATATAGATTTTTGGTTGTTAATTATCTGTATTGCATATTTTTGCTTTCTGTCTGTATTCCTTTGCATGATTTATCTCATGATTGCATGCTAGTCTGTAGTTATTTTCTGTTTGGTTAAAATGCTAAAACATAAAAAGATTTTATTTTTCAGCATTTTAGGGGGAGTATATGTTATCAGCAGAAAATACCTAAAAAGTGAAAAATTGCCTCACCAGAAAATCTTAAAAAGTTGAAAAATCCGAAAATGAGCTTGTTTTGATTAATATGATGGAGATGAAGAAATTACTGTACTGAGAATTGATATATTTGATTAGTAAGGACTGAATTGAACGTTTATGTCTATATGTTGTGTGATGTACTGATAGATGTGACTTATGAATTCTTGGCATTAGACAATCATAATAAGAATAATGATCATCTAAGATTCAGAAGTCATGGACGATCTGTAGCGTTTCAAGGTAATCACCTAATTATCTCCGAAACTGTATGAAATGATAGTTGTTGAGGAAATCAACAGTCAGTTTAGGGTATCCTCTATCATAATTGATAATCGTTAGAGAAAGTTGGTGTTGGATGTCCCCAAGCAATATTCAACGTTGCTCTACCAATTCAGCTTCACAGCTATGAATGGGACATTCAATAGATCATTTAAGGGGTTGAGGATTATCTGTTTGGCTGGTGCATACCACGTTGTCACGGGCCTGAGACTTAATAATCGAAACTAAACCCTGAAAATACAGAGAAAATTAGTTTATGTCGAAAGTAAGTGTCCCTTCTCGCTTAAGGTCGAAAAGTATAATTCCTTATTGCGGACCGTTCAAGCATTTAAGGGAGAACACCTTCGAGTGATCTGAGCACACAACAAAGAAACATGAGTTCATGCATAAGAATGGAAAATCCATTCTTGATTGCGTTCAAAATCAATATATCAAAACACAGTGATATGCTGAAAAATAAAATATCAAAATAAAATCAATGTCAATAAAATTGGCGTATCAATATGGTAAAGTCCTGAAAGTATGAAGAATGCTGATTTATGATGTGCTCATAAAGAACTCAGATCATTCTTAGTGTGATGCCCCCGCGCAGCTTGAATTGTTTAATCACGACGTTCACACTGAACTATCAAGATTCTTGTCGTCTGCAATATAGAGTTATATCCATTAAGACTGTAAGTTGGAAAGATATTTACCTAGATATACTCTAATACTTATTTATGAAAGGTTAACTTTCGATTCTGTTTTCCATGACAACTTGAACATAAAGAAGTTAAGGGCCTCGAGATTTATTTTGTGTGATGACTGGTCATTAGGCAAGTCTGCTTTAACTGTAGACCAATCCCCGTGGTAAATAGTGCGCCTATTCGGATAATCCAATATATTCTGAGATTAGCCGAGCCAACTAGATTGAAGATTGTCAACACATTGGTAGAAGCTAAAGGCTGATAGGGTTATTCAAAATGCCGGAGAACCATCCTGTTCAATTTGAATGAAGTACATGGAAATAGATAAAGGAAAGTTACGTGTAATGAATTGACAACCTAATAAAAATGCACAATCATAAGTGATGGAAGAATCAAGGATTAATGAACTTAGCATGATCTCAAAAATCATTGCTTTATAGTGTTCAAGTAATTTATGCCAACATGATTGTCGAAGTGTCCGGAATGAATATGTTCATGTTTAATGAGGATTGATATCAGTAATTGCATGATAATAGACATAGACTGGATAATTAGGAATGAACAACAGAAATTGATTCAATATGTCAGTTCAGATCCATTTTTAAAATAGTTAATCATCTTGCTCACTAAAAGAATGTGGATTTGTATGTCTTATATATCTGTACTGTTAATTTGTTTACATTGAAAACTATAAAACAACAAAAAGATTTTGGTTTGCATGTTATTGCATTTCATGATAGAATGTCTTTCATTTGTATAATTTTAGTTGCATGATTTTTTACATCAGAAAATTCATAAAGATTCTATCATTTTCTTGTTTTTCTGATTATCCTCAGAGTGCATAACGACATCTGAAAGAACTTTGTTGAGATCAAGATATTGAGCCACCAAATCCATGAGATAGAGGTTTGTAGAGCTTGTGACTGTTTGAAGGACATTGATGATTTAGATTGCTAATGAACTTAAGATGACATTACACTGTAGGATTTACTCTTGGAACACAGAATGATTAGAGTAATAACCTTGTTTAGGTTAGGATTTTGTCTACCTAAGTGTTAATAGTCATTTCTTGAAGGTTTAGTGATTTTCGACTCAAGTAGAAAGTGCTTGTTAGATCTAAGATTGCCGAACGATTCGAAATCCTAAGGTTGTAAAATTTTGAAGTTTTGAAATTGCCTAAGTGCTCACACGCACGCTTGATGTGTGAACCGTACGATTGACCACTTGTTTGAGGTTAACCGTACGGATGACCCTGATCAAACTTGTCCTAAGACAATTAGGTCACACACACGTGTCATTTAGGTGAGACGCACGTATGATGGTGGATCGTGTGATCAACCGCACGGTTGATAACGAGAGTATAAATAGGGGTGATGAGCTCAGCAGCTCACACTTGTGCACTCAACTCGTTTTCTCTCTCTAAATTCGATCATCACCGATCAAGCATTCCTTTGGAACGAACGTTAAGCATACTTAGACGAATCTAGCTGTCACGACCCTACTTTTTCCGTTATCTTTTACCGTTAATTATTTAACGATCGTTAACTGTTAATTGTGCTACGTCATGTCTATGGCCTATATTGTTAAATTAATAATAATATATTAATTATTATATGTTATGTGAATATTTATATTCATATTTTGAATTATACGTTTCTACGTGTCGCGGATTTCTATCCGGCGAATCTTTTCGGTTTTTAAATCAACGGTCGCGTTTTTGGGATATTTAAATCCTATTTATTTTAAATATGATATTTTAAGATCATATAATTATATAGGGTATTTATATTTATTTTTCGTCGCGCGTTTGTAATCTCTCCGAATTTTTAATCGCGTAAGCGTGTTTTCGCGTTTCGGGATTCGTTCGGGCTTTCGGGCCATAAGGATTTGATCATTTAGAAAAAGTGGGCCATGGGACCCACCCCATGACCCCACCTTCAGCCGAAGCAAGCAAGGGGGTAATACTCCCCATTTTCCTATTTTTTTCTCATTTTATTTTCTCACATTCTAATTTTGATCAAAACCTAATTTATTTTGTGCTCTCCTCTTTTTCTCCTCCCTTTGGCTGTTGCCTATCACCTCCCTAACATCATCATCTTCATCAATTTTTATTACTTGGATCAAGGATTAATCAACATCAACGCATTCCTCATTCCGTTCTCTACGCGATTATACTTCTCGTTTCTCGATTAGGGTATAAACCCTAACCCTAGAACTTTTGATTTTTCATTATATTTCTGTATTTTGATTATATATTAAAAGTATGATGATTACTTGTTGTTGTAATGGTGTTTGTATGCATAGAACTACTCATAAACACATGTTTTTGGTTTGATAAAATTGGGACAGCAGCTATTTCGTGTATTTGTGATATTGTGCCTGTTATAAAAGTTAAAATAAAGTATCTAGATGAGTCCCACTCATCAATACATTAATTTTAGACTCCGGATTCATGTCGTTTCGATTCCCGGAGCCCTAGATATGATCAAAGTGGTATTTTGTTAAGATTGAAATGTGATTTTGGTATGAACCAGGTTTGGTCCGACTTTGTGACCATATTTGGTGACTTTAGGGTGTGTTAGTGTATTAGGACTTATGGTGGGGTGAACTTTCATGTTCGGGTCATCTAAATCCGAGCCACGAAATCACCCGTTACGTCTAAAACACGATTTTGAGTGGATTGAAGTTCAAAGTAGTGTAATGGCTGTACATCATGACTTGTGGACTGTTATTAGGGTGTTCTTGAATGTACCAAATTGTCGGGTGGTTTGCTTAGGCGGAGATATATGTAAGGCTCGCCAAAAACCGACACCCGGGGCTCAAGATACGACCCGATGAACTTTTGATTTAAAACTTGTGACTAATTATTAAACGTATCATATAAATAATGGATTTCATTATCATTTAATTACTTATGATAAAAAGGTAATTATTATTTTTTAAGACTTATTATATATATTTATTATATCATTTAATTAATACTTATGATTTAATTAACATTTTAATTAAACATATGATTAATAATACTTTTATTATTAATGGAAAATACTTATGATAAGTAATAAACTTATATTATGATATCACTATTATAAGACTTATAATAAGGATTAATTAATTATTTAATTATTATAAGGCTTATTTATTATTTAATTATAATTTAATTATTAAATACTTATG